>NC_064856.1:97429067-97750640 GCF_024139225.1 Suncus etruscus
GGCGGGGGACGCGCGCCCACGCATGCGCTGTAAGCTCCGTCTGCTTTTTCTGGCTCCGAGCCACAGACACAAACCCGAAGAGGCGGGCTTTTCTTTCACGGACTCAGACGATTGGTTGCTTGGACCCGCTCGAGGTGTGAGTAGCCAATGGGAAAGGAAAGAGGATTGCCCCCAGCCAATCGCACGATGGTCCGGAAGTCTGAAGTCTTCCAGGACTTCCTGCTACACCCATGTGCTTTTTTTTTTTTTTTGGCGGTGTCTTTTCTTTTCCCGCCTTGTCCTCCATCTTGTTGCTGTGCTTGTGCTTGGCTCCCTACTTGCTTGTAATATCGGAAAGTATTTCCTGCCCCCACTTTTACCCTTTTTATTATTGTTAGAGCTGGCTTTTTAGCATTGAACATTTGAGTCGTGGTTTATGCTTTTTTAAAAAAAATTTCTTTTCAAAAAAATACAACAAAAAAGGAGAAAATAAAAAAAACGAAAACAAGAAAAAATTTTTGTCCTTTTCGAGGGGCTGGAGCTTAGCACAAAGGTAAAGCATTTGCTTTGCACATGGCCAACACAGGACAGACCCTGGTTCGAATCCCAGCACCCCATATGGTCCCCCAAGCCTGCCACAAGCACAAAGCCAGGAGTAATCCTTGAGCACCACCTGGTGTGACCTAAAAACCAAAAACTTTTTCTTATTTTTATCTTTTTTTTTTTTTTTGGGAGGGGGTCACACCCGGCAGCGCTCAGGGGTTACTCCTGGCTCCACACTCAGAAATCGCTCCTGGCAGGCTCAAGGGACCATGTGGGATGTCGGGATTTGAACCACCGTCCTTCTGCATGCAAGGCAAACGCCCTATCTCCATGCTATCTCTCCGGCCCCTATTTTTATCTTTTTGAGAACAAAGTTGCTGTCTTGATATTTCTTTCCTGCTTGGGGGTGGAGGGTGGGGGGAGACAGGGTATTCTGCAGACAAGGTGGGTAAGATAGAATCAAGTGTTGAATTAGAATATTGGAGGGCTCGGAGAGATAGCACAGCGGCGTTTACCTTGCAAGCAGCCGATCCAGAACCTAATGTGGTTGGTTCAAATCCCGGTGTCCCATAAGGTCCCCCGTGCCTGCCAGGAGCTATTTCTAAGCAGACAGCCAGGAGTAACCCCTGAGCACCTCCGGGTGTGGCCCAAAAGCTAAAAAAAAAAAAAAAAAAAAGAAAGAAAGAATACTGGGGCCGGGAAGGTGGCGCTAGAGGTAAGGTGTCTGCCTTGCAAGCGCCAGCATAGGACGGACCGGACCGTGGTTCGATCCCCGGTGTCCCATATGGTCCCCCCAAGCCAGGGGCGATTTCTGAGCCCATAGCCAGGAGTAACCCCTGAGCGTCAAACGGGTGTGTCCCAAAAACAAAGAAAAAAAGAATACTGGAGCCTTTTGAGCCCAGAGCCAAGCTGACATGCATAAGGGACTCCCCCCCACCCCAGTACTGCCCCCCCCCACGGGCAAGGTCACCGTTTTGATTTGGGTTTTTAATTTCTCTTTGAGCCACACCCTGCGGTATTCAGGGTTTACTGCTTGCTCTGCACTCAGGATCATTCCTAGTGGGCTTGTGATACCATACGTACTGTTGAAGATAGATCCATTTGGCTGCCTGCAAAGCAAGTCCCCTGCTCACCCATACTATTATTCTGGCCACCTCAGCTGCTGTTTTAGGGTGTCTTCTTATCATTCTCACTTCCCTCTGTCCATTGGAAGCCACCTGCTTGGAGCGTAAATCACCTCTTTCGGTTTTAGCCATTCAGGATAGTTGGATTAACTACTGCATCACATCATGAAGTTATTTTGAGGGAGCAGAAAAGGGGCTCCTAAGTGTTGCCCAGAGTGTCTGAGGCCCACACATGCAAAAAGATGCTAGAGACCCAGGGATCAATGCTCCACAGGTCCTGTAATGCTGGGGGGTCCACCAGAGCTTCCAATGGTGCTCTGGGTCTTCAGGGCCACAATGTTTTTGTTTTTTGGGCCACACCCAGCGGTGCTAAGAGGTTACTCCTGGCTATCTGCTCAGAAATAGCTCCTGGCAGGCATGGGGGACCGTATGGGACACTGGGATTCAAACCAACCACCTTAGGTCCTGGATTGGCTGCTTGAAAGGCAAACACAGCTGTACTATCTCTCCGACCCCTCAGGGCCACATTGAACAATGCTTGGGGCTGGAGCTGGAGAGATAGTCCAGTGGTAGGACATTTGCCTTGCATACAGCCGACCCAGGACAGACCCAGGTTGGGTCCCTGGCATCCCATATGGTCCCCGGAGCCTGGCAGGAGTGATTTCTGAGCACAGAGCCAGTAGTAATCCCTGAATGCTGCCAGGAGTGGCCCAAAAACCCAAAACAAAATAAATGAGAAAAAAAAAATACATTGAGCAATGCTTGTGAGCCCTTCTGGGCCCATTGAACTACAATCCTCGATGGCGAACCTATGGCACGTGTGCCAGCGGTGGCACACGAAGGCCTTGTAGCTGGCATGTGGGAAGGGGTCTGCAATTAAGATATGCAGCGCAGGGGCCGGCGCTGTGGCGCTAGAGGTAAGGCGTCTGCCTTGCCAGCGCTAGCTTAGGATGGACCATCCCCCAGCGTCCCATATGGTCCCCTAAGCCAGGACCAACTTCTGAGCGCATAGCCAGGAGTAACCCCTGAGTGTCACCGAGTGTGGCCCAACCCCCCCCCCAAAAAAAAAGATATGCAGCACAGTGGGAGGTGAGTGTGCTGGTGTCTGCTTTGCAGCTCACCTGGCAATGGGGCTGGACTGGCCATTGGGAGGACCGGGCATTGTGAGGCAGTTTGGGCACTTGGGCTCAAAAAGGTTAGCCACCACTGGGTGCAATGCTCCATGCTCAGGATATCTTGTGTCAAGTATTGTAATCTAGGTTGATGTTGTGAAAAGCATGACTCCATGAGCCCTAACCTAACTTTTTTGTTTGTTTGGGTTTTTTTTTGATGCTCAGGGGTTACTTCTGGCTCCAGTGGTCCTCAAACTATGGCCCGCAGGCCACATATTGTATTTGTATCTGTTTTGTTTCTTCATTGCAAAATAAGATATATGCAGTGTGCATAAGAATTCATTCATAAAAAAAAAAAAAAAAAAAAAAGAATTCATTCATGGGGCCGGGAAGGTGGCGCTAGAGGTAAGGTGTCTACCTTGCAAGCGCTAGCTTAGGACGGACCGCGGTTCGATCCCCCGGCATCCCATATGGTCCCCCCAAGCCAGGGGCAATTTCTGAGTGCATAGCCAGGAGTAACCCCTGAGCGTCAAACGGGTGTGGCCCAAAAACCAAAAAAAAAAAAAAAATTCATTCATAAGTTTTGTTTTTACTATAGTCAGACCCTCCAATGGTCTGAGGGACAGTGAACTGGCCCCCTGTTTAAAAAGTTTGAGGACCCTTGAAGCGCTCAGAAATTGCCCCTGGCTTGGGGGAGACGCGGGGGGATTGAACCGAGGTCCTTCCTTGGCTAGCGCTTGCAAGGCAGACACCTTACCTCTAGCACCACCGTGCCGGGCCCCCTAACCTAACATTTTTATCTTTATTGCCTCCCATCCATTTCCCATAAGAAATTAATTTTATTATTCAAGACCCAACTTTCTTTTTTTGTTATTTGTTTGCTTTTGATTTCACCCAGCAGTGCTAATCTATACTCAGGTTCACTCCTGGCTGGGTTCAGGCGTCCATATAGGATATTGGGGGATTGAACCTGGGTCAGCCATGTGAAGACAAACATCTTATCCATTGTATTCTCTTGCCAGCTTCCCAAAATGCTTTTTTGGGGGTCCACACTCTGCGGTGCTCAGGGGTTACTGAGCTCAGAAATTGCTCCTGGCAGGCTTAGGGGACCATATGGGATGCCAGGGATCGAACCCAGGTCTGTCCCAGGTTGGCTGTGTGCAAGTCAAACACCTTAATGCTGTGCTATTACTCTGGACCAATACAGTAGCTTTAAAGCAAGACCAGGACTATAGAGAGCACATTGGATAGGGCATTTGCCTTGCATGCATCTGACCTGGGTTTGATCCTTGACACCATATATGGTTTCCAGAGTCCCATCAGGAGTGGTCCCTTGAACACAGAGCCAGGAGTAAGCCCTGAGCATGCAAAAATATGACACAGAAGCTAAAATAACAAAAAAAATATATCAGGAGAGCAAGACAGTATAAGCCAGAACAAAGTATAAAAGAAGGTACACTGGGGGCTGGAGTAATAGTATAGCTAGCTAGGGTGCTTGCCTTGCACTCAGCCAACTGACTATATAAGGCATGTGATCCCCTGAGCATCTGAGTACAGAGTAAGCCATGAGCATCACTGTGTATGGCAGAAAACACACACACACACACACAACACACACACACAAATGTACCCATTAATCAGACTGCCATAATGGAGGTCTCCAAAAAGGCAGGGAACCCCCCCTTAGTATAGTTCTATACATACTGTATATGCAGATATATAGTATATACTGTATAGCATAGCATAGCATAGTATGGTTCTGGGGATTGAACCTGCATTGACATCATGGAAGACAAGGCCCCTACTTTGTATACTAGCTCTTTTGTACCCCAGCCCCAGTTAAAATAAATGTTTAAGGGCCAGAGTGGTAGTAAAACAGGTAGGACACTTGCCAGTCTGTGACTCTGGCGAGTCTTTGTGTTTCTGGGCTTAGATGGCAAGCTTCTGCTTTCTATAGGTAAAGTAGTTCTGGAAAGTGGGTAAGCAGAAAATAAATGGCCAATTATGAGAAGGGAGTGAAAAACGATTTGAGCCACTGCTGGGAAGAGGGTGATTGGACCAATCTCCTAGAGTTTGGGAAATAGAATTAGCACAATGAGGGCATCACAGGTGAGTGTGTGAGCAGGCACAGCAAGCTGATCATATGAGTGCCTCAGGCATCTGTGATTGATAACTAAGACAGGCATCTTTCTAGGGGGTTATGCTATACCACTACATAGATGGTGCATGTTCGAGTCTCAGGGACTCCAGCCAGTGCTAGGGATGGTAATCAAAGTATGTATTCTACCCTGGACCAACCCTCTGCCTAAACCATACTGTTACACTGTTTATTTTGGGGGGGGGGGAGTGTTAAGAGGAGAGGATCTGGACCAGCTGCTCCTTGTTCAATGCTAAGGGTTGGACCTGTGACTTCTGTATAAAAAGCTGTACTCCAGATCTCTCTTCTGTCCTGAATTTATTTTTGTTCGGGGGCCACATCCATCTGTGCTTAGGGCTTACTCCTGAGTCAGCACAGGGGTCACTCCTGGCAGGCTTAGGAGAACCATATGTAGTGCCAGGATTCCAATCTGGATTAAATGTGTGCATGGCAAAGCACCCTATTTGCTTATTATTATTCCAGACCATGGGACTAAGTATTATTCCTGATCATTTTGTGCTTAATAATAAATAGGTCAGATGGATAGAAAAGTGCAGACACAGACCTGTACACAATATACACATCTTTGGCACCAGAGTAAAAATGAACCTTGAATTTTAAGTCCCTAAGTGTACATTGCTTGGGCTTGTGTTTCCTCATGGTTTAGATAATGGGAGGTGCCAGGGAGCAAACTCAATGCCTTAAGCATGGCAGGGGTGTACTGAAGCCACATTCCAAGCCCCTGAACAAACACATTCTTGCATCAACTCTAAAATTCCACATATTGGGGCTGGACCTATGGTGTAGCAGTAGGGCATTTGCCTTGCACATGGCTGACCCAGGACATACTGCAGTTCAATCCCCCCGGCATCCCATATGATCCCCCAAGCCAGGAGTGATTTCTGTCCAAAAATCCAAATAAGTAAATTCCAAATATTGATTTTTAAGTTGCAAACACTCACATTTGGATGAATAACAAATTTGTCTCACCTTTTTTTTTTTTGGAGGGGGGGGGCACACCCAGCAGCGCTCAGAGTTTACTCCTGGCTATCTGCTCAGAAATCGCTCCTGACGGGGGGGGGGGGGGGGGGGGGGAGGGCGGCGAGGTGGCGCTAGAGGTAAGGTGTCTGCCTTGCAAGTGCTAGCTAAGGAAGGACAGCGGTTCGATCCCCAGGCGTCCCATATGGTCCCCCCAAGCCAGTGGCAATTTCTGAGTGCTTAGCCAGGAATAAACCCTGAGCATCAAAAGGGTGTGGCCCAAAAAAAAGGGGGGGGGCTAGAGAGAGCACAGCGGCATTTGCCTTGCAAGCAGCCAATCCAGGACCAAAGGTGATTGGTTCAAATCCCGGTGTCCCATATGGTTCCCCGTGCCTGCCAGGAGCTATTTCTGAGCAGACAGCCAGGAGTAACCCCTGAGCAACGCCGGGTGTACCCAAAAACCAAAAAAAAAAAAAAAAAAAAAAAAGAAATCGCTCCTGCCAGGCACGGGGGAATCATATGGGATGCCTGGACTCAAACCGACCACCTTAAGTCCAGGATCGGCTGCTTGCAAGGCAAACGCCGCTGTGCTATCTCTCCAGCCCCTTGTCTCACCTTCTTTCTGACTATGAAAACATTCCACTTTCAGAAATATGACTATAGGTTAGCGTGACATGAACACCCTGGTTTCATCTTCCACCCACTTTACCCAATAAAAATCTTTCTGCCCAGTGGTTCCACAGATCTATCTCCTGCTTCAACTCATCTATCTGCCTCCAACCTTTTTTATTTTTTCTTCCCAGTCCTAACCTGCAAAACCATCTCACCAATCCTCTTCCAGTGTGGTTTTATTTTTTGGTGGGAGGGAACAGATTTAGCTGTGCTCAGGGCTTACTCTTGGTTCTGTGCTCAGCGATTATAACTGGGAGGCTTTAGGAACTATCTGTGGTTCTGGGGGTTGAACCTGCATTGACATCATGGAAGGCAAGACCCTAACCTTGTATTTAATCTCTCTTGTACTTCAGTCCCAGTTAAAAAAATGTTTAAGGGCCAGAGTGGTAGTAAAGCAGGTAGGGCACTTGCCTTGCATGGCCCAACCTGGGTTCGATCCCTGGCACCTCCATATGGTCCCCTGAACCTTCTAGATTTAGATCTCTGAGTACAGAGCCAGGAGTAAGCTGTAAGCACTGCTGGATGTGGCTCCAAAACACCTCAAAAAGTTTGAAACTCTGGGTCACACCCTCAGGGGTTACTCCTAGCTAGCTCTATGCTCAGAAATCGCTCCTGGCAGGCTCTATGACCTATGGGATGCCGGGATTCGAACCACCATCCTTTAGCATGCAAGGCAAATGCCCTGTCTCTATGCTCTCTCTCTGGCCCCAATCATGATTTACAAAGTTGTTCATAATATAGTTGTTTCAGTCAATGTTCGATACCAATTCCTCTACCAGTGTCCCAACACTAATGCCTCCAACAATGTCCCCAGTTTCCCAACACCCCAAACTGTCTGCTTAGCAGGCATAAAGTTATTTTTTTTCCTTGAATTTTGGTCACACCAGATAATGCTCAGAGCACTCCTGGCAGTGTTATGGGACCATATGGGATGCTGGGGATTTAACTCAAGTTGGCCATAAGCAAGGCAAATAACTTATCCTCTGGACTATTTCTCTAGGCCCACAAATCATTGATATTGCTTGTTACAACAGAATGGCAAATAAAATTATTATTATTTTTTGCTTTTTGGGCCACGCCCTGTAACGCTCAGGGGTTACTCCTGGCTATGTACTAAGAAATTGCTCCTGACTCATGGGATCATATGGGACACTGGTGGATCGAACTGAGGTCTGTTCTAGATTGGCTGTGTGCAAGGCAAACACCCTACTGCTGTGCTATCGCTCCGGCCCCAAATAAAATTATTTTAAAAAGTTCATTAAGGGGCCGGAGAGATAGCATGGAGGTAAGGCATTTGCCTTTCATGCAGGAGGTCATCGGTTCGAATCCCGGCGTCCCATATGGTCCCCCGTGCCTGCCAGGAGCAATTTCTGAGCCTGGAGCCAGGAATAACCCCTGAGCACTGCTGGGTGTGACCCAAAAACCACAAAAAAAAAAAAAAAGTTCATTAAAAGAAAAATTTGGTGGGCCGGAGAGATAGCATGGAGGTAGGGCGTTTGCCTTGCATGCAGAAGGACGTGGTTCAAATCCTGGCATCCCATATGGTCTCCTGAGCCTGCTGGGGGCGATTTCTGAGTGTAGAGCCAGGAGTAGCCCCTGAGCACTGCTGAGTAACCAAAAACAAAAACAAAGACAAAAACAAAAAAAAAAAAAAGAAAAATTTTGTGATACTGTACTATCTTACAATGTTATTACTAGAGTCATTGGCCTGTCCCATTTGAAAAGACCCCAGAGTTCTCAGCCAAAAGACCAGTCAACCTGGGGGCGGAGCGATAGCACAGCTGTAGGGCGTTTGCCTTGCACATGGCTGATACAGGACGAACCTGGGTTTGATCCCTGGCAGCCCATATAGTCCCCCAAGCCAAGATTTCTGAGTGCATAACAAGGAGTAATCCCTGAAAAAAAAAAAAGACCAACTTTGAGCCGGAGAGATGGCATGGAGGTGGGACGTTTGCCTTGCATGCAGTATGGTGGTTAGAATCCCTGCATCCCATATGGTCCCCCGAGCCTACCAGGAGCAATTTCTTTTCTTTTTTTTTTATTTGGTTTTTGAGTCACACCCAGCAGTGCTCAGGGGTTACTCCTGGCTCTATGCTCAGAAGTCGCCCCTGGCAAGCACAGGGGACCATATGGGATGCCGGGATTCGAACCACCATCCTTCTGCATGCAAGGCAAATGCCTTACCTCCATGCTATCTCTCTGGCCCCTACCAGGAGCGATTTCTGAGCGCAGAGCCAGGAGTAACCACTGAGTGCTGCCGGGTGTGACCACCCCCCAAAAAAAAGATCAGTCTACGGAGAATGATTCAGTGTCTCCAAAATTAGTTCCTTTATTTTTTTCTTTAATGAGTTTAAATTCTTACTGTGGTCAGCCATGACCCAGATTCATAAAATTATTCTACTGGTGCCACCTACATGTACCTCTCTCAGGAATCATTCTTTTGGTAGAGGGATCTTGGGGTGCCAGGAATTGAACTCAGTGGGACAATGCAAACACCCTCCTTGCTGTTCTATCACTTGGGACCTTTCAGAGATTTTATTATTTTTGGTTTTTGGGTCACACTCAGCAGTGCTCAGGGGTTACTCCTGAGTCTACGCTCAGAAATTACTCCTGGCAGGCTCAGGGGACCATATGGATGCCAGAATTCGAACCACCGTCCTTCTTGCAAAACGCCTTACCTCCATGCTATCTCTCCGGCCCATCCTTTCAGAAAAAATGTTTTTTTTTTTGGCTTTAGGGTCACACCTGGCAGTTCTCAGGGGTTACTCTTGGCTCTAGGCTCAGAAATCGCCCCTGGCAAGGTCAGGGGACCATATGGGATGCCGGGATTCAAACCACTGTCCTTCTGCATGCAAGGCAAATGTGCTACCTCCATGTTATCTCTTTACCCTCCCCCTTTCAGAAATTTTAATTCAACCCAGATCATGGTCTTTGCAGGGCCTGGCCCCTTTTTGCATTCCTGCAGGAGTGGAGGAGAAACAGAAGGGCTTGATGTAAGACCATGTTAGTTACCCAGTTTTTTTTTTTTTGGGGGGGGGGGGGGTTTGGGCCACACCTGGCAGTGCTCAGGGTTTACTCCTGGCTATCTGCTCAGAAATAGCTCCTGCAAAGCATGGGGGACCATATGGGATGCCGGGATTTGAACCAACCACCTTAGGTCCTGGATCAGCTGTTTGCAAGGCAAACACTGCTGTGCTATCTCTCCGGCCCCAGTTACCCATTCTTTTTAAAATGAGTGGGGAGAAACTCTGGAGCCCATGGAAGCTGCTAGACATGGTGACCAAGCACTGCTAGGTGTGGCTCCCCCAAAAATGGATATAAAATTAATAAAATATGAATAGTGCAAAATCAAAGGCTTATGAAAAATAGATTGATCAAAGGACACACATGAGGCAAGCATATCATTTCCTTAAAAGATAAACTTTAATGTACAGATAAAATTCAGGTTTGATTTTTCACTTCCCCCCAGTTGGCTGGCATGAATGCTTTTGATTCTGACCAGTCAAGTTTCTGTTTTGGTCCAATATATTAGACTGTCTGATCAAGTCCGGCTTGATTATGCTCCACACAGAATTTTAACTTTTAAAGATGGGGAACCCCAATTTTTTTCTTAGCTAAGATTTTACTCAACTTTAGCCTCAAAAACCAGATTCAAAGTAAGGCATTTCTTTGACAGCTGGTCACCATTTTAGGCTTAATCTTGGCAAAAATATTGAATACTCTATTAAAGATCCCACTAAGACTCCACAATAAATAATAAAAGAATACACGTAAAATTTTTGCAGTACAGAAAATACATGTCAGTTTTTGGACCAAAACAATTTCATTAAAATACAAAAAAGTGACAGGACAGAATGAAAAGATTCGTTGAGACAGCTTTGGGTAATCAGCCACAGAAAATGCAAGACCAGAGCTATTAAGAAAAGTGGAGGTGAGTTTGAATTCGCAGATAAAGGATGTTTTCAGGCCTTTAAAAAAATATAAACTCTAAAAAAAAAGCTTGTGAATCATATACAAAAGCAGCTGTTTGAGCCCCAGGTTGAAAACTGGAAATATCGTTAGCACCGCCAGCAAGCACAGGTCCAATGACCCTTCTGTCCTTGTTGCTTGCACAGAATGCCAACTCCCTGCTGTTCCCCTCCTTTACAGGCCAAAGGATCAGCCTGTGGTACAGGGTTTCCGTGGGAGAAAGTTTGAAGCCCCAAGAGGCAGCTCGTGGTGATAATGGCCAGCCAAACAAACGGATCACAAGTTCCGGCGATATAGTAAGTCCCTGGTGGCCTTATCAACTTTTTGCTGGTAGTCTTCCAATTTGTCAAGGATTTTCTGGGACAGCTGGAAGAGAAAGAAAAGGAATCATCAGAGAGTAGCTCAAAAAGACATGTAATAAAGTTACTGATCATCTTGACTTTACCAGATTCCCCTTTTAACAATCTTATCTACTTGGCTTCATTTAGTATTTGAGTCTTCTAATAAAACCAGAATACGTTATCTATCTCTCCAACCCTAGATCCTTTTTTATTTTGGAAGGGGGGGAGGGGGATCTCTGTGCGTGGTGTGGGCTGTATGTGATGTTAGGGAATGAACCAAGATAGGCCATATACAAGGCAAGTAGATTACCCATTGAAGGGCCCGAGAGATAGCACATCAGGTAGGGCATTTGCCTCTCACGAGGCCAACTCAGGTTTGATCCCTGGCATCCCACATGGTCCCCTAAGTTCACTACGAGTTAATTCCTGAGTGAAAAAGCAGTAGACATCCTCAAGTACCAAGAGATGTAGTCCCAAAACTGCCGCCACAACTTAACCAACCCATTGTACATGCAACATATCCAACCCTAGATTTTAGGGCACCCAGGGACTACTGCTGGCTCTGCACTCAGAAATAGCTCCTGAGCTGTGTGCAAGGCAAATGCCTTCCTACAGTGCTATCTCTCCGGCCCTTCATTCATTCATTCATTCATTCATTCTTTCTTTTTTGGTTTTTGGGCCACACCCAGTGACGCTTAGGGATTACTCCTGGCTATGCACTCAGAAGTCACTCCTGGCTTGGGGGACCATATGGGATACCAGGGGATTGAACCACTGTGGTCTGTCCTAGGCTATCACTGGCAAGGCAGACGCCTTACCTCTAGCGCCACCGCGCTGGCCCCTCATTTCTTTTATGTATGTATGTTTGTATGTGTGCATGTGTGTGTGGGGATGACCACACTTGTAATTCTCAGGGGTTACTCCTGGCTCTATGCTTAGGAATCACTTCTGGCAAGGAGGTCCTCAAGGGAAGGAAGATGGTGATCAAACTTGCAAACCTGGGAAAACCATGTGCCAAGCACCTGACCCACTATACTATATCTCTGCCACCCCCCACACTGGCATTCTATTATAAATTTAAAAATAATTTTTTGAACCATACATAACACACCTGGGATCACACTGGATGCCAAGGAACAAAACCGGATTAGTCATGTTAGGCAAAGCATGACCTGTTATCCTCTCTCTCCAATTCGCTTTTATTGGATATGTGTGTGGAGGTGGTGAAACACAGTAATGTTCATTTTTTTGTTTTTGTTTTTGGGCCACACCCGTTTGACGCTCAGGGGTTACTCCTGGCTATGCGCTCAGAAATCGCCCCTGGCTTGGGGGGACCATATGGGACGCTGGGGGATCAAACCACTTTCCATCCTAAGCTAGTGCTTGCAAGGCAGACACCTTACCTTGAGCGCCACCTTCACAGTCCCAGAAACACAGTAATGTTCAAGAGCTATGCCTGGTTCTGCACTCAGTTATTTCTCCTGGTGGTGCTGTGGGGACCATATGGAATGCTAGGGATAATACCTGGGTTGGTCACATGCAAGGCAAGTTTCTGTACTATCGCTAGAACCCTCTAATATCGTTTTTTTTTTTTTTTTTTTTTTGGTTTTTGGGCCACACCCGGTGACGCTCAGGGGTTACTCCTGGCTATGCGCTCAGAAGTCGCTCCTGGCTTGGGGGACCATATGGGACGCCAGGGGATTGAACCTCGGTCTGTCCTAGGCTAGTGCTGGCAAGGCAGACACCTTACCTCTAGCGCCACTGCACCTGCCCCTAATTTCTGTTTTAATTTGAGAAGTGCCACTCCTAGTGGTGCTCAGGGGGCCATGTAGTACAGGATATTAAAGCAAACATTCAGTCTACTAATATGATTCTGGGGCCGGAGAGATTGCATGGAGGTAAGCTTTTGCCTTGCATGTGGAAGGACAGTAGTTCGAATCCTGGCATCCCATATGGTCCCCCGAACCTGCCAGGAGTGATTTCTGAGTGTAAAGCCAGGAGTAACCCCTGAGCACTGCCGGGTGTGACCCAAAAACCAAAATCAAAACCAAAAAAAACACTAATATGGTTCCTAGATCAAAGATTTTAATCACCACACCTGGTGATGCTCAGGGGTTACTCCTGGCTATGCACTCAGAAAGCATTCCTGGCTTGGGGACCATATAGGACGCTGGGAGATAGAACCGCAGTCTGTCTTAGGTTAGTCTGTGCAAAGCAAATGCCCTACCGCTTGTACCACTGCTCCAGCCCCGAAGTTTTGTTTTCTTTTTTTTTTTTTGTCAAAGATATTCAGGGCTTATTCCAGGCTGGCTCTGCCATGTGCGGGGTAAGCACCTTACCTGATGTACTATTACTCCAGCCCCTGATCAGAATTTTTTTTGGGTTTTTGGGTCATACCTGGAGGTGCTCAGAGGTTACTCCTGGCTCTGTGCTTGGCAGTTGCTCCTGACAGGCTCGGGAGACCATATGGGATGCCAAGCTTTGGCTGTGTGCAAGGCAACACTCCACCACCGTGTTATCACTCAGCCCCACAATCAGTATCTCTCCAGGCCCAAATATTTTATTTTATTTTATTTTTTTTGGTTTTTGGATCACACCTGGCCACGCTCAGGTGTTACTCCTGGCTCTATGCTCAGAAATCGTTCCTGGACCATATGGGATGCTGGGATTTGAACCACCGACCTTCTGCATGCAAACACCTTACGTCATCTCTCTAGCCCCACAATCATTTTTTATTTTGGTTTTTGGGTCACACCTGGTAGCACTCAGGGGTTACTCCAGGCTCTGTGCTCAGAAATTGCCCCTGGCAGGCACAGGGGAGCATATGGGATGCCAGGATTCGAACCATGGACCTTCTGCATGAAAGGCAAATGCCTTACCTCCATTCTATCTCTCCAGCCCCATAATCAGTATTTTTTTTTTTTTTTTGGTTTGGGTCACACTCGGCAGCGCTCAGGGTCACTCACTCCTGGCTCTATGCTCAGAAATCACTCCTGGCAGGCTCAGGGGACCAAATGGGATGCTGGAATTCAAACCACCGACCTTCTGATTGCAAGGCAAATGCTTTACCTCCAGCCCCACACAATCAGTTTTTTTTTGTTTTGTTTTTGTTTTTGTTTTTGGGCCATACCTGGCGGTGCTCAGGGGTTACTCCTGGCTGTCTGCTCAGAAATAGCTCCTGGCAGGCACAGGGGACCATATGGGACACCGGGATTCGAACCAACCACCTTTGGTCCTAGATCGGCTGCTTGCAAGGCAAACGCCGCTGTGCTATCTCTCCGGGCCTCACAATCAGTATTTTTAACTAAAGCATTTCTAGCTCTTGTCCTAGAAGCAAAGAGAGATTAACATGTTTGTTTTTATTTTTTTATTTTTATTTTTTGTTTCTGGGTCACAACTGGCAGCGCTCAGGGGTTATTTCTGGCTCTAGGCTCAGAAATCGCTCCTGGCAGGGTTGGGGGACCATATGGGATGCCAGGATTCAAACCACCGCCCTTCTGCATGCAAGGCAAACTTCTGCCTCCATGCTATCTTTCCATCCCCAATTAACATGTATTTTAACTAATCATATTTGCTAAGAGAAATACAGAAACAAATGCCTCACCTCCAGGCTATCTCTCTGGCTCCCAGGTAGTGGCACTTTTGTTTACTCATTTATTTATACTTGGACCACACCTGGAGATGCTCAAGGGACTACCCCTGGCTCTGGACTCAGGAATCACTCCTGGTGTGCCCAGAAGGGGACCATATGGGATGCTGGAATTGAACCCCAGATGGCTGTGTGCAAGGCAAGTGCTCTACCCACTGTGCTATTGCTCTGGCCTTAGGGAGTGGCTCTTCATCCTTCGGAGTTTCTTGTATTTGTTTCTGTCCTACTGGACCGAGTGTTACTATAGAGAGTGAACTGCCTGCCATCTGCACCATGTAATTAAAACCCATGCATTGTCCTGGGGCTTTCCAAATGTACCCACAAAGGCAATGCACAGAGGGAACCCTCTCTTGCAGCCTTGAGGAATCAAAAACAATCACCCAGTCTCCACTGGGGCCTGGGCCCACGGCAGAGGTACCGGGAGAGGAGCCACTTACTGCGAGGTTATGGCTGTTGGCGCTGTTCTCGCCCAGAGCCTGGAGAAGCTGATCAATAGATGAATAAGGCAGCCACACCATGGGGGCAGTTGCAGACAGTGGAAACTGTAAGGGAAAAGAAGTAGAACTCAAGAAAGTCCGTGGAGTGCAGCATTTCTTTTTCTTTTTTCAGATTTTTTCTTTTGCTTTCTATTTTCCTTTTTGGGTCACACCCAGCAGCGCTCAGAGGTTATTCCTGGTGTGTGTGTGTGTGTGAGGTTATTCCTGGTGTGTGTGTGTGTGTGGTCACACCCAGCAGCGCTCAGAGGTTATTCCTGGTGTGTGTGTGTGTGTGTGTGGTCACACCCAGCAGCGCTCAGAGGTTACTCCTGGTGTGTGTGTTATTCCTGGTGTGTGTGTGTGTGTGGTCACACCCAGCAGCGCTCAGAGGTTACTCCTGGCTCTGCACTCAGAAATTGCTCCTGGCAGGTTGTGTGTGTGTGTGTGTGTGTGTGTGTTTTGGGTCACACCCAGCAACGCTCAGAGGTTACTCCTGGTGTGTGTGTGTGTGTGTGTGTGTGTGTGTGGGGTCACACCCAGCAGCGCTCAGAGGTTACTCCTGGTGTGTGTGTGTGTCACACCCAGCAGCGCTCAGAGGTTACTCCTGGTGTGTGTGTGTGTGTGTGTGTTTTGGGTCACACCCAGCAGCGCTCAGAGGTTACTCCTGGCTCTGCACTCAGAAATTGATCCTGGCAGGTTGTGTGTGTGTGTGTGTGTGTGTGTGGTCACACCCAGCAGCGCTCAGAGGTTACTCCTGGTGTGTGTGTGTGTGTGTGTGTCACACCCAGCAGCGCTCAGAGGTTACTCCTGGTGTGTGTGTGTGTGTGTGTTTTGGGTCACACCCAGCAGCGCTCAGAGGTTACTCCTGGCTCTGCACTCAGAAATTGCTCCTGGCAGGTTGTGTGTGTGTGTGTGTGTTTTGGGTCACACCCAGCAACGCTCAGAGGTTACTCCTGGTGTGTGTGTGTGTGTGTGTGTGTTTTGGGTCACACCCAGCAGCGCTCAGAGGTTACTCCTGGCTCTGCACTCAGAAATTGCTCCTGGCAGGTTGTGTGTGTGTGTGTGTGTGTGTGTGTGTGTGTATGTGTGTGTTTTGGGTCACACCCAGCGCGCTCAGAGGTTACTCCTGGTGTCTGTGTGTGTGTGTGTGTCTGTGTGTGTGTCTGTGTGTGTGTGTGACACCACATGGGAGGCTGGGAATCAAACCATCATTATTCCTGGGTTGGCTGTGCTCAAGGCAAATGCCCTACTGCTGTGCTATTTCTCAGCGTCTAGTTTTTCTTTTCTAATGATGTTTTAGGGTCATACCCAGCAGTGTTCAGGAACCATATATAGTGCCAAATACAGAAGCCTGGCCAGCTCTGTGCAAGGCAACCATTTATTCCTGTACTCTCTCACCGGCCCATGTTTTTAGTTTCTTTTCCCTGTCTCTGAAGTGGATCATCTCTGTGGATAGTTACTGTCACAGGTCTTCATAAAAAATGTTTTAGTGTGGGGCTACAGAGACAGTAGAGGAGGTGTAAGGTGCACATAGTTCCTCAAGCACTGCAAGGAGTGACCCTTGTGCATTACCACGTGTGGCCCCATCCCCCCAATCTTCCTGAGTAACTTGATATTACCTGTAAGACCCTGCCCATTCCTGGGAAGGGTCTTGGGCCAGTATGGAGAGGAATTGGCATTTACCTGGATGGAGAGCTATGGCTGAGGGAGAAGCGAGAATGCAGGGCTGAATGCGTAAATGGTTAGCAGCCACATCTGTTGGCTAGGGCTAAATAAAGATGTTATCACTCTGGAAGCCTGCCTGTGAGTGAGTTCCTGGACTTTCCTGAACCCAGACTCGCCTGTTAATGGGGGATGGTGCCATGTGGCCAGGGCCTAAGAACAAAGGCCTCCATCCACCATCCAAGCCCATCTTAAGGGCTGTAACACTACAACCACGTATTGCCAAACCCTCTCCACCCAAAACCACAAACAAAACCAGCCCCTACCTACTGCTGTCAGAATTAAATGAGAAAACATCCGTAGATACTCAATGAAAATTTTGGCACATGAAAAATACTATTCTGTTCTTATTTACTCTTCCAAAAAGTAATTACAGTCACATTCTTTTTTGCTTTTTGTTTTTGTTTGTTTTTGGTCACACTCAGCAGCGCTCAGGGGTTACTCCTGGCTCTATGCTCAGAAATCGCTCCTGGCAGGCTTGGGGGACCATATGGGATGCTGGAATTGAACCACTGTCCTTCTGCACGCAAGGCAAACACTTTACCTCCATGCCATCTCTCTCCGGCCCCCCAGTCACATTCTTTTTTTTTGTTTGTTTTTTTTTGTTTTTTTGGGCCACACCCTGTGACGCTCAGGGGTTACTTCTGGCTATGCGCTCAGAAGTTGCTCCTGGCTTCTTGGGGGACCATATGGGACGCCGGGGGATTGAACCGAGGTCCGTCCTAGGCTAGCACAGGCAAGGCAGGCACCTTACCTCCAGCGCCACCGCCCGGCCCCCCAGTCACATTCTTTGATGCGGGGGTGGGGGGAGAAAAAGCAATATAATTCTATTTTATTATTTATTTAGGGTTTCTGGATCACACCAGGTGATGCTCAGGAGCAATTCCTGGTTCTGTGCTCAGAAATGACACCTGGAGGAACTTAAGGCCATATATGGTGCTGGGTTCCAATCCAAGATTTGAGGAGATTGAACTTGGGATAGTGGTATATAGGCAAATGCTTTTACTCCTTAATTCTTTCTACTACTGTATTTTCAGTTCATAATTTTTTTTTTTTGGTCACACCTGGCGGTGCTCAGGGGTTACTCCTGGCTGTCTGCTCAGAAATAGCTCCTGGCAGGCATGGGGGACCATATGGGACACCGGGATTCAAACCAACCACCTTTGGTCCTGGATCCGCTGCTTGCAAGGCAAATGCCGCTGTGCTATCTCTCCGGGCCCCATTTTTTTCTTAATTTTTGGAGTTGAAGAGATAGTACAGCAGGTAGAGATCTTGTCTTGCCTCTGGCCAACCTGGATTCAATCCCTGAGCACAGAGTCACAGGATTCAATCCCTGAGCACCACTAGGTGTTGCCCAAAAATAAAAATAAATTTCATGGGGTCGGGTGGGGAGGAGGGAGATTTGGGACACTGGTGATGGGAATGTTGCACTGGTGATGGGTGGTGTTCTTTACATGACTGAAACCCAAACATAATCATGTATGTAATCAAGGTGTTTAAATAAAATATAAAAAAAAATAAATTTCATTTTGGGGACATACCCCACACATTCAGGGACCAGACACAGTGCTGAGAATTTAAACCAGGGTTACAGATGCTTTAGACACACACAAGGACTACCTGTCTTTTTCTTTTCTTTTCTTTTTTTGGTTTTGAGCCACACCTGGTGGTGCTCAGGGGTTACTCCTAGCTAAGAGTTCAGAAATCATTTGGCAGGCTCAGGGGACCATATGGGATGCCGGGATTCAAACTGGGGTCTGTCCCAGTTGGCCATGTGCAAGGCAAACACCTTACTGCTGTGCTATCGCTCCGGCTCCAAGGACTAACCTGTTTTACTCTGGGCCCTGTATCCATTTTATAAAACGGAGACTCCTACTATAGTGCCAGACTTTGATGTGATAGAAAACTAGCACAGAAAAAAATAATATTCGTGTAACTACAAAAGTAGAAGTTAATTTCACTTACTTTCAGGAACTTTTTTTTTTTTGGGCCACATCCATTTGATGCTCAGGGGTTACTCCTGGCTAAGCGCTCAGAAATTGCCCCTGACTTGGGAGGACCATATGGGACGTTGGGGGATCGAACTGCAGTCCTTCCTTGGCTAGCGCTTGCAAGGCACACACCTACCTCTAGTACCACCTCACCGCCCTACTCTCAAGAACTTTTTTAGTGTGCTAATATAGGACAAATAAGTGTTTGCTCCTGCCTACCTCGATTCCAAAGTACTGATGTCCTTTTCCCAATACAGCATCCACATATTCTGAAACCAAATCCACGGCTTCTTCTAAAAGGTCATAGTTCAGGTACAGTCGGAGCAACTCAGCAGCATCAACCTGCTGTAAAAAGTCAGTGATCATCGATCTGGAGAGATGTTGTGGCTAAGTCATAACAGACTGACCTGGTCTCTGAAGCCCCTTGTCATGAAGGTGGGCCTAGTTCCCGCCCTGCATCCTGCCCATACCCACCCAACCCATATTCTTCTGGCATATGAATGGCTCAGTTCCATGACTACTTATGGAGAGATGCCAAGCTCCTAGAGCATTCGACAGCTCCAAGTTTCACAGTACTGACAGCCCAGTCAAGAGCAGAGCAAATCTGATGGGCAAGCCTGTTTGGCTCAATGAACAAATGATAACACAGAAGTTTAAAGTAACACCTAATAGCTCAGCAAATCCTCACACAATGTCTTTAGTAATACCACCATGAGGTACTTAGTAACAAGCAATAGAAAACAAATTAAATGCTCTGGGCTGGTATACATGCCTAATTTTTGGAGAGCTTTATCACTCAATAAAGGAAGCTTTATTAAAAAAAAAAAGAAAGCAAATTAAATTTGAGTCTGTTAAGAGGGCAGATTTGGGGAACGATGAGAAACTGGTGACTTTGGTGGGAGGGAAGGTTACAAGGGTAGTAGGATTGATAGTGGACATTGAATACCTCGAACAACTGTATTATAAACAACTTTGTAAATCACTTTTTTTTTTTAAAATTTTGGGCCACATCTGGTGATGCTCAGGGGCTACTCCTGGCTATGTGCTCCGAAATCGCTTCTGGCTTGGGGGACCATATGAGACGCTGGGGATTGAACTGAGGTCCGTCCTGGGTCAGCCGTGTACAAAGCAAAAACGCCCTACCACGGTGCCATCGCTTTGGGCCCTGTAAATCTTTTTTTTTTTTTTTTTTTTTTGGTTTTTGGGCCACACGCAGCTGTGCTCAGGTGTTACTCCTGGCTGTCTGCTCAGAAATAGCTCCTGGCAGGCACAGGGGACCATATGGGACATCGGGATTCGAACCAACCACCTTTGGTCCTGGATCGGCTGCTTGCAAGGCAAACGGCCGCTGTGCTATCTCTCCGGGCCCCGTAAATCACTTTTTAAATAAAGTAAAAAAAGAAATAAAAAAAACAAAAACAAAAAACCAAACCAAATAACCAAACTCGGTGAATAAGGATATCTAAAACAGCTGCTTATTGGGGTCAGAGACACAGCACAGCAGGTAAGGTTTTTGCCTTTCATGCACTAACCCAGGTAAGATTTCTGTCATCCTATATGATTGCCTGAGCATTGTTAGGAGTGATTCCTGAGGGAAGAGTCAAGAGTAACCCCTGATCACTACCGGATGTGGCCCCAAGCCCACATCCAATAAACAAAAATCCCTGCCAAACATGGGCTTTACAAAATATTCTGAGTTGTATGTCTAATCAAGTGGCATTTCTACTTATCCATATAAATGAGTACCTTGGTTCATTCTTATCTTGGCATAAGGATTCCAACTTCTGGGGATCTCCTACATCCCCATCCCAGTTATCAAAACTAAGACATACTTTTATTGTTTGTTTTGTGTTTGGGCCAAACCCAGAGATGCTCAGTTTATTTGGGATTCTGCATTCAGGGATCAATCTTGGTGGAATTCAGGGGAACTATAAGTGGTACAGCTGACTTCATGCAAGGCAAGCACTCTGCTAGGCTCCTGCCCCTCATTTTACTGTTTATACTCCCACTTTAGTAACCTTTCTAGAAACGCCAAGTACTAAAGAGACAAGGTATCCACATCAATTAATAGAAGCATATGAAAAATAACCACAGGAATTAGCAGAAGTGTGTGAATAATAAATGCCAAAGTTGTCTCAAGAATCACCAATCATAAATACCTATTTCAATACTGTGTTTGACTCAGGGAGGGAGAAAAGTAAATACAGACTCTGGAGGAGCTCTACTAATTAACTGCATTTACTTTTAATTTAATATTTTGGTTTGTTTTGGGCCACACCTGGCGGTGGGTAATCAGGGCTTACTCCTAGCTCTACTCAGGGATCACTCCTGGTGCACTCAGAATATTCGGGGTGATGGAGATGGAACCTAGGTCAGCTGCATGCCAGGCAAATGCCCTATATTCAGTACTATTGCTCCAGCCTCTAATTAACTATAATTATTGTAGGCTGCTCTCAGTCTTCTTTTTTCCGTTTTTATGCCAAATGCAGCAATGTTTAGGCATTGTACCCAGCAGTGCTCAGAGGACCATTTGTGGTACTGGGAGTGAAACCGGGTGGGCTATGTGTGAGACAATAACCCTACTAGTGCTCTTTCCCCAAAGATTACACAGTTTCCAAGTTAAGACTCCACTTACCTTATAACTATTTATGAGCCAATTAGGCAGAGGCACCCCGTGAGTCAAGAGCTTCTTGATTACACAATGATGATATAAGTTATTCTGGACTTTGTACCTTTCTAGGTAGGTGGATAATAGTCGCCAGGCTTCATCAGTAGCACTTCAGAAAAAAAATTAAAAAAGACCCAATGAAATTCAGATTCCTTCTTAATTCTTTTTTTTTTTTTTTTTTTTGGGGGCCATACCTGGCTGTGCTCAAGGATTACTCCTGGCTATCTGCTCAGATAGAGCTCCTGGCAGGCACGGGGGACCATATGGGACACAGGGATTAGAACCAACCACCTTGGGTCCTGCATTAGTTGCTTGCAAGGTAAACACCACTATGCTATCTCTCCGGCCCCTCCTTCTTTATTTATTTATTTATTTTTTTGGTGGCTCAAACCCCAGGTCTTACTCACATATGTATGCAAGGCAAGTTCTCTACAGGAATATTGCTGACCAGAGTTCCAGATTCTTTTTTTTTTTTTTTTTTTGTCTGTTTGTTTTTGGGTCATACCCAGTTACATTCAGTTACTCCTGGCTATGCGCTTAGAAATCACCCTTGGTGGGACCATCGAGGTGGCGCTAGAGGCAAGGTGTCTGCCTTGCAAGTGCTAGCCAAGGAAGGACCGCGATTTGATCCCCCGTGTCCCATATGTTCCCCCCAAGCCAGGGGCAATTTCTGAGCACTTAGCCAGGAATAGCCCCTGAGCATCAAACGGATGTGGCCCGTAAAACCAAAAAATTTCACCCTTGGCTTGGGGAGCCATTTGGAACACTGGGGATCTAACTGCATAGTCCGTTCTAGATTAGACGCATGCAAACACCTTAGCAGTGTGCCACCGCTCCAGCCCCAGAGTTCCAGATTCTTTTTTTTGGGGAGGGGGTTGGGGGCCACACTGGGCAGTGCTCAGGGGTTACTCCTGGCTCTACGCTCAGAAATTGTTCCTGGCAGGCTCAGTGGACCATATGGGATGCTGGAATGTGAACCACCGTCCTTCTGCATGCAAGGCAAATGCCTTACCTCCATGCTATCTCTCTAGCCCCAAGTCCCAGATTCTTTATTTTTGGTTTTTGGGCCACACCCAGCAGCGCTGAAAGTTACTCCTGGCTCAAAGCTCAGAAATCGCCCCTGGCAGGCACGGGGGACCATATGGGATGCCGGGATCCTTCTACATGGAAGGCAGACGAATTAACTCCAGGCTATCTCTCTGGCCACAAGTTCCAGATTTTTTTTTTTTTTTTGGTTTTTGGGCCACACCCGGCAGTGCTCAGGGGTTACTCCTGGCTGTCTGCTCAGAAATAGCTCCTGGCAGGCACAGGGGACCATATGGGACACCGGGATTTGAACCAACCACCTTTGGTCCTGGATCGGCTGCTTGCAAGGCAAACACCGCTGTGCTATTTCTCCGGGCCCAAGTTCCAGATTCTTAATGGGAAATATGGATCACTTACAACGAAAAAATCTTTAGCTCACAATAGTAACCATGACTTGAATCTTGTGTATGAATTTATTTATTTTTTTTTGTATCTGGGCCACAACTAGCAGTGCTCAGAGTATTATAAGTCTTCTGAACTAAAGGTTTTTAGAATTCTTGGGCTGGAAAGAGTAGGCACGTAGGGTGCTTGCCTTTTGTGTTGCCAATTCAGGTTCAATTCCCAACATTCAGGCCCTGCTGGGGTAATTCCTGAGTGCAGAGTCAGGAGTAACCGCTGAATAGAACCGGGTGTGTCCCAAAAACAAAACCAAATAAAAATGAAAAGGCAGGGTCAGAGAGAGAGCATAGATGTAAGGCGTTTGCCTTGTTCAAATCCAAGCATCCCACATGGTCCCCCGAGCCTGGCAGGAGTGATTTCTGAGAGTTGAGCTAGAAGTAACCCGAGTGCTGCCGGGTGTGACCCCAAAACAAACAAACAAACAAACAAACAGAAAAGGTAAGATATTACAATCCTAAGTACTAAGCAAGAAAAATTTACTAAGGGCTATGGTAGAGAAGGACTGAAGGGTGAAAGCAAGAACAAAATGTTCTATAGCTAAGAATCAGACACAGTAAGGAAGTATCGAAGATCATCTGAGGTGCGGAGGTGATGGGTGAGTGTTGAACCTGAAAGTGGGTCTTTTTATTTTTGGTCACATCTGGCATGCTCAGGGGTTATTCCTGTTTCTGTACTACCCTGAATTACTTCTGGCTGACTTGGCGATTCAAGGTTCATATCCAGGTTAACCTTGTGAAAGGTAAGTGCCTTCTTTATGGTATTTTCTCTTCAGCCTCATAAACCAAAGAGAGGTTCTAAGGGTTGATCACCTCACAGTTTTAACTCAGGGAAAGAAGCAGGAAGCCAGAGGAGCATGGAGCAAGAGGCACTTTAGGATCAAGTAAATACAAATTTCAAACTCTATCTTTTTTTTTTTTTTGGGCCACATCCACTGGTGCTCTGGCTAACTACTGGCACTTTTACTCAGAAAAAAATTTTTTATGGCAGGCTTATAGGACCATTTGAAGTGCCAAGGATCAAGCTGTATGCAAGGCAAGCACCCTTCTCACTGTACTATCACTCTACCCCTCCTCTTTTTTTGAGGGGGAGGGGCACAACTGGTGAAGATCAGAGGTTACTCAGGGGTTAATATGCACTCAGAAATCACTCCTGGCTCGGGGTACCATATAGAATGCTGGGGGATCAGGGATTGAACCCAGGTCTGTCCTGGGTCAGCCATGTGCAAAGGCAAATGCCTTACCGCTGTGCTATTGCTCCAGCCCCAACCCTCCTCTTGTTTTTGATACTTCCTCAATCAGGAAGGGAATCCGATGAAGACGTTTCATAAGTCAAAGATTTCCTGGACAAAATATGCTACCTGATGCTACCCTAATGACAAACTCTCAGCTTCTGCAACAGACTTGCAAAATTCAGCCAAGAAAGAAAAGAAAAAACATCAGTGTACGACAAGAGAGTCAAACAGCATAGACTGCAGTGGTCTCAAACTAGTGGCCCTCCGTACAATATTTTGTGGCGCTACCCTAGAGGAATCTTTTTTTGTTTTGTTTTAGTTGTTTGGGTCACACCCCCAATGTTCAAGGCTTACTACTGACTTTGCACTCAAGGATCACCCCAACTTTGCATCCTGTGGCCCCCAGGTAAACTGAGTTTGAGACCCCTGGCATAGAGACAGGAAAGCCTTTAGCCGGAGGCAGTACCTGGACTCCTTTGTGGTGATGACTGAGGAGAGTGGATTGGCTGCGAGCCAGGCCCAGGCTTCTGCTTGCGCCACCTCGCCACCAAACTGCAGCTTGATGCACCTGCAACGGACACAGTTCCAGAGTGAACTTGGGTGCTGAAACACACCCTGCTATTTGGTCACCAACAAAAGACAGCCAGCAATCAGCTACTGGAACACTGGTTCTTCCTTTCCACATCACTGAACGACACACTAGATCACTTAACAGTTTTTCTGGGAAGGAGTTTGGGCTTTATGTGGTGGTGCTCAGGGGTCACGCAGAACAACAAATGCACTGCTGGTGACTAAACCATGCATATATGCGGCATGCAGGGCCTGACCTCCTGTACTATTTCTCCAGTTCCAAGTCACTAACAGTTTTAACATGTCTTTTTTTGGAGGGAGGGGGTCACTCCCGGCAGCGCTCAGGGTTACTCCTGGCTCGACGCTCAGAAATCGCTCCTGGCAGGCTCAGGGACCATATGGGATGCCGAGATTCGAACCACCAACATTCTGCATGCAAGGCAAACGCTTTACCTCCATGCTATCTCTCTGGCCCTTTAACATGGCTTTTTTGGGCTTGTGTTTGAGCCATGCCTGGCTGTGCAAAGGGCTTACTCCTGGCTCTGCACTCAGAAATTACTCTTGTGGCAGTGCTTAGGGGATTAGATAGGATGCCAAGAATTGACCCTAGTTACCTGCTGGTTTCCAGTCTCTCTTTTTTTTTTGGGCCACACCCAGCGGTGCTCAGGGTTACTTCTGGCTGTCTGCTTAGAAATAGCTCCTGGCAGGCACGGGGGACCATATGGGACACCGGGATTCGAACCAACTACCTTTGGTCTTAGATTGGCAGCTTGCAAGGCAAATGCAGTTGTGCTATTTCTCCAGGCCCAGTTTCCAGTCTCTTAACACACCTTTTATTTTTTTGTTTTTGGGCCACACCTAGTGGTGCTAAGGGGTTACTCCTGGCTGTGCACTCAGAAATCACACCTGGCAGGCTTGGGGAACCATATGGGATGCCAGGGATCAAACTGGATCTCTCCCGGGTCAGGAATGTGCACGGCAAATGCCCCACTGCTGTGCCATCTCACCAGTCCCTTAATACACCGTGTTAGGCTAGAGAGAGAATTCACTAGGCTGAGTGCACTCTCTGCATGCAGAAAGCCTGGGTTCAATTCCTGTCACCACATGGTTTCCCCAAACACAGCTGGGAGCAATCCTCAAGCACAGTGCTAGAGTAATGGGCAGCCTATAGTACTACTTTGGGTGTGGCCCAAAACAAAAACAAAAATAATTTCCAGTTCATAGATTATTTAACTGATGCAAAAAAATCAGTTGTGATCCCTGAGTACAGGGATAAGAATATTTTGTAGGGTTGAAAAATAGTGTGAGAGGCTGAACTGCCTTGCAAGTAAAAGCCCCCTGTTTGACCCCTGACACAAGGTAACAGGAGCACCAATTAGCTGGGGGGAGGGTGGGGAATCCCTGAGCACAACTAGGTATGGTCCTAAAAAAAGAAAAAAAAGAACACCACACCCAGTGACACTCAGGGGTTACTACTGGTTATGCACTCAGAAATTGCTCCTGGCTAGAGGAACCATATGGGATGCCAGGGATCAAATCAAGGTACTCGTGTAAGGCAAAAGTCTTACCACTGTGCTTATTGCTCTGGCCCCAGAAAGCAATGCTTTTGAATGGTTACGGTGTCAGTGCTGGAGAAATAGCATGGAGGTAGGGTGCTTGCCTTGCATGCAGAAGGTTGGCGGTTCGAATCCCAGCATCCCATATGGTCCCCTGAGCCTATCAGGAGCGATTTTTGAGCATAGAGCCAGGAGAAACCCCTGTGTGCTGCCGGGTGTGACCCAAAAACCAAAAAAAAAAAAAAAAAAAAGAAAAAAAGAAAGGCATTATTAAAAATAGACATTACAGGGCTGTGGCACTTGCCACATTTATAGCCAACTTGGGTTTGATCCTAGATATTCCATATTCCCCTGAGTACTGACAGGAGTACAGAGCCAGAAGTAACCCCTTAGCATTGCTGAGTGTGCCACCTTTCCCAAAACAGACATAACTATTTATCCCAGATTATCTAACGAAACATGGATTTGTATGCCTAATAAACCAGGTTTTCTGATTTCTTGAGAAGCTACTAATAATCAACACATACACACACATAATAATCACAATACACTAAAAATACTATGGACTAAATAAAAGACTTCTTTAAACCACGAATGACTTGTACAATGCTGGTTTACAGGAAGAGATTAATATTTTTTCATTAGTATGTTATGATCATAGGGGCCGGAGTGGTGGCGCTAGACGTAAGGCATCTGTCTGCCTTGCAAGCACCAGCCTAGGATGGACCAATCTCGGCTTAATTCCCCGGGCGTCCCATATGGTCCCCCCAAGCCAGGAGCGATTTCTGAGAGCATAGCCAGGAGTAACCACTGTGTCACTGGGTGTGGCCAAAAAAACCCCCAAACAAACAAACAAACAAAAAAAGGAAAAATAAAAAAGAATATATGATCATAAAAAGACAAACTCATACATACTTGAAAGCAAGCCCTTCAAAGATTGGTGTTAACGAAAGCTTGAAAGTCTGACAGAGGGACAGAGCAGTGTCAAAGAGGCCAGCCTGAACCAAGAGGCTGACCATCTCCTCTGCTGATGAACTTCCTGAGGAAACAGGAAAGGTCATTAGTGCATCTACGAGCATATGCCAGTTAGGCAATAGTTGACTTGTTGATAAACATATCAGTCACTAGCCCACATTGATAACAGCTCGAGCATCTTGCCTGTAGCTTGGTCCTGCCAGGCTGCAAAGGGCAATGCTGAGCTCTTACCTGCGACTGCGACTGCTGAGGGATCATGCTGGGCCAGGGTGAGGCGGATCCGAGCCAAGGAGCATTGTTTCTCTAGATCTGCCAGTTCCAGGATTTCAACCTGCCTGTTCGCTAAAAAGTCAAAGATGAGGGATTTCAATCCCCTAAGGACTAAGGCAGTGTCTACTAGACCCAACATGACCTGCTAGTTTCACTGGACACCAAGGAATGCTCTACTTAATTTCCAAGTTCCCCCCACCAAAAAAAAAAGACACAAAGAAAACTGGGTTTTCAGGAAAGGAACATGTAGCTGAGCCAAAGCAAAACTCAGAGCCAAGACAAAAATAAAGCAAAGCCGCAGATGAGGTGATGTTTATCAGGTTTTTTCCATGTAAGACCCTGATTAAAGCAGGAGTTATATTTCAGTGAGCTCTCGGAATTGTGAAATGCTGTTGTTTTTTTCCTACCAGAAAGGAAGATGCTTGAATAGGGCTGATCTACAACCAGGTCTGGCAAACTAGAGCTTAGGCTTCTTAGGGGAGGAGAGTCTGAGGGCTCTGGTGACATCGAACAGATGAGTTTGGGGCGAATTCAGAATGACAAGCAACATAGACACTGAAAAAAGCATTTCCTTTCCTCAAACTACAGTTGCGAAACAATTCTGAGCAGATTAAAGTATAAAAAGTAAACTGTATATGGGCCAGAGAGATAGCATGGAGGCAAGGCGTTTGCCTTGCATGCAGGACAGTGGTTTGAATGCTGGCATCCCATATGGTCCCCGAGACTGTCAGGAGCGATTTCTGAGTGTAGAGCCAGGAGTAACCTCTGAGTGCTGCCAGATGTGACCCAAAAACCAAAAAAAAAATAGTAGTTTACTTTTACAGTTTGCAGTTTAAGTTTCCAGTTATACAGAAAGAATTTAAGAGGCCAGACAAAGAGCTGGGTTAAATCCCGGGCATTTATGTGTGTGGCCCATAGAGCATCACCAGAAGAGACCCCGGGCACAGAAAAGGGAGTAATCCCTTAGCATCACCAACATAAAACCAAACAAAAAAGAAGTTGCTTTGCAATGATTTTGACAACAGTATGACTACTACTGTATGCTAACTACATAGTATATAGCAATAGAATATAACTGTTTATATATATAGAATATATAGAAATATGGGGCTGGAGCGGTGGCACAAGGGATAAGGGATAAGGCAGCTGCCTTGCCTGTGCTACCTGAGGATGGACTGTGGTTCGATTCCCTGGCATCCCACAGAAGTGATTTCTGAGCACATAGCCAGGAGTAACCCCTGAGCATCACTGGGTATGGCCCAAGAACCAAAAAAAAAAAAAAAAAAAAAAAGAAAAAGAAAAAAAGAAAAAAAAAAAAAAGAAACAGAATTGGGGCTGGAGAGATAGCATGAAGATAAAGTGTTTGCCTTGCATGCAAAAGGTCGGTGGTTCGAATCTCGGCATCCCATATGGTCCCCCGAGTCTTCTGGGGGCGATTTCTGAGCCTAGAGCCAGAAATAACCCCTGAGCGCTGCCGGGTGTGACCCCCAAGAAATAAAAATAAAAATAAAAAAAAGAAACAGAATACTAACTGCCATCTAGATTACTTGTAATGATTTTAATTTATAAGATAGCAATAAAATAGACATAAAGTCTATTGTAATAATAAACTCAAAACCAGAAAAACATTGTGTGTGGCCAGACTCACTGGGAGCAGCTGTATATTCTCCATCGTGATTCCTCTTAGGGGACGCTCCAGGGCGATCGTACTAAAAAGACATTATGTGAAAAATTATTTTACTTTGAAATCAGATTTAAACATTCACGCTTAAACTCTTTGAAATAAATTATACTTATGTCAATTATCACATTTTTTGTAATAAAGGTTAATGCAACTTTCAGAAAAAGAGTGGATCAGAGAGCTCGTATAGTTGCGAAGGGGCTTGTGTCGAATGCAGCCCACCCTTAATTGAACTCCAGTATCACAAATAGTTCCCTGAGCACTGCCAGGGTCATTCCTTAGCAAGGCCGGGAATAGTTCCTGAGCACTACTAAGTTGTTCTCAACACCATCCACAAATTCTCCTCACCCCTATAAAAACCAACCAAAAACATTAGAAATGGAGTTGATGTCTAGAATGGGGTTAAGTCACAGGTGTGACCCCCAAGCACAGAGCTGGGAGTAGCTCCCAAGAATCACCATGTGTGACCTCAATTGCTCCCCTCACTCCATGGTTCCCAAGAAAAGAGTTATTTGGGCCATGGAGAAAGCTCGAGGGGCTGCAGAGCCTATTCTGCATGCAGGAGGCCCAGGCTCCATTCCTGCTCTGTGTGGTCCTCTAGCACCTTTGGGGTGAACACAGAACACAGAGAGAAGAGGAGCTCCTGAGCACCGTGAAGTGTGACCCCAAATCAAAATAAAAAACAATGAACACAGACTGGATAAGTGACTGTAGGGGGTCAGAGAGATGCACAGTGATAGGACATTCACCTTGCATGCAGCCAACCCAGGACAGACCCAGGTTCGATCCTGGCATCCCAAAGTGTCCCCCCAAGCCTGCCAGGAGTGATTTCTGAGTGAAGAGCCAGGAATAACCCCTAGGCATCACTGGGTATGGACCAAACGCACCCCCAACACACACACACACACCAGGACATACACACACTCCAGGAGCGATTTCTGAGTGAAGAGCCAGGAATAACCCTTAGGCATCACTGGGTATGGACCAAACACCCCCCCCCCAACACACACACACACACACACACACACACACACACACACACACACACACAAACACACACACACACACACCAGGAGTGAACCCCTAGGCATCACTGGGTATGGACCAAACACACCCCCCAACACACACACACCCAGGAGCGATTTCACACACACACCAGGAGCGATTTCTGAGTGAAGAGCCAGGAATAACCCCTAGGCATCACTGGGTATGGACCAAACACCCCCCCCCCCCCAACACACACACACACACACACACACACAAGCAATTTCTGAGTGAAGAGCCAGGAATAACCCCTAGGCATCACTGGGTATGGACCAAACACACCCCCCAACACACACACACACACACACACACACACACACACACACACACACACACACACACCCAGGAGCGATTTCACACACACAAATACACACCCACACACACCCAGGAGCGATTTCTGAGTGAAGAGCCAGGAATAACCCCTAGGCATCACTGGGTATGGACCAAACACACCCCCCCCCACACACACACGCAAACCTAAAAAAACATAGAAGTGACTGCAATAAATGCAGGTAACACTGGCTGAGTACTACATGCATGCCAGACCCTACTACTATTCTAAGTCTGCTATATAAATTCTCACTTGAACCCCTTGAAAGCAGACATGCGTGTCATCTCATTTTATGTTCAGTAATTACTCCTGGCAGGTTCAGAGGACTATACTAGGTACAGGGAATCAAACCAGGGTCAGACGTATACAAAGCAAATGCCCTACTCCCTGTATCCCTCCACTCATTTTATGCAAGAGATAAAGAGAAATGAGCCAGAAGTCAGTCCAAACGTGATGTCCAACGTGATGCCAAATTGCTCTGCAGCAAGTCTTCCTATAATAAGCCTAAACCTGGTAATGAAAGGGGTAGTAATATATAAACATTAAATTTCTTGTGTTTTTTTTTTTTGGGGGGGGGGGTCACACCCCGGAGGCGCTCAGGGGTTACTCATGGCTCTCTGCTCAGAATCGCTACTGGCAGGTTCGGGGACCATATGGAATGCCGGGATTCAAACCACCGTCCTTCTGCATGTAAGGCAAATGCCTTACCTGTATGCTATCTCTCTGGCCCCAAATTTCTTAATGGGGACAGAGGCCAAGAGAAATCAGGTGCAATGGTGGCATTAAAAAAAAGACAGAACTTGGGCCCGGAGAGATAGTATGGAGGTAAGGCATTTGCCTTTCATGCAGAAGTACGGTGGTTCGAATCCTGGCATCCTATATACTCCCCCGAGCCTGCCAGGAGCGATTTCTGAGCATGGAGTCAGGAGTAGCCCCTTAGCACTGCTGGGTGTGACCCAAAAACCAAAAGCCAAAAAAAAAAAAAAAAGGACAGAACTTGGCCAATATGGTTTCAATCAATCCCCAGCATTCCATGTAGTCCTGAGTACTGCCAGGAATAATCCCTGAGTGTAGAGTCAAGAGTAACTCCTGAGCACTGCTGGGTATGACCCCAAACCAAACCAAACAACAACAATAAAAAGCAAACCAAGGGGCTGGGAAGGTGGTGCTAGAGGTAAGGTGTCTGCCTTGCAAGCACTAGCATAGGACGGACATCAGTTCGATCCCCCGGTGTTCCATATGGTCCCCCCAAGCCAGAGGCGATTTCTGAGCGCATAGCCAGGAGTAACCCCTGAGAATCAAACGGGTGTGGCCCAAAAAACCAAAAAAAAAACCAAAAAAAAAAAAAAAGCAAACTAAGCCACGGAGTCAATAACAAAATCATGAGAGCCAAATTTTAACAATCAAAAAAATTTTTTTTGGTTTTCCGGGCCACACCCGTTCGATGCTCAGGGGTTATTCCTGACTATGTGCTCAGAAATTGCCCCTGGCTTGGGGGGACCATACAGGACGCCGGGGGATCGAACTGTGGTCCTTTCCTTGGCTAGCGCTTGCAAGCGCTACCTTACCTCTAGCGCCACCTCACTGGTAACAATCAAATTTTAAAATGTGCCTTTTATGCTGGCAGGCCTGGGGTACTGGTGGATGGAGGTTGAATTGGTGGTGAAATTGGTGCTAAAATACTGTGTATTTAAAACTTAACTATGTTGGGGCTGGAGCTATAGCACATGGAGTAAGGCATTTGCCTTGCATGTGGCTGACCCAGGTTTGATAACCAGCATTCCATAAGTAACTGAGCCTGCCAGGAGTAACCTTAAGAACTGTAGGGTGTGGCCCCAAAACAAAAGCCAAAACCACAAAAAAAAGCCTCAACTATGAATAACTTTGTAAGTCACAATGCTTTAAATTAGAAAAATTTGAATTTGGGGCGGGAGCGATAGTGCATTGGCAGGGCGTTTGCCTCACACTGCTAATCCAGGACAGACCTCGGTTCGATCCCCGGCATCCCATATGGTCCCCCAAGCCAGGAGCGATTTCTGAGCACATAACCAGGAGTAACCCCTTACCGTCACCGGGTGTGGACCAAATAAAAACATAAAAAAGAGAAACCAAAAAAATTTGAATTTTTGCAAAATTTTATTGTTTATTTAACAAACAAATGCAGGTAACACTGGCTGAGTACTACATGCATGCCAGACCCTACCACTGTTCTGTCTGCTATATAAATTCTCACTTGAACCCCTTGAAAGCAGACATGAGTGTCATCTCATTTTATGCTCAGTAATTACTCCTGGCAGGTTCAGAGGACTATACTAGGTAGAGGGAATCAAACCAGGGTCAGACGCATACAAAGCAAATGCCCTACTCCCTGTATCCTTCCACTCATTTTATGCAAGGGGGGGGGCTTATTGGGCCACACCCTGTGAGGCCCAGGGGTTACTCCTGGCTATGCGCTCAGAAATCACTCCTGGCTTAGGGGACCATATAGGATAATGGGGATCGAACCAAGGTCCGTCCTAGGTCAGCAGCGTGCAAGGCCCTACCGCTGAGCCACTACTCTGGATTTTTGCAAAAATTTATAAAATAAAAGCATGCATACAAATAAATTGAAACAAATTTCAAATAAAGTGAGGTTTTGAAAGTACCAAATGGAATAATAATCCCTGAACTCCAGGGTGGGAAGATTCCATACCACGGCTCCTGATGCCGGCTGAACGATCCACGCATACTCGGGCCGAATGAGCCGCAAACAGTTCAGTGCAGCCAGGTAGCAGTTGCCTTGCTTCTCCAGTCCCCGAAGAGTGCGGACCTCTCTGCCGAGGCGCATCCCATACTCGAACATCACGGTGCCCGCTGTGAGGCAAGAATAAAATAGGCGCTATAATTCCTTTTCAGACAAAATATTAAAATATTTGGCAATCCAACCAAATATTAAAATAAAGTTTTCTTGTTTGTTTTGGGGCCATATCTGACAACATTCAAGGCTCTGCATTCAGTAATTATTCCTAGTGGTGCATAGGGGGAACCTATGAGATGCTGGGGTTTGAACCTAGATCAGCAAAATACAAGGTAAGTGTCCTTGTCATTTCTCTCCGGCCTGTAAGTGTCTATCAAATCTTTAAAGCTAATATGTAATTCCCACAAAGTAAACTACACCTTACAATTTTTCCGAATGCTTAAGTGAACACTCCTCCAATGGTTGCAAACAAGGTAAAAATGAAGCCAAACCTAACTTAAAAAGACGATACTAGGGGGCCCGGAGAGATAGCACAGCGGCGTTTGCCTTGCAAGCAGCCGATCCAGGATCAAAGGTGGTTGGTTCGAATCCCGGTGTCCCATATGGTCCCCCGTGCCTGCCAGGAGCTATTTCTGAGCAGACAGCCAGGAGTAACCCCTGAGCACCACCAGGTGTCCCCCCCCCCAAAAAAAAAAGACGATACTAGGGCCGGAGAGATAGCATGGAGGTAAGGCGTTTGCCTTTCATGCAGACAGAAGGTCCATGGTTCAAATCCCGGTGTCCCATATGTTCCCCCGTGCCTGCCAGGAGCGATTTCTGAGCATAGAGCCAGGAGTAACCCCTGAGTACTGCCGGGTGTGACCCAAAAACCAAAAACCAAAAAAAAAAAAAAAAAAAAAAAAAAAAAAAAAAAAAGGGGCCGGGCGGTGGCGCTAAAGGTAAGGTGCCTGCCTTACCTGCGCTAGCCTAGGACGGACCGCGGTTCGATTCCCCCGGTGTCCCATATGGTCCCCCAAGCCAGGAGCAACTTCTGAGCGCATAGCCAGGAGTAACCCCTGAGCGTCACCGGGTGTGGCCCAAAAACCAAAAAAAAAAAAAAAAGACGATACTAGAATTTAGCTAAAAAAAGAGAAATATAAACTAGTTCTTACTCCTGGCTCTGTGCTCAGGAATTGCTCCTGGCAATGTTTGGAGAGTCATATGGGATAACTGTGATTCAAATCCAGGTTAGCTGCACGCAAAGCAAGTGCCTGAACTCCAGTATTTGACTTTCTGATGTGTTAAGAGAGGAAATCTTTTTTTTTTTTCCTTTTTCTTTTTTTGGTTTTTGGGCCATACCTCGTGGTGCTCAGGGGTTACTCCTGGCTGTCTGCTCAGAAATAGCTCCTGGCAGGCATGGGGGATCACATGGGACACCGGGATTTGAACCAACCACCTTTGGTCCTGGATCGGCTGCTTGTAAGGCAAAGCCGCTGTGCTATCTCTCCGGGCCCAAGAGAGGAAATCTTAGCAATGAGAAGGGTCTTCTCCAACAGGGATTGCTGCTACAGGGGGCTCACCCTTTCGGTAATTGTGACGGTAGATGTGAAAGGCATAGAGAAGCTCATAGTAACTGTGAGTCATGAGGTCCACAGCCCTTGCTCGAGATTCGATTATTCCCACGACCTATGGAAGGGAGAGTAGTCAGATACGAAAGTTAGTCACCAGAGTAACCACTGACATGGGATTTAGCCACCACTGGGTTAATAAAATTACCTCATTATGTAGATTCACATAGGGAAACTCGACAAGATCCTGGAGCTGTGAGCGTTCACAAAGAACTACCACCAACTGCCGCAAACAATCTAACTGCCTGGAAGGAAAGAAGGCATGTAAGGGCAAATGGCTCAGGAGAGGGCTGGCCGTCCAATTGAAAACAATTTATGCAAAATAAACAAACAAACAAAAAACAAAAAAACCCACCCGAAACCCCCACTGCAATAAAACCCCAAAAAACCCACCTACCCCTCCAAAAACACACCCCAAATAACATATGCAAGGGCTATGAGACGTCTTAAAGCTAGGAGACATGTGGAGTGCAGGGCTAGCAAGCCCAGGGTTTGTATCCTGTACACATGGCTTCTAGTTGCAACTCTGGTGGAGTCTGGCAACAATGGGCATAGCCTCAAAACAGAACAAAACAAAATAGAAATATATGTACATCCTTGAAAAATAATAAATGGCTTAGAGAAAAATGAATGGTCATGCGGGCCAGAGTAAGAGGACAGACAGCACAGCTGACCTGAGTTCTATCCCTCAGAATGTATAGAGTCCCCTGAGCCCACCAGGAATAATTTTTGAGTAAAGAGCCAGGAGTAACTCCTGAGCACCTCTGGACATTACCCCCACCTCGCCCAAAAACAAAACCCCCCAAAACTAGATCGTGAGTTCAAATCTCTGGTGTTCCTCATGTGTCAAGTGTGATCTTAGCAGCGATATTTTTCATGAACTCAAGTAATCTGCAGCCATATAACAGAAGGATCACAAAAGGGTGGAGCACCTCTAGAAGTAGCACGACAACTAAAGAAGTGTTGAGTGCAGTGGCCAGGAAGTGCTGTGGGCCCACAGCAGCTTTAATGAGCCCCACAACCAGAATGCGGTGCTCCAACTTAGGGCATGAGATTGAGCACTGTGGCTGACTGCCAGCCTGTGGGGAGTATCACTGCCAGGAGAGTGTGTGATTGCCAGTCATCAAAACCACTATGTCAAGAACAAGGAGGTGTCAGAGTAGAGTACAGAGTACAGCAAGTAGAGTGCTTGCCTGGGTATTTTGATATTCCTTATGACTGATCCCCAAGCACCACCAGGGGTGATTCCTTAGTGCAGAGTCAAGAGTAACAATTCCTGAGCACTGCTGGGTGTGGGCAAAACCATAAAGTGTAAAAGGCACCAACCACCTGGCATCACAATCTTTCTTTCCAGAGAGATAGTAGAGGGGTTAAAGCACTTGTTTTACTGCCACCAAACTTGGCTTGAATCCCCGAGCACCACCAGGAGTCTTTTCTGAACACATAAAGAGAAATAGCCCCAGACACCTTGGGAATGGCCATTAGCCCAAAACAAAACCACCACCTCCCCCTAAAAAAAAAAAATAAAAATAAAAAATAAAAATCTAGAACCAAAAACCTGTAGAGACCTGGGCTTGGGAGATACCATAGCTCAGTGAGCTAGAATACATGCTTTGCGACAGGAGGCTCAATGTAATCCCTGCACAGCTGGGTCCTCTGAGCAGAACCAGGAACAGCTCCTGAGCATCGCAGGTCTGACCAACAAACCAACCCCAATCCATACCCAACAGTGGCAAAAACCCAACATGAGAGCTGATTCTTACCTGCTAGAATCAGGAATTTGGGTTAAGGCTTCATACGCTTGGCTATTGTGACCCAGATCCAGATGATGTTTGAAAATGCAGGTCCGTAAAGTAGCCTAAATACAGGAGCAAGAAAGGACAACAGACGTTAGGTTAGACCGCCACCCCTGACAAACTTCCAGAGACACAACGAAACCAAAGCGCACTCTCACCTGACTTTTCCAGTCATCACCTGCTTCAGTTATTGCGAACGTTGCCAGCTGAATAACTAGCTCGGGCAAACCAACAACGTCGAGTAGGCGTAAGACCTACAAGCAAAACATGAGAAATTCTCATCAAAGCCAACACTCCTGGGCACTGCAAACCGATTGATGACTTTAAATCAATGAGAAAATGAACTCAGTAAGGGGCATCGGGAAATAGGTAAGGAGTAAAGGCCACCTTGCAGGTGTGAGGCTAGGGTGCAATTCTTGGACCAGGAACTGCCCACAAGGCCACTCACAACGTCTACTCTGCTGGTATGATAGCCTGAACTCAGTGGGTGCCTCTAGCAGCACCCCACAATTAAGTTTTGATCCCGGGGAGCACCAGAATATCAAAGGCCAGCAGGTAAGATTAAATAAAAATAAAATCTAATATGGGCAGGATCATCTGCTAACTGCTTATGCTTTTTCTTTATGCTCTGCTTGTTTTTAGGCTCAAACACTCTGCTGGTCTTCTGGGGTCCCAGCCTTGTCCTCAGAGTGGCATAGAAGGTGCTCAGCAGCTATTTGTTGAAAGAGAAATGGATGCAGGGGCCAGAGAGAGACCACTAGGCTGAGTGTATGCTTTGTAGAGAGGAGACCTGGTGTCTACCCTGAGCACCAAGGGGTGAGGCTCCAAACTAAAAATACATAGTTATTTGGGCAGCTAAACTTCCTCCTTTTTAAAAAAATCTGAATGCTATTTTTTTTCTCTGAGGGGTGGGGATCTCTTCCAAGCATAAGGACCCTGATCCCCCTCCTAAGTCCATAATAAGAAACTCTAGATTTGGGTCCAGAGATAGCATGGAGGTAGGGCATTTTCCTTGCATGTAAAAGGACGGTGGTTCATATCCTGGCTTCCCATATGGTCCCCCAAGCCTGCCAGGAGTGATTTCTGAGCATAGAGCCAGGAGTAAACCTGCCGGGTGTGACCCAAAAACAACAACAAAAAAGAAACTCTAGACTAGGTTTGTAGCAGTGGTGCAAGTGGTAAGGCGTCTGCCTTGCCCACTATAGCCTAGGACAGACTGCGGTTCAATCCCTTGGCATCCCATATAGTCCCCCAAGCCAGGAGTGATTTCTGAGTGCATAGCCAGGAGTAAACCCTCTGCGTCACTGGGTGTAGCCCAAATATAAAAAAAAAAAAATCAAACAACTCTAGACTAAGACGAGCCTAAACCCTAGTAAAGTATACTTTTGCACTCTTACCTAAAAGCAGAGAGTTAACTAAGAAATACAACAAAGTTGGTGCCTTCCGGGAATAAGGTACAATGGTTTGAATGAGCTTGGAATGTTCTATCTGAAAAGGTTCCCTTGACAACCAAAGTTTGAATCAGAGTAACCCCTGACAACCAGGGTTTGACTCAGAGCATCCTTAATAGCTAGGGTTTGAATCACAGTATCCCTAGACAATCCAAGTTAAGCCAGAAGAATCAGTGATTAAGCAAGCCATCTATACAATGAAATAACTGTACTGTTATTTTGCTTGTGATTTCTATATAAAATTCTTGAAGTTTGACTTGGGGTCCTTGCCTAGACTCCCTTAGTTAGATGAGGCTCAGACCTTGGTTAACTAAATAAACTCCCTTTTGCATTAGCGTTATTGGAGGTGGTCTTTGACTTTCAGCGCACACATGGGTGTCAACTAGAAACCTAAACAAGCAATATTCAGGGGCTCAGAATAGATTTCCAGCAATTCACCACCAACTGGGGGTTAGGCAGTAACAGTACAGCAGGTAGGGCATTTGCCTTGCATGTGGCCAATCCAGATTCAATCCCTGGCATCCCATGTTTTCCTGAGCCAGCCAGGAGTGATTCTTGGGTGCAGTAGTGACCCCTGGGCACTTGTTGAAAGTTTGGTTCTCTTATTTTCCATGGGTTAACTTTGGTCTATACCTTTATCTGGGGTTTATTTATATTAAGCTATACCACTCCTTCACACCACCATATACTTGGATCCCTTTTGGGAACATACCTTTTTAAAGGTTATACTTTTTAGTCAAATGATGATTTTAGGGGCAGGAGTGGTGATGTCCAGCAGGGGTAGGACATTGGCCATGCATAGTCCACAGAGGTTCAATGGCCTTGCATACAGTCCACAGAGGTTCAATCCCCCTGAACACCACCAGGGGTGATCCCTGAGTGCAGAGCCAGAAGTAGCTCTGAACAAGATAGGGTGCAAGGGCCGGAGAGATAGCACAGTGGTAGGGTGTTTGCCTTGCATGCATGTAGAAGGACAGTGGTTCGAATCCCAGCATCCCATATGGTCCCCCGAGCCTGCCAGGAGAGATTTCTGAGCAGAGAGCCAAGAGTAGCCCCTGAGCACTGCTGGGTATGACCCCCCATCCCCCCAAAAAAGACAGGATGTATCTACAAAACAGCAACAAAAAAAGAAGAAGATTTTAGAAATAACAGACCCCATGTATACTGCTACTTGGATGTTATAAAGGAAACAAAAGGCCAATTCCAGGGTAAGAATTATCATCTAGGTGCCAAGGGCTAGTAAAAAACTCTACATGTAAAAGGCTTGGCCTTGATCTCTTCTATTGACTGCATGGTTCCTTTAGCACTACTGGAACTGGCCTCACCTCACTCACCTCCCCAAATAGTGAGTGGGGAAATAGCCCCTTAGCACTGACAAGTGGGATTCAAATGCACCCTACACCCAAGAATAAATAAGACCAAAGAGATCAAAAAGGGGTTGAGAGTTGACTCAATAGGCTGACATAAATGCTTTGCATGGGTGAGGCCTGGGATCCATCACTGGAAGCATATGGTCACTTAGCACCACTAGGTCTGACCCAAAAACTAAACTTCAAACTAAACAAACAAGCAAACAAAAACTATGATTCATTTATCATCATTCCAAAATCCTGTCCAATTCCTTTATGCCACTCACTGACTGCTTTTTCGAATCAGTGTGTCTATTTATATATAAATATATATTTATATATACATATATAAATAAAAATATTTGTTTTTGTCCTCTCTCAAACTGAGGTTGAAAGCATCTAGAAGGACTCCGCCCATTTCAGCCTATTTGATTTTTTTTATCCCATTCTATTGCTTTTCCTTTCTTCAAACAAAACCACATAACTTGAACTATCTAGCTCCACCTCTCAAATAGAGGGGGAAACAAGGGAGGGTACCAGGACCAAACAGATATATGATCACTAGTAGTAAGCTAGACACAGAAGGGACCACTTACTCTAGCAGCCCAAGGGGTGATGGTGGGGGATATGGGTTGCAGGAAAGGAACGGGTGTGGAGGGAGAACAAATTTGGTGATGGGAATTCCCCTGATTCAATGTTAATATGTACCTAAAATACTACTGTGAAAGATATGTAAGCCAATATGGTCAAAAAAATTTTTTTTTTGTTTTTGAGCCATCCCTGGCTCTGCTCTGAGGTCACTCCTAAAGGTATTGAAGGAATATGTAGTATCAGAGATCAAACTTGGGTTGGCTGCATGCAAGTTACCCACTGTACATTCACTTCAGCTCCTAATATAGTTTTATGACTGAATGAATACTTGTAATTTGTGATTATCCATTAAAAGAACAAACCCCAGTTCAATCATCTACTAAAAGTCACAGGTTGTTTTATTTCATTTCCTTGTTTTGTTTTGTTGTTTTTTGGAGGCCACACCTGGTGACGCTCAGGGGTGACTCCTGGCTATGCACTCAGAAATCACTCCTGGCGCTTCCCCTGGGCCACATGCCTGAGCAAGCCAGCGAGGTGGGTCCCTTGGAGGAGCTTGAAGGTTACCCTAGGGCCCAGTGGTTCTCAAACTATGGCCCGCGGGCCACATATTGTATTTGTATCTGTTCTGTTTCTTCATTGCAAAATAAGATATATGCAGTGTGCATAAGAATTCGTTCATAAGTTGTTTTTACTATATCAGACCCTCCAATGGTCTGAGGGACAGTGAACTGGATCCCTGTTTAAAAAGTTTGAGGACCCCTGCTAGGCTTTCCCCCATTCCCCACCCGGCTCCTCAGTTAGGGTTGGGACTTTGAACTTCCAGCCTCCCAGCTCTTGAAGGTCTCTTTCCTTCCTGGGAGCCGGGAGTCTGCCAGCATGGGGTTCGGCAGGCCTCCGCCATGCCAAAGGCCTTCTTAACCAGGCCTGGGGGGGGGGGTGCGGGACTTGGGTGACCCCAGCACCCCTCTGCCACCTTGCTCCGGATCTCCAGGGCTTCCCCTGGGCCACATGCGTGGGCAAGCCAGCGAGGTGGGTCCGTTGGAGGAGCTTGAAAGTTACTCTAGGCTTAACTTGTGGGTGCTTAGAGTTGCTCGGTTGCACTAAAGAAGTCACTGGTAATTTCTTACCCGCGCACTCAAGATACATTAATAGTACTCCCTATCCTTGAATTATGTTTTTGTGTATGCAGAATGTCCATTTTGTACTCTGACCTTTCGCACATCCCTACAAAAGCTCATTTTTCTGGCTGTTCAATAGGGAATTTGGTAAGAGTCCCTCAGTTTAATTCTTATGTTTGAACCAAGTCACGGGTATTTTTGGACGTGTTCTTACGCCCATAAACCAATAACGCCACGTGACTTTATTTCTTGTTTGCATAGACACATTAAAACGGGAAAATACTATACATACAAATAAGTTCTTCTCTAATAGAGATGGGAACACACAAATCTCATACACCCTGAACATTGACATAATGACCTGGCACAGGCCTCAGAAGAATGGGCATTCTCCATTCACCCCTGATCTAGGGAAGCCATCTAAGAAACATCCAAGGTTGTCTGTAACATCACCTGGAAACAATCCTCTACCAGGGAAGACCCTACCGCTGCTGACATCGACCTACTCAAAAGAGACTTCCCTTAACATTGAAAAGACTTTTTTTTTTTTTTTTTTTGGTTTTTGGGTCACACCCGGCAGCGCTCAGGGGTTACTCCTGGCTCATAAGCTCAGAAATCGCCCCCGGCAGGCTCGGGGGACCATATGGGATGCTGGAGATTTGAACCAATGTCCTCTGCTTTCAAGGCAAACGCCTTACTGATGTGCTATCTCTCCGGCCAACACTGAGAAGACTTAACAACAACGAGCTGCTTACTGCACAGGGCTTTCTGCACTGCCCTTTAATTGTGAGGTGAAACGAGAGGATGCTCTACACCAGCCTGACTTTAATGTAGGATATGCAGATTCCAGGATCATTAATACAGAAACCTGATGCCAACAATAGAGACTGCATGCAAAATAAAACTGTATTGGCACTACAGACAATGACTTGGATTGAACAAACTAGTTTGCCTGGAGCCTAGAGTTGGTCTTATGTCAGGAATCTTCAGGGGTAGGGTCTCCTTGTATTTAGGCCAAGGCTTTTCTTTTCCATGTCCCCCATATTTTGGTGGGCCTATGCAAACAATATTTGCCACTCTAACACCGTTTTTACTGTGCTCCTTTGACTTTAAACCTTAAACTTTTGATGTTAACTTAAACTAATATGCATGTTCATGAAAATGTAAAAAAAAATACTATGCCTTCAATGTTTAAGGAGTCACATAAATTTCATGGCCTTATATTGCTTTGTGTACTGCTAAGAAAATATAATGTACTACAATCTGGGGACATGGGTTGTTTTATTTTTCTTTTTTTTTTTTTTTTTTTTTTGGTTTTTGGGCCACACCCGTTTGACGCTCAGGGGTTACTCCTGGCTATGTGCTCAGAAATCGCCCCTGGCTTGGGGGGACCATATGGGACGCCAGGGGATCGAACCGCTTGCAAGGCAGACACCTTACCTCCAGTGCCACCTACCCGGCCCCTGTTTTATTTTTCTTAACGTTCTTTGACTGTAAGTTCAAAATTTAGGCGTCAGAAAGGGGATTTCTTTTGAGAACTCTGTTTATGATTGTCCTCCCACTGTAACTTTACCTTGTCCTCTTTCTTTGCATCATTGTTCTCATAATTAAAAATAATTAAAAAAAAAAAAAAAAAAGAAATCGCTCCTGGCTTGGGGGATCATATGGGATGTCGGGGGATTGAACCACAGTTCGTCCTAGGCTAGCGCAGGCAAGGCAGACACCTTACCGCTTGTGCCACCGCTCCGGGCCCCTTATTTCATTTCTTTGTGTTTGTTTGTTTTTGTTCATTTGTTTTTGGGCCACACCCAGTGGTGCTCAGCAATTATTCCTGGCTACATGCTCAGAAATCACTCCCCTGCTCAAGGGACCATATGGGACGCCGGGGATCGAACGAGGTCCATCCTGGATTAGCCTCATGTAAGGCAAATGCCCTACCGCTGTGCTATCACTCCAGCCCTTTCATTTTTTAATTTAAAAACTTTTTTGTGGGGCCCGAGAGATAGCATGGAGGTAAAGCATTTGCCTTGCATGCAGAAGAATGGTGGTTCAAATCCCGGCATACCATATGGCCCCTCGAGCCTGCTGGGGGCGATTTCTGAGCATAGAGCCAGGAGTAGCCCCTGAACACTGCAGGGTGTGACCCAAAAACTAAAAACTTTTTTTTTTGGGGGGGGGTCACACTCAAGGATTACTCCTGGCTTTGTGCTCAGGAATCACTTCAAGGGGGCCTGGGAATTATATGAGATGATGGAGTTCAAACTCAGGTAGGCTGCATGAAAGGCAAGAATCCTACCAGCTGTGCGATATATTTCCAGCATCTGGCCTTATTATTTTTTTTCTTTGTTGGGCCATACCTGGTGGTACTTGAGTTATTCCTGGTTTAGCACTCAGGAATTACTCCTGCAAGTGCCTAAGCCATATAGGATACAAGAGATCAAACCCAAGTAAGCTGCATAAAAAGCAAGCGCCCTACCTGCTATGCTATCATTCTGGCCTCATCTTTTTAATTTCCCCTGATAATATGTCCTTTTTTTTTGGGGGGGGGGGGTGTCATACCCGGTGCCACTCAGGGATTACTCCTGGCTCTGCACTCAGAAATCACTTCTGGCAGGCTTGGGGGACATATGAGGTGCTGGGATTCAAAGCAATGTCTGTCCTGAGTTGGCTACGTACAAGGCAAACACCCTGCTGTTGTGCTATCTCTCGGCCCCAATATGTATGTCTTTCTGGATAAACTTAGAATTAAAACATAAAGTCAGAAGGCCAGAGTAATAATAACAGCAGCTAGGTAATAATACAGTAGTTGCAGACAATAAATCTAGGTGCAAGAACATTCCAGGCCAAGCTTGTATGTGCTTGGTTTAGATATGACAGTAAAAAGGTCACTTTTTATAGCTGCAAGATCAGAGAAAAAGAGGAAAAACGGTCACGAAGGAAACCCTGGAGCCAATGATAAACTAAGGCTAACTAGAGCATCACCAATTAATTCTAGGGATAGCAGCAAGATTATTATTAAGCAATAAATGTCTAATGCTGATTAGCTAATAAAATAGTATCAAGAGATTTCATTTCAGTTAAAATCATTTACTAGGGCCTGGGATATAGTTAAGTGGTAGAGATTACACCTTGATGTTTTACATGAATGACATAGGCAGATATACACAACAAAACTCAATCAAAACTGTATTATTGGGGCCGGAGAGATAGCACAGCAGTAAGGCATTAGCCTTACATGCAGGAGGATGGTCCCCCGAGCTTGCTGGGGGTGATTTCTGAGCATAGAGTTAGGAGTAACCCCTGAGCGCTGCTGGGTGTGATCTAAAAACCAAAAAAACAAAACAAAATAAAAAACTGTATTATTAAGAGGTGGCCGGGGTGGGCCATGGGGTGGGGGGAGAACTACTATTGGCTGAAGCGACAGCATGGTGGCAGGGCATTTGCCTTGCACGTGGCTGACCCAGGATGAACCCAGGTTCAATTCCTGGCATTCCGTATGGTCCCCAAGCCTGCCAGAAGCGATTTCTGAATGAGGAGCCAGGAGTAACCCCCGAGGCCAGCCAGGTGTGGCCCAAAAACCAAGCCAAACCTCAAAACTGTTAAAACTGGTATCTTGGGGCCAGAGAGATAAGAGAAGCAGTTAAGGCTTTGGCCTTGCATGCTGCCAAGACAGGTTCAATCTTGGGCATCCCTTATAGTCCATGAGTACAGCCAGGAGTGATCCCTGAGAACAGAGCCAGGAATAAACCTTGAACACTACTGGATATGGACAAAAAAACCAACCCAGAAAATATTCTGGGTTTGGGTCTGGAGAAGTACAGTGTAAGTACAGTGGGTAAAGAAAACTAGAACACCAGCTATCAGGAGGATATCTGAGAGCAAAGCCAGGAGTTGGCCCTGAACGCCAGTGGGAGTGGTCCTCCAAAACCAAAAAATGAAATGAAGTATTATCTCTGAGGTTGCGATAGTACAAAGGTCTAGATGCTTGCCTTGCAGGTGGTTAACCCAGGTTCAATCTCCGGCACAGCCAAGTGCAGCCCAAAACGCCTGTCCTATTGTGGGAGACTGAAAAATAGCTGAGTGCCAGAAATGGATCCAATTCCCTTAAAGCACAGCTATGTAAGACCCCGGCAGCCTCCATTACTGATGGGGTGGCCTAGCACACCCCTTAGCACTGCAATGCCACATCCACAAATTTTGTGTGGAGAAACCTAGTTGGCGAAGAATCACTGGCCCTTGACCTTCCTGAATACTACCAGGAGGACCTTCCCACCAATCATCAAATATATTATTCAGTTTCATTAGACAAATTAATTTTTCTCTTCATTTAAAAATCTAGAGAGATGTATTATATTTTTCTTCCCAAACAGCAAAGTAATAATAAGGTTCAGATAAACTTGTATAGAAGCGGTTCAATGGACCAAGCATGGCATCATGTACCTTATCGTAATACTGCAGTCTGGGCATAGCCACAATCTCACTGTCCTCTGACCGGATCAGCCGGTCCAGGAATTCCTCTTTGCCCACTTCAGAGGCAGCCTGACAGAAACATTCCAGAGCCTGGAGAAATGAAAGGATACCAATAAACGTCTATGCTGATTAGCTAAGAAAACAGTATCAAGACATGGGATAGTGTGTCTCTGAACTAGACACTGTGAGTTAGCGGTTCATAAACTAAGAAATGCAGAAAGAGAAAAATATTCTAGGTAGCTGACCACAGGCAAAATTTCTGCCACCCTGAAGTTCTTTAGCTCAATCTCCTGGCTCTGCACTCAGGAGAGTGCTCGGTGCTGCTTGGGAGACCATATGGGATGCCAGGATCAAACCCACATCAGCTATGTACAAGTCAAGTGCACTACCTGATGTACTACTGGTCCAGCCTACTGCTATTCTAAGTTCTATTTGATTATAGAACAAATAAACTTAGGGCAAGAGCAATTGTACAGAAGATAAGTGCTTGCTTGTAAGTAGGTGACTTGGGTTCAATCCCTGGCATCCCACAGGGTCCTGAGTCTGCCAGGAGTGACTCCTTAGTGTAGATCCAAGAATAACCTGAATTCCATCAGGTGTGACCCTGACCTAAAAACCACAAACCAAAAGAAAAGAAAGAATAATCAGGGCCCGGAGAGATAGCACAGCGGCGTTTGCCTTGCAAGCAGCCGATCCAGGGCCAAAGGTGGTTGGTTCGAATTCCGGTGTCCCATATGGTCCCCCGTGCCTGCCAGGAGCTATTTCTGAGCAGACAGCCAGGAGTAACCCCTGAGCCCTGCCAGGTGTGGCCCCCCCCCCAAAAAAAAATAAAAAGAAGGAATAATCAAACTTAAAAAAAAAATTTAAAAAATTAAAAAAAAATTAAAAATAAAAAGAATTGAACTTTGTAGCTTGGTAACTTATTCATGACTTCAATGCTATTAGTGAGAAATTAAACTTTGATAAGATAATTAAGATAGCATGAAGGTAGTGTGTTTGCCTTGCATGCAGAAGAACGGTGGTTCAAATCCTGGCATCCCATATGGTCCCCATGCCTGCTTGGAGCGATTTCTGAGCATAGAGCCAGGAGGAACCCCTAAGCACTGCCAGGTGTGACCCAAAAAACAAAATCAAAAACAAAAACAAACAAACAAAAGAAACACGTTATAAAGTAGTTATCGTATTTTCTGGCGTTTTTGCAGTTAAAATATAGGTTTAGGCCTATATTCGCTGTATCAGACAGAACGTTCATGTGCTGCAACTGTATGTACCACTGTGAGCCAATCACAACAAGCAAAGGTCCAAAGATTATACTGTACTAGACTTCCTCTCTGACTCTGGCCAATCTGAGCAGCAGAACATTGTCTAATTTGCATGCATCAAAAGCCTGCTTGGAATGGCTGAGTTAGAGAGGCAGTCTGAGCAGCCTTGCAGTGATTGGTGCAGGATCGAGTTGGAAAATTCGTTTTGTGGCAATATTCAGACAATTTTCGTTTAGCAGCATATTGAAACATTTTTCGGGATATACTCGGCGTATAAGACGACCCTCGATTTTCGGTTGACTTTTTTTTGTTTCAAAAGTCGTCTTATACACCGGAAAATATGGTAGGTATGTTGTCTCTAAACTTTTCTGTATGTATCAAAAGTCATACAATAGAATGTTTTGAGGGAGTCATATCCAGGCTATCACACATGCAAAGCCAGTAATCTACTGCTGACCTACCTCCTGGGATACAGACAGAAAGAACTTGGCTATTTCCCTTATCCCAGTCAACCTGCAAGGTACTGAAAGAAGCAGGACAGAACTCTGACCACTATGAGTCTTCCTTATATTTCATTTATTTCATGCAGAGGGCTCTAGCCTCTCAGCCCCTTCCATTTGGGCAGAAACTAAGTAGCCTCTTCTCAATCCAGGTGTCCACCCATCAAACTTTACCTTCTGTCCCTCTCCGGTGACCAGGTAACATCGTCCCAGCATAAATCGACAAGAGCCGACATTGGCTTGACACCAGGGATGGAGCAGTTGGATGTAATCCTTAAGAAAGAAAAAGAGTTTTTAGATTAGCAAGTAAATAATCCTTAAGGAGCTGCTCAATTCCAATTTCTTCAGTGGGAGAAAAGAGAATAGGACAGAAGCTGTATTTCCAAAACCATCCCCCCCACCCAACCATCTTTTTACTTACTTATATCATTTTTTTTTTTTTTTTTGGTTTTTGGGCCACACCCATTTGATGCTCAGGGGTTACTCCTGGCTATGTGCTCAGAAATCGCCCCTGGCTTGGGGGGACCATATGGGACGCCGGGGGATCGAACCGAGGTCCTTCCTTGGCTAGCGCTTGCAAGGCAGACACCTTACCTCCAGCGCCACCTACCCGGCCCCTTATATCATTTTTTTTTTGACTCCTGGGCCACAACCAGCTACACTAAGGGTTCATTCCTATACTTAGGTATCCTGAGTGCAGAACCAGAAGTAACTCCTGATCATTGCTGGGTCTGGCCTCTAAACAGAATTTCTCTGCAGTATGTGTTGGTACACTCAAATTTAAATTACTATACCCTTATTATCAACCCAGTTAGGGCGTTTGCGGCCGATCCAGGAGAGACCTGGGTTCGATCCCAGGCGTCCTGTATGGCCTCTGAGCCAGGAGTGACTTCTGAATGCAGAGCCAGGAGTAACCCCTGAGCGTCACTGGGTGTGGCCCCCCCCCAAAAAAAAGAAAGAAAATATGTCAGAAGTCCCTCCACTTTATGAGTGTTTGAGTGGGTGTCAATGGCAGCAATAACTGGAAGGTGGGCATCATGATCCCCAAATTTATCTCTCTGCCCCATTCTTTACACAAATGACTAAGCCACAAATATTAATACATTAATATTAATAAGTCGATATAAAATTTAATATCTATTATATTATATATATTTTAACAGTGCTCACCTGCAACTGGACATACTGACAGTTTCCCATCAAACATTCTAGAAAGAGAGAACCAGGGTTGTTGGGCCATCTAAGTCACTGGATAAGGAAATTAATAAACTTTTTCTGGCAAAACTGAAATATAGACATAGGGAATCAAACTATGAAAAAGCTTTCAAACAACAGCAAAGAAGATTGCTACACATAAACTCTTTCCATTGCTCTAAATCAGGGGTCTCAAACTTGCGGCCCTCGGGTCGTTTGCGGTCCTCCGTACAACATTTTGTGGCCCTGCCCTAGAGGAATCTTTTTGTTTTGTTTTGTTTTGTTTTAGTTGTTTGGGTCACACCCCCCAATGTTCAAGGCTTACTACTGACTTTGCACTCAAGGATCACCCCGACTTTGCCTCCTGCGGCCCCCAGGTAAACTGAGTTTGAGACCCCTGCTCTAGATAATACACAGGAAAGTGAAAGGAACAAAGGACCCATAAGCACTTCAGGGGATGTGTACCCAGAGTCACTTTCATTTCCAGTGGGGACATTTTGCAAGCTGCTGGGCCTAATAATGCTGGCACCTAATGAAGTACTGGTACACAGAACCTTCCGCGAATATCTGATGGACAAATAATATCCGAAAAGGGATCTAGGTGCAAGCCCTATGGGATTCATTTTCTTAAGCAAAAATAAGCAAAAATTGGAGCTGGAGCGGTGGCATAAGGGGTAAGGTATCTGCCTTGCACGAGTTAGCCTAGGACAGACTATGGTTCGATCTCCCGGTATCCCATATAGTCCCCCAGGAGCAATTTCTGAGTGCATAGCCAGAAGTAACCCGAGTGTCACCATGTGTGGCCCCAAAATAAAAAAAGGGCAAAAATTTGGGGCTGAAGCAATAGCACAGCTGTAGGCTATTTGCCTTGCATGCGGCCAAAACAGGACGAACCCAGGTACGATTCCTAACATCCCATGTGGTGCCCCCACCCACCCACCTCCAGCCTGCCAGGAGTGATTTCTAAGTGCAGAATCAGGAATAATCTCTGAGCACTGCCAGTGTGACCCAAACCCCCTCCCCCCCAAAAATTGGGTCACATCTGAGAATGATCATTACCACATTTTATTGGGGATTAAGCACCTTTCACTGATCTTCAACTCTCTGGGAGAATTAGAATTCAAAGTTTTCAGATAGAAGAAATCAGAGACAGTGATGGAACTTGTGGCTCCTATATGCAGAGCAATGCAGCCTTCTCAGCTCACCTCCCAGCCCTTGAAACTGGCTTTCAAATGAAAGGATACAACAGTTGCAATACGTAATTGGTAACTGCAGTAATGATTTCAGGCCAATTCATCCCATTTTGGTTCAGAGGCAGTTTGGCTTGGGAAAAGAGATGCGTCACAACCTGTTTTCTTGCAACTTCTTGGAAGAATAACTCCACAATCGTCTGAGGGCTAGAGACTTCAAAGGCAAAAGGACAATCACCAACCATAATAACGATCCTAATTTTCAATTAAGTCAAGTCATTTTTGCCACTGAAACAAAGACCATTATTCCAAAATCTAATCAGTAACAATGCCAGTGAAAGTGGTGAGTATCCATGGAAGTTCCTTGTAAATGTGACTCATAGGCTATAGGCATCAACAGACTGTCATTTTTTTTCCTATGGTCCAACTGCACTTAAGTTCCTTTTGGCTAAGTCTCAAGATTCAGAATCTCGGAGAGACATAAAATAAATACTTCAGATTATTTCTCAAGCAAGAAGGAATCCTTTAGAGACTTAGATAAAAAATAAAAACTACCATATTGTAGCATTTGAAAAATCATCATCTGGAGATGCGGTGCTGCTTAGGCCCAGCAGGGTTGGAAGGGCGCACATCTCGGGGCATAGCTGTCAGTGTTGGGGACAGAAATTGGGATCCTGTGTATACAGTGCATGTGCTCCCACCCTCTGAATAATTTTTTGGCTCCTTAAATTTTGTCAAATCAATCATTGCAACATCTTTCATTCTCTGAATATATATATTAAAACTGAAATCAGAAACTAATCAACCTGTTCAAAGCAAAAGTGGCAAAAGAAAACTTGGGAGTTACATTCACTACATCCCTAGTACTGCTCCAGGCTCTATACTCAGGAGAGATTCCAGAGGTTCAAGGTACCACATGCTATTTCCAGAACTGAAAAGGGGTCAGTGGCCTTAATTCCTATGCCATCGCTCTGCCTCACATAAAACCACTTCATAAACATGCACTTGATGTCATTGAAAGCTGAACACAGACCAGTCCTTACCGAGTTTATTGCCAACGGAAGTGCCAGAGTCTGTAAGTTCCAGCACTGATAAGTGTTGGAGATTCGACTCCCTGTGAGGAAAGAACAAGAGATGAGGAAATTAACTCATGAAAACCGATAGTCTAGCAAGTGATGGTGCTGATAACACTATCAATTTAGTGGACACACTGCATGTAAAAACTCCACTGATGGGGCCGGTGTGGTGGCGCTAGAGGTAAGGTGTCTGCCTTGCCAGTACTAGCCTAGGACAGACATCGGTTCGATCCCCTGGCGTCCCATATGGTCCCCCAAGCCAGGAGCGACTTCTGAGCGCATAGCAAGGAGTCACCCGAGTGTCACCGGGTGTGGCCCAAAAACCAAGGGAAAAAAAAAAACACTGATGGCACCACAAAACCTAGAAACATGTTCAGCTGTAGTTGAGCACTTAGTGATCTCTATAGGTCAGCAGAAAGTTTTGAGTGCCCCATGCATTGTTTGGGTTTTTTTTTGGGGGGTGGGGTGGGGGTTGGATCACACCCGGCAGCACTCAGGGGACCATATGGGAAGCTGGGATTTGAACCACTGTCCTCCTGCATGTAAGACAACCACCCTACCTCCATGCTATCTTTCTGGCCCTGCCCCATGCATTTAAACCCACTAACTTCGGGGCCGGAGAGATAGCATAGAGGCAAGGCGTTTTTGCCTTTCAAGCAGAAAGATGGTGGTTCAAATCCCGGCATCCCATATGGTCCCCCGAGCCTGCCAGGGGTGATTTCTGAGCATAGAGCCAGGAGTAACCCCTGAGCGTTGCTGAGTGTGACCCAAAAACCAAACCAAAACAAAACCAAAAAAAAGATAAACCCAATAACTTACCAAAGCAAACAGGAAATTTAATCTTTGGGCAGGGCCCAATACCCAGCTAGGCTCAGGAGACTGACTGAGCAGTACCTTTGAGGGATCGCTCCTGTCCAGGATGTTTTATTATTAAAAATGTGAATCACAGAACTCAATTTTCCTCTTTACACTATGACAATGTTCAGCCCTGAGCTGGGGAGGGCACTCAAAAGTCTGGAGCACATGCTATACAGGCAGGAGTCAAGGCTGAACCCTGGTACCACATGGCTCCCCAGAGCTGTGGGGGAACTGCCTGGAGCAGAGCCGAAAGGAGCCTCTGAGCACTGCTGGGCATGACCCCCAGAATAACAATAAAAGTTTTTGCAATCTTAAAAGAAAACAATTGTTTGAGATCATACCTAGCAGTGCTCAGGAGCTACTCTTGATCCCACGTTCAAGAATGGGTTTCCAAAAAAAAAAAACAAAAAAGGAATGGCTGTCCATTTTGAGGCCTGAGCATTAGCACAGCAGTAGGGTGTTTCACTTCTACGAGGCCAACCTGGGACAGACCTGGGTTTATTCCCGGCATACATATGGTTCCCTCAGCCTGCCAGAGGCAATTTCTGAGCACAGAGCCAGGAGTAACCTCTGAGCACCACCGGGTGTGGCCCAAAACCCAAAAACCAACAACAAAAAAAGAATGGGTTCCTGTACTCCCACAATGTATGTGCTCTAGCCCTCTGGGTCATTTCCCAAACCTCTGAAAGTTATGATCGAAAAGACAAATTGTGGTACAACATGACATTAAAAGCTTTTCATGACCATGGGAGAGAATAGTAACATAATTTATTTAACTAATGAGAACACTCACAGTGTGTCGACTGGAACATCGGTTGCCAGGCACTGACTTGCCCACTTCACGAGGTAGTAAGATAAGACCAGGGGGGCTGTTCGGTGCAGCAGGTCCTGCTGAGCTTGGAAGAGCTGGCCAGCGCCCAGGATCATCTACACATAGGTGACAGTGAGGGGCAGTGGTCCAAGGGAACTGCAGCCCCCACTGCCAGAGACCAAACCCTCGGGCCTGACACAGGCACAGCACGAACTCTACCCTGGGTCATATCCCTGACCTAGTTATCACTTGGGGAAAGGGGTTACCAAGGCCTTATCTAGCAGGGTTTTGTTTGTTTGTTTTGGGGGAGTTCTTGTAGTGCTGGCGATCAAACTGCAGACGTCACATTCTTGGCATATGCTCTAAGACTTAAAATAAATCCCAAGGCCTAATGAATAGTTTTTTTTTTTGTTTTGTTTTTTTTTGGTTTTTGGGCCACACCCGGCGATGCTCAGGGGTTACTCCTGGCTGTCTGCTCAGAAACAGCTCCTGGCAGGCACGGGGGACCATATGGGACACCGGGATTCGAACCAACCACCTTTGGTCCTGGATCGGCTGCTTGCAAGGCAAACGCTGCTGTGCTATCTCTCCGGTCCCGAATAGTTTTTTTTTAAGGTTCTGGAGTCACATCCACATACATACAGGGCTTACTACTTGGTCCTGTGCTCAGCACCTTGTTGCTATAATTTCTCTCTATCTCTTTAACCCCTATGGTCTTGTTTTTATTTATTTATTTATTTATTCATTTATTCATTCATTCATTCATTCATTCATTTATTTATTTATTTATTTATTTATTTATTTATTTATTTATGGTTTTTTGGGTCACACCCGGCAGCGCTCAGGGGTTACTCCTGGCTCTACACTCAGAAATCGCCCCTGGCAGGCATGGGGGATCATATGGGATGCCGGGATTCGAACCACCATCCTTCTGCATGGAAGGCAAACACCTTACCTCCACGCTATCTCGCCAGCCCCCTTTGGTCTGTTTTTAAAAAACAAAAATTCTCAAAAACAAAACAAAACACAAAACAAAAGGGGGCCGGAGCAGTGGAGCAAGTGATAGGGTGTCTGCCTTGCATGCGTTAACCTAGGACAGGCAGTGGTTCCATCCTCTGGTCTCGCATATGGTCTCCCAAGCCAGGAGCAATTTCTGAGCACATAGCCAGGATTATCCACTGAGCGTCACCAGGTGTGGCCCCAAAACCAAAACCAAACCCTGACTCCAGGCCTTCCCTGGGTGCCAGCTCAGATGGCCAGAAGTGGGTTCAGGTGGACTCTTAGTGGTCCTTAGGTTCCCCCCTCCCTCGTACTCCAGGGTGGAAGTGCATGGGGAGGAGGGCAGGCAGACATCTGGCTTCCGGTTTCCTCTTTGATTCTGGAGACCAGCTCTTGCCAGGTATGGGGTTTGGGGAGGCCCCATACCAGAGCCTTTCTCCCTAGCCTGGGGAGTGCTGGGAGGCTTGGCAGGCCCCCAGCCATCCTTGTCTTTTTCTCCTGACTCCAGGCCTTCCCTAGGTGCCAGCTCAGATGGCCAGAAGTGGGTTCAGGTGGACTCTTAGTGGTCCTCAGGTTCCCCCCTCCCTCTGTACTCCAGGGGGGAGGCGCATGGGGAGGAGGGCGGGCAGACATCTGGCTTCCGATTTCGTCCTTGATTCTGGAGACCAGCTCTTGCCAGGTATAGGGTTTTTCTCCCCTGGACTTCAGTTTTTCCCTGGGCACCGGTCTAGGTGGACTCTATAGGGGTCAACAGGCTTTCCCCCTATCTCTCCCTACACTAATGGGAATGCGCTCTGGAAGGAGGGCAGGCTGTTCTAGCACTGGTTTAAATTGGGACAGTCAGTGGAAATTTTTTCTCTTTGTTTTCATATTGATAGTATTGTGTGCATATATTCTATATATCCATAATATCCATCTTGTATTGGGACCTTGATACTGTCCTACAAAGCTCATTTCTAATATTTTACTGCCTCAGTCCCAACCCTTACTTCCCCCTATTCTCCCATGTAGGTGCAGCTAATGACATGAAGCTCACCACATAGAATGATAAGTGCAGTTAGAGAAATAACTACACTGAAAACTATCATAACAATGTGAATGAATGAGGGAAAAAGAAAGCCTGTCTCGAGTACAGGTGTGGGTGGGGTGGGGAGTGGGTAGATCTGGGAAATTGGTCGTGGGAATCCTGCACTGGTGAAGGGGGTGTTCTTTACATGACTGTAATCATACAACTACAATTATATTTGTAATCACGGTGTTTAAATAAAGATATTAAAAAAATAAAAAAATATTAAAAATAAAAACAGAAGAAATAAAAATTTCTCAAAAACAAAACAAAACACAAAAGGGGGCCGGAGCAGTGGAGCAAGTGATAGGGTGTCTGCCTTGCATGCGTTAACCTAGGACAGGCAGTGGTTCCATCCTCTGGCCTCGCATATGGTCTCCCAAGCCAGGAGCGATTTCTGAGCGCATAGCCAGGAGTATTCCCTGAGCGTCACCAGGTGTGGCCCAAAAACCAAAACCAACCAAACAAACAAAAAAAAAAAACCCCACTCAAAAAAAGCCAAAAAACAGAAATTTCTCGGGGCCATAAAGATCTTTACTGTTTTGTTGGTGGGCTGGTGAGGGTAGGCATTTGCACTGCAGGTGACTTATTATCGTTCTATCCCAAGTCTGCCAGAAGTGATTCCTCAGTGCAAATCAGGAAGTACCACTACGCACTGCTGGATGTGATCCACCAAAAAAATAAAAAGAGTAAAGCTCAGCTATCACCAGGGCAAAATACTAATATTACCTAATGGTAAGACCATCTCATTTCTGGGAGGGGTCTATGGAAGGTAAAAAAGGGGTTGCCTCAGGGGTGTAAAGGGATTCAACTAGAGATTCAGCAAGAGAAGTCTCAGAAGGAGGTTGCAGGATGGAAAGAGAAGTTTTAAATGCAGGGCAGCTTGGGAGGCTGTTTAAAAGGCCAGATATGGTGACTAGAGCCTTATAATAAAGCTTCGTGTCTTCTGAAATCTGACTGCTGTGGGTCATTTCCTCGCCGATACTCTGTACCTGCAGACCCACTGGCCAGGGTTGCAGGTGCCTGGCCCAGTCAGGCCAAGAAAGCAACCACCATCATCCACCACCATCAAGGACTTTTATTAACTTATTACTTCACTCTGCTTCATCTACATTTTTTTAATAACACTTTATTTTTTTTGGGGGGGGGGGAAACTATACCTGGTGGCATTTAGGGATACCTCCTGGCTCTTTGCTCAGAAATCATTTCTAGTAGGTGTGGTGCCCCAGATAGATTGCTCGGGATCAAACCTGGGTTGGCTGCATGTCCCCACTGAGCTATCGCTGAACTATCTAGCATACTTACTCCTTTTTAAAGTCTGTTTATTTTCTGGACCACATCTGGTGGCACTTGGGGAATCAGACACCACATCTAATGCTGGGGATTGAACACACGTTGGCCATGTGCAAGGGTAGAGTCCTACTCGCTGTACTATATTCTTTTTTTTTTTTTTTGGGGGGGGGGGTCACATCCAGCAGCGCTCAGGGGTGCTCTACGCTCAGAAATTGCTCCTGCAGGCTTAGGGGACCATATGGGATGCCGGGATTCGAACCACTGTCCTGCATGCAAGGCAAATGCCTTACCTCCATGCTAGCTCTCAAGCCCCTATTTATTCATTTTAATAAATTAATATTTATTCATCCTTATTAATCTTATTCTTATTCAGTCTTCTGTTTATTTATTCTTAGTTTGTTTTGGGGGGCCACACTTGGTAGCGCTCTGGGGTTACCCAGAAATCGCTCCTGGCAAGCTCAGGGATTATACGGGATACAGGGGATCAAACCCAGGTCACCCCAGGTTGGCTACATGCAAGGCAAAAGCCCTACCGCTGTGCTATTGCTCTGGCCCATTTATTCATTCCTAACTCAAGTATTTATGAAGCTCTTAACTAATTAAGGGTCAAGCATAGAAAATGGAGCTGTAGGGCCCGGAGAGATAGCACAGCGGCGTTTGCCTTGCAAGCAGCCAATCCAGGACCAAAGGTGGTTGGTTCGAATCCCGGTGTCCCATATGGTCCCCCGTGCCTGCCAGGGGTGATTTCTGAGCAGACAGTCAGGAGTAACCCCTGAGCACCGCCGGGTGTGTCCCAAAAAAAGAAAAAAAAAAAAAAGGAGCTGTGAACAAAGACAAATCTTGCTGAGTTACATAAAGAGCTGACATTCTGTTCTGTGTTTGTAGCCTAGACTAAAGCTACCTAAACTTTTCTACCCACAATCTCTCCTTTTATGGCCTCATCTAGCAGTGCTCAGGAATCACTTCTGGTGGGCTTGGGGGACCTTATGGGATGCTGGGGTTTGAACCTGGGTCAGCCACGTGCAAGGCCGCGCCTTACCCACTGCATTATCACTCAGGTCCCCCTTTTGTTTGCAAGTGCTGCCAGAAACATCTTGGATGCAGGATGTGGCTGGTTTTGAGTTAATTTCTGGTTGATGAATGTTCAGGAACCCTCCACTGCTGCCCATTTTTCTGTGACCACCACAAGAAGTGAGTACTTACTGCATCTCCCAGGCGCACCAGCAGCTGCTGTAAAATCAGAAGGTCTCGGCAGATGAGAAAGCGAGTGCTGGCAATCTTAAGCACACCCCTGCACACGATAAACCCTGCTGTGCTGCTACCCAGGAGCTGGGAGAGATGCACGCGAACATTCAAAGGCTGAGCTGTCATTCAAAAAACAAAAGAGCTGTGTCACTCTTCCCCATCAAAGGGGTACAGTGACTTCTCTTGGCGAAGAGGGAGAGGGTAGGAGGTCCCAAGCAGTGCTGAGAGGGCTGGCTGGGGTGCTCCTGGGGATGCAAGGCCTGATGGGTGGGCCTGAAATGCTGGGGTTCACCATGACTATACCCAGCAGTGGTCAGGGAACTGAAAGGATCAAACTTGGGGTTTGGGACTTCTGCACACAAAGCACATGGTCCAGTCCTTGCAGCCAACCCCTGGCCCTGTAGCTTTTGGGATCTACCTGGACTAAATTCCTTTTCCAGTTCCACGTCTGTTTCATAATCCATTTCTCGTAAGAGAAGTCCAATGGCCTGGATGGGGTTTCTGATGTCTTGCAATTTACTACAAATATCCTCCATCACATTTTCTCTATAGGGACGATACAGAAAGATCTGTTATGACTGAGGATATAGAAGGTAAACTTGGTTCGATAAGCAGCATACCCTACAAAACATGTGATTATGAATAAAAAACTGACCACCATGCAGCCAACATTGTACATCCAAGAAGAATTTGTTTTGTTTTTGGTCATACCTGGTGATGCTCAGAGGTTAATCCTGGCTCTGTACTTAGGAATTGCTCTTGGAGGTACTAAGATGAACTTATGGAATGCTGAGGTCAGCGAGTGCAAGACACATGCTCTACCTGCTCTGCCCTCCTCTCCAAAAAGTACTGGTGTTCTGTCCCTTTTGGAGGATGAGTAGTTAGCTGTACTCAGGGCTTACTCCTGGTTCTATGCTCAAGGATCACTCCCATCAGTGTTTGAGTATCTTCAAGCTCACCTGAAATTGCCAGGAGTGATCCCTGAACAAGGACAGGTGTGCCCCCTGCCCCCAGTGCCATTCTTTTAAAGTTGAACAAAACTTTAATCCATCTACCAACAACTCCAAATTGACCGGTCAGGTCAGGGTCGTCTCTCGCAGGAGATAAATCCTGCCCAAGGTCATGAATCAAATTATACAGGGAAGGGAGGTTTTATATAGGTTTATATAGGGAGGTTTAGCTTTTTGATTTTTAAAATGATTGGCTGTTGTCTAGGGACCCAATGCCACTTCTAAATCAGTCACAAACAATGACGAGCTCAATTTTATCTGTGCTTTTGTTCCCAGGTTTAAATTCAAACGTCAGATTCTGGGGCCAGAGAGATAGCATAGTGGTAGGGCGTTTGCCTTGCATGCAGCTGACCTGGAGTGGACCTGCGTTCAAGTGTCAGATTTTCTGTGTAAAGTGCAAACATCCATGGTCTACTCTCTTTGGGGAGGTTTGCCTGGTGGTTTTGTATTTCTCTGTTATTGGGCTATCCCTGGGTGTGCTCAGGAGTTACTACTGTCTCTGTACTTGAGGATCACTCCTGATGAGCTCAGGTAACCATATTTAGTGCCAGGAATTGAATCCTGGGCTGGTGACATGTAAGGCCAAAGCCCTCCCTGCTGTACTCTCTCCAGCCCTACTTCGTACATTTGTGCATTAAGCCCTTGACTCTGGCACTAAATGAATTGCTGAATTTCCATTAAATGCACTTTACCCTAAATTCTCCTTACACGTCATTAGTGATCAATTCTTCCAGAATGTGTTCTGCGGCCTTTTCTGGTGATTCTAGGTTCAAACAGCTCAATTCCATTATTATGGACATATCCATAGTCACTGACTGTCCAATCAGCCGAAGGCATTTTATAAGACATAAGACATCCCGGGCAACATCGCCATCTATGAACAGGGGAGAGTTAACATTCAGATCTCAAGTCAATCAGGGAGCTATTGGTTAATGTCATGGTTGAATAAATAGAATTAAATTGCCACAATATATTGGAGGTCCTGCAGATGCTTTAGCATCTTCAATTAATAGCATATTTTGTTTTCAGTGCTGTGGGTCGGCCCCCAAAGAACCACACGGAAAAGGCAAGTGTCCTACGCTGAGTGACAGCCCAGATTTTGTTAGTTTTCCTTAAAATATCTACAGTGACCAAAAATGGTCATCACAACGATGAACAGAGGTTTTAGATCCATCAAACAACAAAGCATGGAAGTGGGGCTCACATAGAAAGGAACTCAAATAAGGGTGTCCCAATCACTATTACCATCAGATATGGCTGTCTCGTCCTCTGTCAAAAGGTTCTCATCAGACAGGAGATATAAATGATCCATTAAAGAGGAAGGCACAAGGAAAGACAGGTACCCCTGGAAACATAAACAACCAGTCAAAAATTTTTCAGTCAATGTCTAAAGGTATTATGATTAATACCTGAAACTTGAGGAAATGCCAGAAGAATGTATAAAAAAATGAGTCAGATTCCAAAACAAAAAGGATCAGAGTGCATGTTTAGAATGCACTACACCTGAGTTTAGTCCCTAGCAGTGCATATGGTTCTTTGAGCACCTCTAAGAGTAACCTCTGAGGGCCCGGAGAGATAGCACAGAGGCGTTTGCCTTGCAAGCAGCCGATTCAGGACCAAAGGTGGTTGGTTTGAATCCCGGTGTCCCATATGGTCCCCCGTGCCTGCCAGGAGCTATTTCTGAGCAGACAGCCAGGAGTAACCCCTGAGCACCGCCGGGTGTGACCCAAAAACCAAAAACCAAAAAAAAAAAAAAAAAAAAAAAAAGAGTAACCTCTGAGCAAGGAGCAGGAATAAGCCTCTAAGTAGTGCCCAGTGTAGCCCTGTACCCTCCCCCTCCAAATACCCTAATCCCCCAAACAGATGTAACTTCAAAGAATGTTTCATATCAATATTAGAGATATGGCTCTACTGGGCACTATGTTCGGTATGCTGAAGGCCTGCACTGCATGGCCCCTGAGCACAAAACTGGGAACAGCCCTTAGACGCTGTCAGATGTGACCCACAATCTCTCACCTGCCCAATTAATAATGGGAAAAAACAAACCAACCCTCCAAATAACATAAAAGAACAGTAACAATTCTAGTTTTGCAAAAGTAATAATATCACAGCTAAATACAAGATTTTAGACCCTAGATCAGGAAAAAAAAATTCTAGGCACTTTGGGCAACAAAGGCTTAGGTGAGGCTTGGGTCATATCTAACTGAGCTCTGGGCTTACTCCTGTTGGTGCTCATCGAGCAATATGCAATGTTAGGAATTGAGTGCAGGTCAGCTGCAAGTAAGGTAAGTCAAATGCCCTACCCAATACTGTAGTAGCCCTCAGACTCTCTGCCCAGCAATAAACTTTGATAGATTGCAGCCTAATATTCGGAAAAGTGCTTCATGCAGCCTCTTACCTTCTTCAGCAAGCACACCATGTTTGTCTGCGTGTTCAGGAGCAGAGCAAGAGGATGAGACAGGGCTTCCTGGTATTGAAGACAGCAGGCATAGAACTTGCACCAGAACTCCTGTTGCAAGTTTCGAAATTCCTCCTGGGAAAATTCATACTCCGTCACACTCCCTTGGAGCTGTGGGAAAAGACAAATAAAAAATCCAAATTAACGTTTCCCCTGAAAACTGTAATATCCTCTAAGAGGATCATTAACCAGCTAGAATTTTTACATGTTATTTTATATAATGTTTTATATAACATTTTATATGTTAAGATGTCATTAGATACACACACACCAGTACACATGTCTGATATTATAAATCTTTATATCTATTAAAAGAGCAAATACTTTCTACCAACAAGATCCAGAGAAGAGAACTATCCCTTGAGAACAAGTTACCCTCTTTCAATATGGAAGGAAGTGATCTTTCTATTTTTCTTTATCCAGACCTCACCTCGCTTTCAACAGCCAATGTAACTTCTTTCTTTAGTTCACTCCAGGAAAAGTCTGCATTCCTCTCAGTTCCTCGACAGAATATCTACAATTAAAAAAATTTTGTTTTTCACAGTGTTACATGACGTCAGAACGAAAAAGGAAATCAACTTCTGTTTAGAAGGCATGAAGACAGTCCACACTTCAGAGATCTCAGTTGTGAAATACAGCATCAATTCAACATTGCACAGTTTCTGTGTGGAAGATCACAGGACATCTGAAGCCATCTCTACCAGACCGTAACTATAGAAAAGTATGAATCTGAGTCATAATCAGGCCTATGTGGATTACTACAAAAAGCCAAAGGAGATGTGATGACCATTGTCAAGCAGAGAGAAGACAGGACAATGGCAAACACGACAATGGCATCTGTGAGAGGGGCACAAATCTAACCATGGAAATGATAAGGGAACAGCCCTACTGGCTGTTGTTGTCTAAAACGGCAAATGTGGGGCCGGGCGGTGGCGCTAAAGGTAAGGTGCCTGCCTTGCCTGCGCTAGCCTTGGATGGACCAAGGTTCAATCCCCCGGTGTCCCATATGGTCCCCCAAGCCAGGAGCAACTTCTGAGCACATAGCCAGGAGTAACCCCTGAGCGTTACCGGGTGTGGCCCAAAAACAAAAAATAAATAAATAAAACGGCAAATGTTCAAGTTTGTTGCACCAGAGCAGGCATGGGAAATAGTATCCTATATCCAATTTATTCCTGAGATGATGTAGAAGAGAGACTAATTAAAAATAAAATTACCCCTAGTATCAGAATGATAGTATATAGTGGGTAGGGCTCTTTTGCCTTGCATGTGGCAAAAGTGGTTAATTCCTAGTACCCAGTATGGTGCCTGAGCACCTCTGGTTGTGGCCAAAAGAACCCCAAACAACAACAAAAAGCTCCCCAACATGTTTGTTTTGTTTTTAAACCACACCAGGTGGCGCTCAGGGATTGCTCCTGGTTCTGCACTCAGAAATTGCTTCTGGCAGGTTCAGAGGACCATATGGGATGCTGGGGACCATACCTGATACGTCCAGGGACAACCTACTCCTGTGCTATCGCTCTGGCCTCTATTTTCTTATATTATTTAGACATCAGTTTGCCTACTTACTTCTGGCATTTTTTGTTTGTTTATGTTTTTTGGTTCACATCAGGTGGTGCTCAAGGCTTACTCCTGGCTCTGTGCTCAGAACTCTGTGCTCAGAAATTACTCCTGACAGACTTGGGGGAACCATTTGATGCTGGGGATTGAACCCTGGTCAGTAGCATGCAAGACAGAAGCTCTACCCATTGTGCTATCACTACCACTCCCTTACTACTGGCATTCTTTACAAGGCAAATACCTCCAAGGTTGAACTTGCTGTAGGGAGTCTGAAAACATCAAATTTACCACAATTCTTAATAAATATATATGCAATATATGCAATTTCAAAAATATGCAGTGTCCGCCCAAATAGTTAAAGTGTGCAAAGCTTAGCATAAACTACCAACAAAGAGCATCAACAATCATTAACTGTGTAACAACATTAAAGTAAGAAAGCCTTTAAAAAGTAAATTAATATAACTTACTGACCTGTAATGCTTTGCACAGAGCTGCATATAAGAACCGTCCTGGGGTAAAAAGGCTCTGTAAATACATCTCCTGTTAGAAGAAGATAAAAGTTAATATCACTCCAGTTACCCCTATCCCTCATTCTTCCAGTGTAACCTTATCTGATGGTAAGACCTGCCCATTTCTGGAAGGGGTCTTTTTGGTAGGTAACAAAAGGATTGCCTCAGGGGCAGGAAGAGGTTTCAGAGATTGGGAGATTCAGCAAGAAGGATGGATTAAAAGAGATTCGGCAAGAGAGTAGAAGGAGAACTGGCAGGATGGAGAGAGAAGAAACATTAAGATGACAGGGTAGGGGCCGGGCGGTGGCGCTAAAGGTAAGGTGCCTGCCTTGCCTGCGTTAACCTTGGACGGACCGCGGTTCGATCCCCCGGTGTCCCATATGGTCCCCCAAGCCAGGAGCAACTTCTGAGCACATAGCCAGGAGTAACCCCTGAGCGTTACCGGGTGTGGCCCAAAAACAAACAAACAAAAAAAAAAAAAAAGATGACAGGGTAGCTGGTATAGGCTGTTTAAAAGGCTAGCCTAGGTGGCTAGGGCCTTGAATAAAGCTTCATATCTCCTGCAACCTGACTGATGGTCTGTAGATTATTTTTCCACCACTATCATGAACCCTCAGACCCGCTGGTTGGAGGGGGTTGCAGGCACATGGTCGAGCCGGCAGAGAAAGGCCTCTCCATCCATCTCACCATCATCCAGCCTCATCCTGGACTGTATAATTAAGTTAATCAACAACTCCAAAAAGAGAAACATTTGGAAAATTTATAAGAAAAACTCAGTACAATAAGCCAGAAAGTTTGAGCTCCTATTACATAAATATTGGAAATTTGGACCCTTCTATACACTTCATCAAGAACAAGCAGTAGATTTCCAGTCTATCTGAGCTAGCATGGTGCGTCTCACTGTCCCACTGGGGACCATGGCCTACCCAACGCCATTCTTCAACAGGAGAGGTAAAGCTGCTTTACATCCATGGCTAAGTTAGTAATTCAACTCTATTTTTACACTATCTACAAAAGCACTAATTATGGCTCTCGCAGGAAAAAAAGAAATCAACAGACGTATGAAAAAAGACATACAAGGGGCCGGGCGGTAGCGCTAAAGGTAAGGTGCCTGCTTTGCCAGCGCTAGCCTAGGACGGACCAAGGTTCGATCCCCAGGTGTCCCATATGGTCCCCCAAGCCAGAAGCAACTTCTGAGCGCATAGCCAGGAGTAACTCCTGAACGTTACTGGGTGTGGCCCAAAAACCAAAAAAAAAAAAAAAAAAAGAAAAAAGACATACAAAGGTAAACCACCACCAAAAGTGGATAAAGTTTGGGAATTCAGTAGAAAGTTTCATACTGCCTAATTATTCTGACTAAATTGCACGCCTGCAATTAAAAACCTTCATTCAGGTTATTTTTTCTTCCCCCTCTTCTGTCATTCTGAGGACAGTGAAATGCCAACATAGAAGAGAAGGAAAACAAGGTTTTAAAGATAATTTCAGAATCTGGACAATAGGCAGCGCTACAGTTACTGTTCTCATGTCAGCTCACAAGAAGGCTGCACTGAACTTTTCCATCTACCTTCCCAAAGAATAGGCAGGCTGGGCCATTTTGCTCTTTGTAGCATTACTCACCCCCTTTTTTGTTTTTGGGTCACACACAGCAGCGCTCAGGGGTTACTCCTGGCTCTGCGCTCAGAAATCACTCCTGGCAGGTTTGGGGAACCACATGGGATGCTGGGGATCAAACCCAGGTCCTTCCTAGGTCCACCGTGTGCAAGGCAAATGCCCTACCACCCCGGGCCCTGTGGCATAACTTTCTAAATATCTTTTCTTTATATACTAAACTGCTAGCCCAATTTAACAAATTCCTAGTTTATACACTAATGGACTTAGAACACTCCACAATAACAAGGCCTTAAGTGAACTTTACCAAGCATAAATATTCTAGTTCTGATCAGAGGTGTCCATGTTGGGAATTTGCATGGATAAAACCAGTATCATTAGCAAGTATTTAGGACATAAAAACAGTACCAGTAGTAAGTATTTAGGACAGTATTTAGCACTCTTCTCTGATGGCTGAAGCCAAAGAACTCAGAGGCCATGGAAGCCTGAATGACAGTCAACAAGCAAAGACAAGAGTCCAAGAGCTCAAGTCATGAAGGCATCACTGCAGCAAGGCTGAAGCCAAGTAACTTGGACCTTCTTATCTGCCCAAGTGAATATCTTTGTCCTTTTAAGCATCAAGCTTTTTGGATTTCCTGCAGCTAAGAGCTCTGACCAATATCTAATTATCTGAAAAACTAATGGTTTTCAGGGCAAATCATCCCATCACACAAGCTTTCAATACAGCTTACTCTGGGGTCTTGGTCGTCTCGGATGATGATCTCTTCCTCTGGCAAAGACTGCATAAAAACTGGATTCCAATGACCTACAAAATTACTGCTGAGAAAAGAATCTATCAGTCTGAATCAAAATGTGTAAACAATAAAAGCTTATGCTATAAGTGGTACCGGGTGTGAGGGGCCTCATCAATGAATTTCTGTAACAATATCAACAATTCTAACAAAAATAGCAACCCACACAATCTTAGCAATTAGTAGCTATATAGAAGAGCTCTTCCTAGTTTTTGTTTTTGTTTGTTTTTTGGGTCACACCCGGCAGCGTTCAGGAGTTACTTCTGGCTCTATGCTCAGAAATTGCCCCTGGCAGGCTCGGGGGACCATATGGGATGCCGGGATTTGAACTACCGTCCTTCTGCATGAAAGGCAATGCCTTAACTCCATGCTCTCTCTCCAGCCCCAGCTCTTAGTAGTTTTTTTTTTCTTTTTTCTGGTTTTGGGTCACACCTGGCAGTGCTTAGGGGTTACTACTAGCTCTATGTTCAGAAATCGCTCCTGGCAGGCTGGGGGGACCATATGGATTGCCAGGATTTAAACCAATAACCTTCTGCATGAAAGGCCAACGCCTTACCTCCATGCTATCTCTCCGGCCCCAGATCTTACTAGTTTTAAGACCCCAGACTGAAACTTAAAAACTTAAAAACCAGAGTAACAGCGCAGCGATAGGGCGTTTGCCTTGCACACAGCTGCCCAGGATGGACCTGGGTTCGATCCCAGGTGTCCCATATGGTTCCCCCAAGCCAGGAGCAATTTCTGAGCATATATCCAGGAGTGATCCCTGTGTGTCACCAGGTGTGGCTCAAAAACTTAAAAACACAAGGGCCAGCTGACAGTACAGCAGGTATGGAGCTTGCCTTGCAAGTGGCCAGCCCAGGTTTGAATCCCTGACATCCCATATGATACTGAGCCCTCTAGGAATGATCCCTGAGCACATAAAGAGAAACCCATTTAAATATAAACTTACAAATAAAATAATAATACACTTTTAATCTACACTTACTATTTCCTAGGCATTACTCTAGGTATGGTTGTTATTCATTTGTGCTTAATAGTGAAAGCTCTGAAGGATGGATATCCCCATTCAGTAGATCTGGACAGTAGGCTTAGGTTACTGAGTACAGAAACTAAGTCAACAGGTGTGGTTTTGACACAAGCTGTTGAACACATTCCAATAGTGAAGGATAGCTAAGGGTCATTCTGAGCACATTTCCAGAATTCTCCTCTCAAATACAGAATCACGAGGTCTCAAATGCTCAGTAAGTTTAATTTTAGAGAATACAAAGTTCGAGGGTAACCTCTCCAGGAATTTCAGGGATTACACAATATTTTATTCAAAACTGATTTTTATTTTTAAATTTCATTCATGTCTAGGGACTGGCAATACTCAGCAGTGTCAGGGATTAAAATTGGGTCAGCTGCATGCAAATCCTTAACCCCTAGGCTATCTCTCTCTCTCTCTGGCCTCAGTTCCTTTTACTATTATTTTCTTAAACCACACTGGTATTCAAGGTTGACACCTGGCTCTGTGCTCAAGATCACTTTGGGGGGTGATCTTTTGCAAGACAAATATCTTTTTTTTTTTTTTTTGGGCCACATCCATTTGATGCTCCTGGCTAAGTGCTCAGAAATTGCCCCTGGCTTGGGGGGACCATATGGGACGCCGGGGGTTTGAACCTTGGTCCTTCCTTAGCTAGCGCTTGCAAGGCAGACACCTTACCTCTAGCGCCACCTCACCGGCCCCAAGACAAACATCTTACCTGCTGTGCTCTCTCTTTTTCTTACTGGGCCACATCCGGTGATGCTCAGGGGCTACTCATGGCTATACGCTCCTAACTTGGGGTATCATATGGGGATTGAACTGTGTCCTAGGTTATCGCGTGCTAGGCAAATGCCCTACCGTTTTTTCAAAAGAGCATCTTTTGAAAGCTGTGGGCCTTAGAAACAGTTTTTTGGTTAGAAGCAAACTTCCAGCTTCAAGATCTTCTAAGTAAGTGCTATTTTCTGCCAAGAAATAAAAGCAGCCTACTTCACCCCAACCGTCAAAATCCTCACTTTACCCTAAGTTTGGAAGATTAAAAAAAGATGCAAGAGGAAGTATTTCTGTTAGTAGACAACAATAAGCAAAGCCAGGGCTGAGTCCTGTAACTGGGAGCCCCGGGATCTTTCTCCTCTTGGTAGGACAGTGCAGAGGGCAGCGAAGTGAGGGAAGTGACCGTACTGTTCAAAGTTGATGTATTTCACAACCGTGCGGTTCTCAGCATCATGCCACAGGGCCCAGATATCTGTAGTGTTTAAGGCAAAGTCAATCAGTGTCTCCTAGGAGGAAATGTGCCAAAACAGAAAGGAAAAGTTAAAACAAGATAGAAAACAGTAAAGTTTAGTTTATGGCTACTTCAGTTTGTATTGGGAGATAGGTACATGAAAACCCAAAGCAAATGTTTTTTATTTCCATTGCCATATGTTCTAGACTGTTTTTTTGTTTTGTTTTTATTTATGGGGGGGGGGGGTTTACACCCAGCAGAGCACACGAGTTACTCTGGGCTCTGCACTCAGAAATTGCTACTGGCAGGCTCAGGGAACTATGTGGGATGCTAGGAATTGAATCACCATCTGTCCTGGATTGGCTGTGTGCAAGGCAAACACCCTACTGCTGTGCTATCTCTCTGGCCCATATGTTCTTTTTTTTTGTCCACACCCGTTTGATGCTCAGGGGTTACTCCTGGCTAAGGGCTCAGAAATTGCCCCTGGCTTGGGGGGACCATATGGGATGCCGGGGGATCAAACTGCTGTCCTTCCTTGGCTAGCACTTGCAAGGCAGACACCTTATCTCTAGCGCCACCTACCCGGCCCCTCTGGCCCATATGTCTTAAGAATTTGGTTCTGGAGAGAGGGGGTAGGGTGATGGGGGCATTGGTGATGGGAATGTTGCACTGGTAAAGGGGATTGTTCTTTTTATGACTGCAACCCAACTACAATCATGTTTGTAAACACAAATCCTTTTATCCCATACATGTGTTTAAAAAAAGAAAAAATCAAAGGTTGATTCAACTCACCTGAGAAGTGAAGAGTGAGGAAATGTGATCTAGACTGTAGCGGTTATTCTCAGCACCAGCCAACTGGAAAACGCAGAACTGTTCAAATACAAGTTGAGAATTAGCTCATCAAATGGTCAGTCTACATTCAGAACCCAATTTATTATTTTATTTCAGGGAAGGCAAGAAGTGGGTGTAGACCCTGAGTGCTCAGGAACCATACCTGATAGTCTTTTGGGGAACCATATGATGCCAGGAATTGAACTTGCAAAACTGTTCTTACCTGGCCATGGCCGGGTGCATGTAGGTACACTCCCAGACAGAGTCCCATGGAAGAAGAATACGCAAGCCGTAATTTGTGGCCAGTGCCAGCAGTGAGCCGAAGGTCTTTATTTACAGGGACAAACTCCAGCATGTCAGCCACCATGAGGCACATTTGATCCTGCCCGAGAAAAGAATTCATTAATGAGGTCTCAGAAAATTCCAGTTAGAAAGATGTATGCCTTCCTACTTTACAGGATGCAGACTTTTTTTTTTTTTTTTTTAGCAGGGGGTTGGGCTACACCCAGCAATGCTCAGAGGTTACTCCTTGCTCTGTGCTCAGAAATCAACCTTGGCAGGCTTGGGGGGTCCAAATGGGATTTGAGGAATCAAACCTGAGTCCATCCCTGTCAGCTGCATGCCAGGCAAACACCCTATTGCTGTGCTATCGCCCAGGCCCTACAGGATGCATTCTAGAGTTTATCTGTGGAGTAAAGTAAGGTCTTATGGCCTCCTCCATTTTTCCTCTCATGCAGGGTTTTATTAATTATTTAATTATTCTTTTTGTTTTGGGGACACAGTCAGCAGCGCTCATGACTTACTCCTGGTTCTGTGAAAAAGGATCATTCACAGAGAGCTCAAGGAAAAATAAAGGGTGCTGTGATATTTATTTTGCACCATGTGGCCAACCTGAGTTCAATCCCATATTGTTCGGAGCCTGCCAGGAGTGATTCCTGAGCGCAGAGCCAGGAATGACAGCTGACCCAGGCCAGTGGTGGCCCAAAAACCAAAAGAAAAAGAAAAAAGAAATTATCTCTGTAGTGTGAGTTAAGATTATTGCTTGTTTTGTTTGTGGGTCTCTTCTTTTGTGGGTGCTGGGTATTATGTAAGCAAATCAAGGTACCAAGCATGTGAAACCTGAGCTTTGACCACTAAATAACACCCTCAGGCCTATTGGTGAGTCTAGAAAACTATTTAGCCAACTTGAATTACTGAAAGAAAAAAAAGTGGGGAGGGGTCTTGGGTCACACTTGAGAGTAGTTCCTGGAGATGCTCCAGGGACTACATTACCAGGAATCAAACCTTTTGATAAATGTCTCCAGCACTAACCAACTTGCATTAAAAATTGTGTTCCAGGAGCCGGAGAGATAGCACAGCAGTAGGGCATTTGCCTTGCATGCGGAAGGTCACTGGTTCGAATCCCAGCATCCCATATGGTCCCCAGGGCCTGCTGGGGCATTTTCTGAGCATAGAGCAAGGAATAACCCCTGAGCATTGCCAGGTGTGACCCAAAAACAAACAAACACATTGTGTTCCAGGGCCAGAGTGACAGCACAGAGGTAGGGTGTTTGCCTTGCAAGTGGCCAACCCACCCAGGACAGACCCATGTTCAATCCCCAGCATCCTATATGGTCCCCTGAGCCTGCCAGGAGTGATTTCTTTTTCTTCCTTTCTTTTTGGGGGTAAGGGGCACACCTGGTGAAACTCAGGAGTTACTCCTGGCTATGCGCTCAGAGCCCCTGGCTTGGGGGATGCCAGGGGATTGAACTGTGATCTGTCCTAGGTTAGCATATGCAAGGCAAACGCCTTACTACTTGTGCCACCACTCCGGCCCCCAGGATTTCTTAGTGTAGAGCTAGGAGTAATTCAAGTGTTACCAGTTGTGGCCCAAAAACCCCCCAAACTTAAAAATGTGTCCCTTGAGGAAGTAGGGAAAAATGTGTTCCTTGTGACAAAAACCATACAACCTGCTGTAACCTGGATGGAATTTGAAGATAATCATTTGGAGTGAAGTAAGCCATAAGAAGGGGATTATCCTACCCCAAAGTGTAGGGAAAAGGATAGAGAAGGAAAGAAACTGAGGACAGACGGAAGATAAAAAAAGGGAAGTAAAAGGAGAATGGAAGTGTGTGACAGGAAGACTCCTAAGTAAAGGAGGAAGGGATCCCAGGTCTAGTAGTAATGTGTGGCATGGTACAGATATATATCCAAACCATAGACTCAACAACACTCAAACCAGGAGAACCAAACTACAGCCACCAATCTCTCAAATGAATTTATCAAGGGAACAGGCTAGGGTGGCAGAGGGAATGTGGAGACACTGGTAGAGGGAATTTGACATTGGGGGTGGGACTGATGCTGGATGGGATTATAGGTCTAAAACTTAACTACCAGTAACTTTGTAATTCATGGTTCTTTAACTAAATAAAAATAATTAAGTGATATGATCATCTTTAAATTAAGGGAGCAAAGTTGACTGCAATTTTCTGACAATCTGCAATCCCATTTTTGTTACTTGTTTGATTCTGGGGCAACACCAGGGTGCTCAGGGCTTAGTCCTGACTCTGCTCAGGGATCACACCTGGTGAGCTCAGGGGACCTTACCTGGGTGCTGAGGATTGAACACAAGTCAGTCACACACAAGGCAAGAGCCTGACCTGTTGTACACTGACAGCCTTTTCCATTTCAAGGTAGCTCTAAATGTAGCGCTTACCTTGTAAGACCACATCCGCAACTTATGATCCTGGCACAGAGCAAAGATGAAAGCATCATGCTCCATACGATGCACAGCAAGGCTGAGGGGACGATCCGAAGGGCCCTGGTCACCCCTTAAACAGAAGACAGCAGATTGTGTATCACTACTGTCAAGCAGCTGATTACTAAAATTTGCAATTAAAGAGATAAAATGAAATTCATTTATTTTGGGATTAAACTGGACTACATTCAAGGTTCACTCCTGGCAGGGCTCAAGGATGATCATGAGGTGCTAGGGACTGAATACGTGATGACTGCATGCAAGACAAGCACCTGACTGCCTGTCCTTTCACTCTAGCCCTAAACAAGTTATATTTTTTTAAGTTTAAATTTCATTATTTGTTTTGTTTTTGGGCCATGTTTGGCGACAGTCTGGCATTACTCCTGGCTCTGCACTCAGAAATTACTCCTGGTGGGGCCGGCGAGATAGCATGGAGGTAGGGTGTTTGCCTTGCATGCAGAGGGACAGTGGTTCAAATCCTGGCATCCCATATAGTTCCCCGAGTCTGCCAGGAGCGATTTCTGAGCGTAGAGCCAGGAGTAACCCCTGAGCGCTGCTGGATGTGACCCAAAAACCAAAAAAAAAAAAGAAAAAGAAAAAGAATATTAAAAGAAAAATCACTCCTGGCAGGCTTGGGGGACCATATGGGATGCCAGGGAAGAACCCAGGTAGGCCACATGCAAGGCAAACGCTCTACCCGCTGTGCTATCACTCAGGCTCCCAACAAGTTTTATTTTAAAACCTTCAAAGAAAAATTCAAGGGGCCGAGAGATAGCATGGAGCTTCGGCGTTTGCCTTGCATGCAGAAGGATGGTGGTTCGAATCCCAGCATTCCATATGGTCCCCTGAGCCTACCAGGAGCAATTTCTGAGCGTAGAACCAGGAGTAGCCCCTAAGCACTGCCGGGTGTGGCCCAAAAACCAAAAAAACAAAACCAAAAAGAAAAATTTAAAGTGATGATAAAAGGCAACTTCATGGGATTATACTGGGAAAAGTTGTCCCAAAATAACCATCAAAAATTTTCTACTTCGGGGACCAGAGCAACAGATAAGGCACTTGCCTAGTATATCCCTGACTGAGGCTTCTCCCCACCATTCTATATGGTCTGAGTAAACCCCTGAGCACTATTGGGTATGACTCAAATAACAAAATAATAAACCAAGAAATTTCCTACTTCAAATACTGGATCTGGTAAGTCTGATCCATCCCTGGACTAGATAGTAGGGAAATGTCCTATGAAGGCATTTTTCTACAGGCAAGCTGTCCAGCCCCAGCAGCAGGTGAGAAAGTGTGACTTTAGGACAAACTGTTGTTCCCACACCTGCCTCCTGGCCAGCAAAATGTGTAGCTGTCTTGGAGGCAGACGTGGGAAGCATTGGCAAGGCCTGACAGTGCAGAAAGAACTCTTGGATGCTCTGACTTTCTCCTAGACTCAGCTCACCTGATAGCTGTTGGCATCCAGCCGATGAGCAACCGCTGCATCACCGAGCTCTGTTTGAGTTCCACCACTGACACTACCCCTGCAAGATTGAAGACACAAATGATGACAAAACCACGAGAGGAAGGCAACAGATACCAACAAGAACCCGATGACCCAGTTACTGGACTACTTCCCTTTTTTTTTTTTTTTTTTTAGGTTTTTGGGCCACACCCAGCATTGCTCAGGGGTTACTCCTGGCTGTCTGCTCAGAAATAGCTCCTGGCAGGCACAGGGGACCATATGGGACACCGGGATTCGAACCAACCACCTTTGGTCCTGGATCGGCTGCTTGCAAGGCAAACGACGCTGTGCTATCTCTCCGGGCCCTACTTCCCTTTTTTATAGCAGAGCAAGGAAAGATGAGGGTGCTTCTCCATGTAGATCACATACTATACTACTCTGAAGTATTACTAGACCAAGTTTTAGATTCCTAAGAGAAACATTTGCATTTACAAGTAGTAACCCAGGGCCAGAAGAGAGAACACATAGAGAGGGGAGGTGCTTGCCTTGCGTGCAACCCACCTGGGCTTACTCCCTGGCACTGCCTATGGTTCTGAGACAGCCAGCAGAGATCCCTGAGCCATCAGGAAGTCTTAAGCACAGCCAAGTGTGGCCTAAATTCCTCCTGCCCCCTAAATAATCCCTCAAAAAAAAAAAAAAAATCATCATTAAGAGACCCAGAATATAGTTAGTAGGAGAGTACATGACTGTCCTCCTGGAACTCAAGTGCACAGAGGAGGGGAACATCAGAGTTCACAAACTGAGCAGAATGGTAGAAATGAATGAGAATACAGCACCGAAAGGATACTGAGAATATTGTGTGTACTGAGTATGAAGAGGTTGGCTCAGAAGGATGCCGAGGAAAGAGAGAAGGGGAAAAAGGATGGAGTCAAACTAGTGACAGGCAAGCAAGCCCCAGGCCCACGATGGTGAATCTATGGCACTTGAAGGCCTTGCAGCTGGCACACGAGAAGGTCTGCCAATTAACAAACTTACTAAAACCTTGTTATTAAGGTTTAATTGACGTGTTGGCACTTTGAGGAAATTCTTTGGTTTTGTGCAGCAGTTTGGGCACTCGGGCTCATAAAGTTTAGCCATCACTGCCCCAGGCTAAAGCCCTGAGGTAGGTGTGCTTGTACCTGGTATGTTCAGAGAATTCCAAGCAAGCATGTGGCTTGTGCAGGGAAGAGGCAGGAGAGTGGGAAAAGAAGTTGAGATAGAGAGGCAGCCAGCTGGAGTGGATGTGGGAATTGCTGTAAACCAGTGGGGGCTTTGGGTTTACCCAAATAAAGAGCAACAAAGGAATAGCATGATCTAACTTAAGGTATTAAACACATTGGTCCAGGGCTGGGGCGGTAACTCAACGGCAGAGTACTTGCCCTGTATGAGGGAGGTCCTAGGCTCGATTCTGGCACCACACACATACAAAAACCCAGAGACCAACAACAGCCACAATTTGTGGTGCTGTTGTTTTGGGGCTACACCCAGTGGTGCTCAAGGGTGACTCTGGGCTTAGAAATTACTCCTGGCAAGATTGGGGAGCTCTATGGGATGCTAAGGATTGAACCCAGGTTGGCTTCATGCAAAGCAAAAGCTATACCTGCTGTACTATAGCTCTGGCCTCAGTAGCCACAAATTTAAATGTATTGGTCTGTCCGAGAAGCTTCTGCTGCAAAGACAGATATCTAAAAAGCTAATACAAGCTACAGAGGGACTTGGAGCAGTGTCCCAACATCCCGATTTGAAGTGACTGATTCATATTATAGGGCTTCAGCCTGAAAGCATGTAGCCAAGACAGCTCATTTATATCACAGGCCACATCTCAAGTTTCTTTCCTCACAGGCCAATGAGCGCCACTTCATAGCTTCATAGAAGCAGTAGAACACTTAGGAGTTGTTAGATTCCTTTTGTTATTTTTTTTTTTTTTTTGTGGGCTATACCTGTTTGACGCTCAGGGGTTACTCCTGGCTATGCGCTCAGAAATCGCTCCTGGCTTAGGGGGACCATATGGGACGCTGGGGGATCGAACCACAGTCCGTCCTACGCCAGCGCTTGCAAGGCAGACACCTTACCTCTAGCGCCACCTTCACGGCCCCACCTTTTGTTATTTGTTTTGGGACCATATCTGGTGGTGTGCAGGGCTTATTCCTGGCTCTGTAATCAGAGACCACTCCTGGAGAGTTTGGGGAGACTCTAGAAAGTGCCCAGGATCGAACCTAGTTAGGCTACAATTAAATAAGCATATTCCCTGCTCTTCGAATGGCTCTGGCCCTAGGGAGAGCAGAGTGGCATGTTCTGAGTTGGGTAATAGAATTAGAACTCCAAGTTGTGCTCTAATGCCAGCACTTCGAACTTATAGGTAAATAATGCTTGGTCCCCACTTACCAGGGATGTCATAAGGAGGCAGTTTTAAAACAAAGATCCCCCCGGAAGCAGATGGCAGAGCGAACAGCGCCTCCCCATCGTTGCTAAGCCAGGCAGCTGAGGTGGCAGCATTAGGGGCGAGTCCAGGCACCGTTGGAATTAAGTGAAAGTTGCAAGGATCCACGAAATCAATTTTGCCAATATCAGTGAACACTGACTGCATCTGATTCTCAGTTAATAGTTCCTGTGGAGTCATTAGAAATAAAAGACTATTAGAATACCCTGTTCCTTTCAAGTCCCTTTTAAAAATTGTCACATTTGGGGCCGGAGCAGTGGTGCAAGCGGAAGCGCATCTGCCTTGTATGCACTAACCTAGGACGGATCGCGGTTTGATCCTCCAGCGTCCCATATGGTCCCCCAAGCCAGGAGCAATTTCTTTTTTTTTTTCTTTTGGTTTTTGGGCCACACCCGGCGGTGCTCAGGGGTTACTCCTGGCTGTCTGCTCAGAAATAGCTCCTGGCAGGCACGGGGGACCATATGGGACACTGGGATTCGAACCAACAACCTTTGGTCCTAGATTGGCTGCTTGGAAGGCAAACGCCGCTGTGCTATCTCTCTGGGCCCGCCAGGAGCAATTTCTGAATGCATAGCCAGAACTAACCCCTGAGCATCACCAGGTATGGCCCAAAAACCAAACACCAAAAAAAAAAGGTCAAATTTAGGGCTAGAAATAGTACAGCGGGAAGGTTGCTTGCCGCCAACCCGAGTTCAGTCCCCAGCACCTCATATGGTCCCTAGCCCAGCCAGGAATGATCCCTGAAGTCAGTCTCAAGTTAGTCCTGAGTTCCATAAGGTGTGATGTGGGCACCCCATCCCAGAAAAAGAAAAGGTTGCTGAGTTTAAAATAAAAAGTTATTTCTGGAGGCTTGGGGTACATTTGGAGGCTCTTGGCACCCATTTTGCTGTGAGTTTGGGCTCTTCTCTCCTGGCAGGAACAAGCTTGGTCTATACTGACCTGCCCTTTGTGCCCAGCAACTCTGCTCCATGACCCCTAAAGCCACAACTGATTCTGGCTGTGTCTGATAGTATAGCCCAGGGAAGGCATATGTGTGAGAAGCATAGCACTGCTCCACTTCTTAGTGAGAGTTCCAAGCACCAGAACTGAAGAAGTGTGAGTCTCTTTGTGGACTGTGACCCAGTGCCCTAGCACTGCGACCATACATGCACAGACAGTGACTCCACAATCAAAAAGTATGTGAGCAAAACAGCCCAGAATATGGAATATGTATGACCCTGGCCATTACAACAGTGTGAATGAGCCTAACCACTAAAAGCAGTAACTCATGGGCCGGAGGTAACTCATAGCATGGAGGTAGGACGTTTTGCCTTGCATGCAGAAAGATTGTGGTTGAAATCCTCGCATCCCATATGGTCCCCTGAGCACTACCAGGTGTGACCCCCCCAAAAAAACAACAACAACAAAAAAGTAGTAACTCGGGGCCGGAGAGATAGCACAGAGGCGTTTGCCTTGCAAGCAGCCGATCCAGGACCAAAGGTGGTTGGTTCGAATCCCGGTGTCCCATATGGTCCCCTGTGCCTGCCAGGAGCTATTTCTGAGCAGACAGCCAGGAGTAACCCCTGAGCACCGCCGGGTGTGGCCCAAAAAACAAACAAACAAAAAAAAGTAGTAACTCAGGGCTGGAGCGATAGCAAAGTGGATAGGGCATTTGCCTTGCAAGTGGCTGACCCATATTTTATACCCGGCATACCACATGATTTTCCAAGTCTGCCAGGAGTAATTTCTGAGCACAGAGCCAGGAGCAAACCCTGGGTGCAGCCTCAAACCAAAAAACCAAAACAAATAAATAAAAAAAAAAACCCAAACCACCCAACAACAAAAATCCAAAAAACTCAAGAGAGGCAGAATAATATACAGTGGAGACGGTCCTTGTCTTGCTCATGGTAGACCCGGGTTCGATCTCCAGTAACCCATACGGGGTCCCCAAGTGCAATTAAGTACACAGCGAAGAGTAACCCCTGATCATCACTGGCTGTGGTCCCAAAACAAAAAAAACTCCCTCATGAGTTGGAGAGAGTATAAGACACTTGCCTTGCATGGAGTCAACCCAGGTTTGACCCTCAGCACTGCATATAATCCCTTGTATGAGCACCGCCAGGAGCGATCCCTGATCACAGAGCTAGTAGTAAGCTTTGAGCACCCATGGGGAGGAGGGAACTCAAAAACCAAAATACAAATAAACAAAAAAGCTAACTCAGAAGTGCTGTGCAGTGGCTCAAAGGCCTAAGTTGCTATACATGAGGAAAGCTCAGGTTCTAGACTCCACATCGGATGGTCCCCCAAGCAAGGTGCTAGGAACAGCTCCTAAACATCAAGACAATAAAACAGCTACTCATCAAGGTTGTATCTGAAGAGTCAATAAGAAAGCCAAATGTCCCTGGATTCCAACACACATGGCTGAAGCACTGATCTGTACCTGCCAGACCCATTGGGAAATAAAGACAGAAATGCTCAGCCAACTTACACTCCGATACATGCGGGATGGGTGCGGCAGGAGTAACCTGTGCACTGTCTGGTTGGTGATGATTAGGATGATCACATGATTATGAGTCTCAGAGACATGCACCCCACCGGGTAAGACACTACAATTCTGGAATTTGAGGCGAACTGCATTATTCAACAAGTTTAAGTCCAGGGACTCTTCCACCAGCTCCAATAACTCTCCAGACACCTTCCTGTTTTCAAAAACAAAAAAGACATTTTATTAAAAAAATTTTTTTTAATTTGACTTTTAGGCCACACCCAGGGATACTCTAGGATTACTCCTGATGAGGCTCAGGGGACCATATGGGATGCTGGGGATCAAACCCGAGTCAGCTACCTACAAGGCAATCACTTCGCTCACTGTACTATCATTCCATTCCCCAAAAATATATTATTTTCAAAGTCTGTGTTTTTCTTTCTGATTACTGTGCTGAACACACACACACACACACACACACACACACACACACAAAATGATGGGGACTGGAGATAGTACAGTGTTAAGGAACTTGCTTGTATGTGGTTAGCCTAAGTTTGATCGACAGAATCCCATGTGGTCCTCCAAGTCCTCCAAAGTAAGTAATTTTGGGCACAGAACCAGGAGTAAGCCCTGAGTACTGCCATGTGAGCCCCTCCCCACCAAATAATGTTCACGAAAACTGTCCATTGGAAAATTTTGAATCAATCAAGATTGGGGGCTGGAGTGATAGCACAGTAGGTAAATATTTGCCTTGCATAGTCAACCAGGGTTTGATCCCCATCATCCCATATGGTTCCCTCAAGCCCACAAGGAGTGACTCCTGAGTGCAGAGCCAGGAACCTCTGAGCACCAACCTCCCAAAAAAACCCAACAAAAAAATCAAAACTGACTATTACATATGTCAAATCATTACATGATGCAGACTTCCATAAATGCACCGTGATTCTATTAAGTGAAAGCATTCTCAAGTTTGGTAGATTATTTACTTAGTAGACTAATACAATCACATTCCACTAGAATGAAAATTCACTCCCTTCCCCACCCATTCATTAGTTGTGGTGGAATCCAATACTCCATACAGATTACCAGTGTATGGATCAAAGCGACAGTATTTCTTGTGGCTAGTCCTCCTGTTACCTGATCAAGGGAGCAGAACAGGATCTTTCCTTTGAAACTGCACATGATTAACTTGGAAACACAAAGTACTTGGCTGGGGATGTCCCAACGGCCTATCACCTCAGCTCCATTTTCACATCCTTTCTCCCAATCAAGTCTTAGAATTCATAGCCAGCCTGAACTTTCTTAGTAACATCCCTCCTGAACCCAAAGCTCCTTCTAAAGTCTTCACGTAAAACAAGCTTGCTCTTCTGGCCACATCTTCTCTCATCTGCTCCTATCATGTTCTCTCCTTCTCTGGCACGACCAAATCCCCCCTATTTGTTCACTTCCCTCTGAGTCTCCAATCTGCCCTCATCGCACCCACGTCACCATAACCCATTTCAATGAACACTTCAGTTCCTCTCACTTCCCTGACCAGGCCTTTCCCAAAGCCTCTCCTATGGACTTCTCTTGTGACATCTCTACTGCTGAGGCCCTGTCCTGTAGTACTGGAACTTTTTAATTGATGCTCAGGGGATCATATGGTACTGATGTGAACCCAGATCACATGACTAGCACAGGCCCTAATAGTGGTTACATCTCTCTGCTTGATAGGTTTTTTTGTTTGTTTTTGGTTCATACCTGGCAGCGCTCAGGGGTTACCCAGTGCTCTTACTTTCATCCCTCATACTGCATGTCATTTTTCCCTTGCCCTACAGTCTCCCCCAGGCACCCTTAGTATGACTCTGGTAAACCCCTGAAACATTTTTGAGGATCTACTATGTTGCAGTCTGTGTTTAAAGAAGGATATAGCAGGGCACAAAGAAAGCAGACAAAGTGCTTTTATGGTGGGAGAGGGAATACATAATAACTATAAAGCAGGAGCCACAGAGATAGCATGGAGGTAGGGTGTTTGCCTTGCATGCAGAAGGATGGTGGTTCAAATCTCACAGTTGAGCCATGTTTCCTCAGAAATATATTTTGTTTGTTTTATTGTTTTTGGGTTACGCTCAGCAGCATTCGGGTTACTCCTGGCTATGCACTCAGAAATCACTACTGGCAGGCATGGGAGACCACATGGGATGCTGGGAATTGAAACGGGGTCTGTCCTGTGTTGGCTGCATGCAAGGCAAAAACCCTACCGCTATGCTATCTCTCTGGCCCCCAGAAATATTTCTTTTTTTGCTTGTTTGGTTTTTTTTGAGGGGTCACACCTGGCAGCGCTCAGGGGTTACTCTTGGCTCTACGCTCAGAAATTGCTTCTGGCAGGCTCAGGGGACCATATGGGATGCCGGGATTCGAACCACCGTCCTTCTGCATGCAAGGCAAACACCCTAACCACCATGCTATCTCTCTGCCCCCCAGAAATATTTAAGTAATCAAGATGTGTTTCTAACACATTCCCTTAAAAGGACTAACACCTATACATTTCAGTTCTTACCCAAAATCTCCAAAAAGCTGCTAAGTGTATTACAAATTCAGTGGATAGTAAGACTATTACAGGAGCTGAAGCAATAGTACAGCAGATAGGATGTTTGCATTGCACATGTCAATCTAGGTTCGATTCCCCTCAGTACCCCAGATGGTCTCCCAAGCACTACCAGAAGTGATCCTGAGCACAGAGCCAGGAGTAAGACCTGAGCACTGCCATTGTGGTTCATTCCCCTTTCCCCCAAAATTTACAGAGTTGAAGATGTGGTTCAGTAGTACAGTAGGTGTGAGACTGAGTTAAACCCTGCACCATCTTACATCCTCACAGAATGACCAGACCTCTCCCATATCACCCCAACAACACTCTGCATCACAAACGTGTGTGGACCACAGCCAAATGTGTGGTTACCAGCGCATCTTAGCACCAACCACTGGGGAACTCGTGAGTGGGAGAAATAAAAATAAAAGAGCCATTGAACATTCACCCCAAACGCATTTCAGATGTCCCAAGAAAAGGCAAACTCTCCACTCATGACTTTGGATCTCAGCAGCATCCTAATTGTACCCAAGGCCCTCACCTAGCTCCGCCCCACTGTCAGCATAGACTCAACCCAAGGCTTTCCCCTTTCCTAGCCACACCCACAACTGAAACCACCAGCATTTTTCACAAAAACAAACTGTTATTCTGTATTACACACATCTGTCTCAAATTTGTTTCACACAAAACAGACTGATTTCTAAAGGCTGCAGTTTAGATCATGCTAATAACCTCTTCCATCCTTCACTTGTTTTTCACTGTATCCAGGATCAAATTCAAAACCCATTTGAAGTGTTCTGTGATCTGAGTCTCACTGTCCTTTCCCTGTCTCGGCAACTAGCACATCACTTTCACTTCCTTCAGGTCAGAATCTCAAGCCCACCCAGTTCCCATCACTCGCCTGGGCTTAATAGCATGGTATTCTGGTCTCTGAACTAACTGCTCTCTTCCCTAGCCCAGCTTGTCAGGTTCATCTTTCAGCTTTCCCATCTCAGGTGAAATGCAAAGATCTCCTCTGTCCTACCATAACACAGGATTCTCCCATTAGAAGCTTGTAGCCCCTGCACCAAAGCACATACTGATAACCCTTTTCCTTCTGAAAACTGCCCCATAAAAGACATGGTGGTTTTAGAGCCTGAGAGAGACCACTAGGGTTAAGTTGCTTGCCTTAAATGTATGTCTATCAACCCCAGTGTGATCCTCAGTACGCCTAAGATCTCCAAGCAGTACCAGGAGTGATCTCTGAGCAGAGTCAGAAATAGCCCCTGAAGAACTCCCTGCCATTCTCATCCTCCTCCAAACAAATCAAGAAATCTTGGATGGGCTCAAGTTTAAAATTGAGTTTCTGGGCTTATATTCCTTTGCTTACAAGGATGCCTAGAAGATACCTATCCAAGAACATTTCCGATCGGCATTTCTTGATTCAGATCAGCAGACCTGTTTTTCCCTTTTCTCATCTTGACAGCTTAGGAGAAAACGACGCTTGAGGCAAAACTATCAGGTCTTCACCCAGGAGCTAAACCACCCCTGCCCTGGAAAAGGGGCGTAGGGAGGGGTGGCGCCCCCCTGAGTAAGTAAGTACTCACCAATGAATGAACCTGTTTCTGGTGATGGAGAACAGATGGCCACTTTCTGAATAGCAGAAGCCTCCCGCGCTCTCGCTGTGTTTCACGCTCGTAGTCGTCGGGGTCCCTGCAAAAAAAAAAAAGAACAGGGGGGATCAGTCAACCCAGGCTCACGTGGTGCTCAGAGGATGACAGAGGGGCGCCGAGGAAAATGTGTGGTAATTCATGGACTGACAATGCACACACGCTGGGAAGGGGAAGAAGAGAAGCAGCAGCCCATATGCATCTAATGCATGTGGACTTGGAAAAGAAGAGGATGAAGCATGGGGTGGGTGGGGTGTGGGCAGACATTTAGGGCTCCAGGCTTGAACCCCGAAAGGGCAGGCAGGACCACATGGCGCCTGCCTGGGGTTGCTTCCGTACCTACGCAGCACACCGTGAGTTCCCGAAAGCGCCGGGGCCTCTCACGCTCAGCTCCGCTCAGCTCCACCAAGCTGCGCTCCAGGCATCCCGCCGCCGCCATTTTCGCGCCGTCGCCGCCGCATCCGCCGCAAAGCCCGACGGGACACGGGCGCGCCGTGACGGCGTCACTTCCGGGGCGGGTCCAAGCGGAGATGGACGCGCGCGGCTTTGTGCTGCTGCTGTCGCGCTTCTTAACCGGTAAAGAGCTTGGTCCGGAAGTTGTACGGGCAGAGAAGAGAACCATAAAAGGAGTTCCGCCCGTCCCTTCGCGGGAGGCGGGGCTCCATTTCCGGCGGCCTCAGGCTACGGGGCGGGGCCGGGTTTGTTTCCATTTTGAAAACGCCCGCGCGGGCGGAGCTGGACTCCGGAGCGCCCCCTGCCGGATACTGGTTTTTTCTCATCCATTTTTTTTCCCGGCTTTTTGGGGGGGTGTGGCTGCGACCCATTGTGGTTGTGGGGGAGCCTTTTGTGTTTCTGTTGTAAATGGTTCTGTGTCCTTCAGCAGCGATGTGCAAAGCCTCGGGGATGACCATCGCATGCATGAATGCTGCTCGTGGACTGGACATGCGTAGGCATGCATGGGCCTTTGCTTCTACCCCTACTATGATAGGGGAATATTTTGGACTCTCTGCTTCTAGCTAGGGCAGAAAATAAGCTGAATATTGAGGAAAGAGTTTTTTTTTTTTTTTTAATGTGTGTATGGGCTTTTCCCCCCTAAAATAAAGAAATTTAGTTTAATACATTTTAAATATCCATTGGTAAAGAAACAAAAAATTACAGAGGCATGCAAGTGTGTCACAGGCACTTGAAGTAAAAGGCTGCCATTATTGGTAGATATTACTCTCCCCTCCTCAGGACTGATGCTGAAACCAGAAGTACGGTCAGGACATGGAGCAGACCTTATACTGACCTTCCTTCTGTGTCTGTGACTGAGAAAAATCCTGCATTGAGGAAAGTTGCGAGAGGACTGAAAAAAAAAAGTTATGGGCCAGAGAGATGATACAGGGATAGGGAACTTGTCTTACATGCAACTGATCCAGGTTCAAGTCTGTATGTGTGTTTCTTTTTTTAAATTATTCTTTTAGTGCCCTGCATGGAGCCCAGGGAGGGTTACATATATGTACAGCATGCATACAACCCTCAACCGACACCTCTACCCCCAGCAGCATAGCTGACCTTAAATGGAGGTTTGAAAAAAGAAATAAAATCAGGGACCCAAGAGCCAGTAAGGTTGGGGCCGGAGAGATAGCATGGAGGTAAAGCGTTTGCCTTTCATGCATAAGGTCATCGGTTCAAATCCCGGCGTCCCATATGGTCCCCCGTGCCTGCCAGGAGCAATTTCTGAGCATGAAGCCAGGAGTAACCCCTGAGCACTGCCGGGTGTGACCCAAAAATCACAAAAAAAAAAAAAAAAAAAAAAAAAAAAAAAGAGGTAAAACAGCACATATGGTCCCCCTGAACCTTGTTAGGAGTGATCCCTGAGAACTGCCAGGTATAGCCCCCAAATCAACAGGCTAAATTTAAGTTTTCCATTCAGTGTTTTTTGGAAATTTGGTATTGGAGCCAAGGAGAGCCAGTAAGAGCAAAAGGGTTAGCACTTGTGTTGAATGTGGGAGGCTGGGTTTGATTGGGGCTAAAAAATAAAAATCAGGGCCCGGAGAGATAGCACAGCGGTGTTTGCCTTGCAAGCAGCCGATCCAGGACCAAAGGTGGTTGGTTCAAATCCCGGTGTCCCATATGGTCCCCCGTGCCTGCCAGGAGCTATTTCTGAGCAGACAGCCAGGAGTAACCCCTGAGCACCGCCGGGTGTGACCCAAAAACCAAAAATAAATAAATAAATAAATAAAATAATAATAAAAATCAAGTAATAGTATTACTTTTTGTATTGGTGACCACATTCATTGTCACTTATTGATTCATCCTCTTCTGATTTGTCACCTCTTTCTAGTTCACTTCTAGAAAACCAACTCTAGCACTCAGTGTTTAGGTAAGAGTTGAAGAGGTCCTGAGTGGCATGGGAAATGGGAATAAATAGGTTTAAAGGGCTGAAGAGCTAGTACAGCAGGTCATGCTTTTGCCCTGTATGTGATCAAGCAGGATTCAATCCCTGACCCCCCCAATATAGTTCCCTAAACACTACCAGGAATGGATTAAGAGCACAGTGCCAGGAATAAACCCTGAGTGTGCTTAAAAAAGGGATGGGTTGGGGGAACCAGTGTGATAGGACAGTACATAGAGTTTTCCTTGCACACAGCCAAACTGGGTTCAACCCCTGGTATGCACCCCATATGGTTCCCTGAGCACCACCAGAAGTGATTCTTGAGTGCAGAACCAGGAATAAAACCTAAGCACTGCCGGTGTGGCCTTAAAAAAATAGTAGATTTGGGGCTAGAGTTATAGTGTAGCAGGTTGTGCATGAGGCTGGCTTGAGTTCCAACCACAGTCCCCCAAGCACCAAGATCCCTGAACTCATAGGAGTAAGCCCTGAGCATGGGTGTGGCTCAAAGCAAAACCAAAAAAATCAAAAAGATTTGGAGGGATATTTGAAAGGAACAAAGCCAGTGGGTTCTAGTGAGAGAGAGAGAGAAGGACCAAAAGAAGGAAGACTTGTTTGACTTGAGTTTGGAGAATAAGGATGAAAGTCACTGTAGGGACAGTCAGTGAAAGGTTCTGAAGTTGCAGGATGGGACTAATCTCACCTGAGATCTCTGGAGTCCCAGAGACTTAGCGCCCCACCCATGCCAACATCCCTTGCATATAAATGGCCCAGCCACACAGATCCATGACTAATCTCAAAGAGAGGCTAAATTACTGAATTACCCAACTCTCACAGTTCCTGTATCAACACCTCCTATTTTCACAGCGCTGACAGCCAGTAGGAGCACAGAAAATTAGGCAGGGAAGTTGCTTCCAAGGCACCTAAACTCAATGTGTGAAAACAGAAGACTCAACTAGGACAAAACAGCTCAGTTAGTCCTTAGACCATAAATTTAATGGCACCATTATGAGATACATGTTGTAACAGCAATATAATGTAAATTATGTTGTCTGTGCTACAGGGCAGACTTGGCAGGCTGGTAGGAAAATGGTGACATTGGTGAAGGGGTGGTCACATTGGTGTTGGGATTGGTGCTGGAACATTGAATACTTGAAATAACTATTATGAACAACTTTGTAAATCACAGTGTTTAAGTAAAGTTTCAAACAGTAAAAAAATTAAGTTGCTTAATGAAGATTGTGTGTGTGTTTGTTTGTTTTGTTGTTGGGACTACAGCCAGCAGTGCTCAGGGCTGATTCTGTGCTCAGGGATCACTCCTGGTGATGATAGAGCCATATGGGATGCTAGGGGTTGAATTTGGGTTGGCTGTATGTGAGGCAAGACCCTACCCCTTATTCTGTCACTCTAGCCCCATGGATGAAGATTCTTGAATTAACAGGCATTGAAATAATTTTTCTGAATCAGGATTTGCATCTCCGAAGATGCTAGCATTTCTCTCTTGGCCTGGCATGTAATTCAGTGATCAAGCATTTACCTTGCAGGTGTGAGGCCTTGGGTTCAATCCTCAGCACTGCAAACAACACCACTGAAATAAAAACCAGGAGCTCAGGGCTGGAGCAATAGCACAGCAGTGGGGCATTAGCCTTGCATATGGCTGACCCAAGACAAAGCTGGTTCAATCCCCAGTATCCCATATGGTACCGGAGCCTGCCAGAAGCTATTTCTTAGTACAGAGCCAGGAGTAACTCTTGAGCACCTCTGGGTGTGACCCAAAAACCAAAAAAGAAAACAACAACAACAACAAAAAAAAACAAACAAACCAGGAGCTCTAGCCTTCCTCACTGAATAAAGTACTATATGCTGAATGTAAATGAGATTTATATATATATACATATATATATATATATATATATATATATATATATATATATATAAATACACACACACATATAATGTGAGTCAAGGAGCCGGAGCAATAGTATAGCAAGTAGTGTATTTGCCTTGCATGAGGGTGACCCAGGGTTGAGCTCCAACATCCCATATGGTCTCTTTTGCCCAACCAGGAGTAATTTCTGAGTGTAAAGCCAGGAGTAACTCCAGAGCACCACCAGATATGGCTCAGGAACAAAGACAACAATTAAAATGTATGTCTAAAGTTAAAACTGGTTATAAACAGTTGTGAGCCTATGGTTCAAGGCAAAGGCCTGCCCTACCTAAAGTGTCAGTATGTAAGAACCAATATTCCCCGCAAAGTTCATGACAAGGAACTCTAGACTAAGATAAGCTCAAACCCTAGTAAAGTGTACTTTTCCACTCCTAGATGAAGGCAGAGAGAGTTAACTCAGAAATAAAACCAAAGTTGGGGGCCGGAGAGATAGCATGGAGGTAGGGCATTTTTGCCTTGTATGCAGAAGGATGGTGGTTAGAATCCCAGTATCCCATATGGTCCCCTGAGTCTGCCAGGAGCAATTTCTGAGCATAAAGCCAGGAGTAACCCCTGAGCGCAGCTGGATGTGACCCCCCAAAAAAACAAAAAAAAAATAAATAAAAATAAAACCAAAGTTGGTGCCCTCCAGGAATAAGGAACTAGGGCTTGAGTGAGCTTGGAATGTTCTATCTGAAAAGGCTCCCTTAACAACCAAAGTTTGAATCAGAGTAATCCTTGACAGGGTTCAAATCAGAGTATCCCTAGACAACCAAAGTTGAGCTAGAAAAATCAGTGATTAATTAAAACATCTATACAATGAAATGATCATACTGTTACTGCTTGTGATTTCTACTATAAACTGCTTGAAGATTTGACTCAGGGTTCTTACCAAGATGTTACCTCCCCACTTAGGGGGGGCACTCACCAGACATGGCCTTTTGCCTTCCTGGGGCAGTGCCTTCCTCCCAAAGAATTATTTGCCAAAAGGCCCGCTCAGCGAAGTCAATCATTTGACCCTTTGCGTGGATTATTGGCGGTAATTCCAACATGGCTGTAACATTACATTTTCTCTTTATTTGGACACTATAGAAATCCAGCCTCAGCTTTCCTACAGACAAAGAAAAGACGGTACCAAAAGCCCGCCAAAAGTTCCCCACTGGCTAGCTTATTTGTGACTTTATAACCTGGTGCCAGCAGCTTGTTTTTCTTTTTTTTTTTTTTTTTTTTTTTTTTTTGTTTTTGGGCCACACCCGGCAGTGCTCAGGGGTTACTTCCTGGCTGTCTGCTCAGAAATAGCTCCTGGCAGGCACAGGGGACCATATGGGACACCGGAATTCGAACCAACCACCTTAGGTCCTGGATCGGCTGCTTGCAAGGCAAACACCGCTGTGCTATCTCTCCAGGCCCAGCAGCTTGTTTTTCTAAGTCTAGCTATGATGGTAAACAATTATTTCCGTCCCCCCCAAAATCTACTTTCCAGCGACCAGATAAACATCACAAACATTTTTATCTGGGGCCGGGCGGTGGCGCTAGAGGTAAGGTGCCTGCATTGCCTGCGCTAGCCTAGGACGGACTGAGGTTCGATCCCCCGGTGTCCCATATGGTCCCCCAAGCCAGGAGCGACTTCTGAGCGCATAGCCAGGAGTAACCCCTGTGCGTCACCGGGTGTGGCCCAAAAACCAAAACCAAAACCAAAACAAAACCAAAACAAAACAAAACATTTTTTTTTTTTTGGTTTTTGGTCCACACCCTGTGACGCTCAGGGGTTACTCCTGGCTATGTGCTCAGAAGTTGCTCCTGGCAACATATGGGGACCATATGGGACACCGGGGGATCGAACTGCGGTCTGTCCTAGGCTAGCGCAGGCAAGGCAGGCACCTTACCTCCAGCGCCACCGCCGGCCCCACAAAACATTTTTTTAATATAATTTTTATTTTGATCATAGTGGCTTACATATTGTTGACAATAATATTTTAGGTACATATTTACATAAAATCAGGGGGGATTCCCATCCCTAAATTGTCCTCCCTACCCCTCCGTTTTTGTCCTACCTCCCATTTCCTCTTCCCTCACCCCCAGGGCGTCTAGAATATGTGGTCCCCTCTGTATCTAACCTACTACTTAGTAGTCTTGCATCAGTTTGGTCTTGATGCCTCCCTTATTTCCCCCTCTAAGTGGGGGCAGGGCTAGCTAGTTCAAGTTGCGTGGTTTTGCCTGAAAAAGAGAAAATAAATAAACTGGGGGTAAGAGTCTAATACCCCGAAAATGGGCAGAATCCTTCTAGAGGTTCCCATCATCGATTTGGGAAATGAATGAGAAAAAGAAGGTGAAACACTCCACCAGTACCAAAAGAAGTGTCAAATATCCAGTGAGGACTCCAGCTATATCGATAAGCACCACAAAAAACAGATAAAAAACAAACAAACAAAACAAAACAAACAAAAAACAAAAACAAACAAAAAATAACAAACAAAAAAACACGCCGTGGTCTTGAAATAAGAAACATGGCGTAGCACATAACGAAAGAAAAGAAAGGAAGAGAAAAGAAAAAAAAAATAAGGATAATTGGGGACAACAATTTCAATAATCACATCCAAAAAGGGAAATCGACCAAAATAGCTAGGTAAATAAAAATAATAATAACAATAATAAATGAAGGTAATATATATATATAAAAAATGTCCAAGGTTTTGTGTTTTTTGTCTTTTTGTTTTTTTTCCCTTTTGCCCTGGCACAGTAAATATTGGGGTCATTCGAAAAGGAATTCACTTGCCCTATGTGATATGGGGTTTCTCCGTCCTTGGAGTATACTGTCATGGGATCAGCTCTAGTCTTTGCTCAGGATCATTACTCTCCCGGTAGTGGTTTTTTTTTGTTTTTTTTTTTTTTTTGGTGTGTGGTAGACTTCTGCTCTGTCCAGGGTGATACAATCAGAGCTCTGTGTTTAGAGGTCTCAGTATCTGTATAGATCCTGAGGTGGGACTTATGGTGAAGTCAGTCTTTGTGAATCTAGAGGTTCTGTTACCTCAGTGCCATTTTAATCCATCTTCTGTGGTTGGTGATCTTGGTCTTTGCACTAAAACAAAACATTTTTATCTTTCTCTTCCTGGTTTCTTGATAAACCTGTTTTTCTGCTTCCCCAAAAAACATTTTCACTAACACCCAACAGGACTTTTCCTCACCTGAAGAACGGTCTTTTAATATGTAGGTTTAAAGCTTGATCCCTCATTGTACTTTCTCCAGAACATTTCCCACTCTTTGTTCTCCCTAACGACACTCTGCATTCCAGAGCTCATGCTTAAAAAGTCATCAGATGAAAAATAAATTTGTCTCTCGTCCCTTGGACGTGGGTCCCCATACAATTCATTTTGTGTGGTCTCATTTATTTCATTTTCATATTTCTTTTTTTCTTTTTTTTTTTTTTTTTTTTTTGGTTTTTGGGCCACACCCGTTTGACGCTCAGGGGTTACTCCTGGCTATGCGCTCAGAAATTGCCCCTGGCTTGGAGGGACCATATGGGACTCGGGGGGATCAAATCGCGGTCCATCCTATGCTAGCGCATGCAAGGCAGACACCTTACCTCTAGCGCCACCTTCCCGGCCCCTCATATTCATATTTCATATTCGTCCACCTTGTGTGCCCGCTTATTCCCAGTGAAAAATTATTAACCCACTAAGATTTTGCTTGGGGACGCTAACAAGTCTGCAGCACCAAGATTTCTTAGTTTGATGAAGCTCGGACCTCTGTTAACCAAATAAACTCCCTTTTGCACCTTGTACTATCAGAGGTGGTCTTTGACTCTCAATGCCAACCTGAGTGTCAACTCGTACCCTAACAAGTGATTACCACCACCCCAGCAGTGCTTGGGGGAACTCCAGGACTACAGCTCACAAAGTCCAGGATCCTTGCATGCTGGGGATTAAAGAATGGCTGGCTATGTGTAAGGTAAGCACCTTCACCCCGTAATTGTCTCTATAGCCCCAAACCTCTTTCCTAAACTTTCTTTCCATCACTAACACCTCAGACTCAACATATTCAAAATGGCTTCATTTTATTTCTTGCTGTCCTTTCCCTGGATTCTCTTGGTGCCTAATACTTTGCAGGGACCTGATCTGGTAACGTGAAAGTTCTTTCTTTTCTTTTCTTTTTTTTGGGGGGGATACAGGGGGGAACACACCTGGTGGTGCTCAGGAGTTACTAGTGACTGTGTGTTCAGAAATTACACCTGGCAGGCTTGGGGACCACATGGGATGCTGGGGATTGAACCTGGGTCTGCCACAAGACAAGGCAAATGCCCTACCTTCTGTGATATTGCTCTGGTCCCTCAAGGATCACTTCTGGTTGGGGGTGGAGAAATATATGGAAAGACAGGAATTGAACCATGTGTGTAAATGAATTAGAATAAATTAGAATAAATAAATTAGAATAAAAAAAGCAAAGCTTTATTCCATCAACCAACAAGCTACAGATTGGCTGGCCAGGGCCACCTCCCACAGGAGGCGACCCCTGGGAGGGTCACAAACCAGGTGATACAGGACTAGAAGCAGGAAGTCTTGACCTTTAAGTTGATTCACTGTTGTTTAGGGTGTTTCTAGGGTGCTTCATCATGTCCTTTTATGGCTAGATGTCTAGGGTGGAATATCATGGGTGATGCAGACCTTGGGGTCTGTATCATTATTGTTTAGATAGAAACTTAACCCTTGGGGCTGGAGTGGTAGCACAGTGATAGGGCATTTGCTTTGCACACAGCTGACCCAGGATGGGACAGTAGGTTTGATCCCTAGCATTCCATATGGTTCCCCAAGCCAGAGGCAATTTCTGAGCACAGTGCCAGGTGTAACCCCTGAGTGCCGCCTGGTGTGGACCAAAAAAAGAAAAAAAGAAAAAGAAAAGAAAAGAAAGAAACTTAACATTTAAATGGAAACTTAGCTTTGTTAGTTTTAAATGAAAACTTAACATTCGTTTAACAAAATGGAGTTGCTCTGCTCTAGGCTTTATAGTGAGTACTTTACCTACTATACTATCTCACCAGCCCTAAAGGAATTAAATATTTTTAAATTTTCTTTTGTTTTGGGCCATAGCTGGCACATACTCTTTTTTTTTTTTTTTTTTTTTTTTTTTTTGCTTTTTGGGGCCACACTCGTTTGATGCTCAGGGGTTACTCTGGCTAAGCGCTCTGAAATTGCCCCTGGCTTGGGGGGACCATATGGGACGCCAGGGGATCTAACCGCGGTCCTTCCTTGGCTAGCGCTTGCAAGGCAGACACCTTACCTCTAGCGCCATCTCTCCGGCCCCATTTGGCACGTACTTTGACTCAGGTTCTATCCGTAGCATTTGTGTGGTTTCCTGAGCACTTCCAGGTCTAATTTCTGAATTTAGAGCAGGAAGTAATCCCTGAGCATCACTGGGTATGGCCCCCAAACCAAAACCAAAATCAAACAAATGACACCCTAGTGTGCTTTTTGCTTTCCTAAAGTTTCAGATCTCCCTGGGACAAGAGGTGTGCCCCATCCCATCTGTCCCCTGCCAAGATGATTTTCCTGCAGGCGTGAGTTGAGGATCAGTATAGAGATTCCCCAAGAGCATCAGTGGAACAGGCTGGTGTTTCTTTGAAACACATTTTTTGCTTTATAACATGGGGGAAGGATACTTAGCATTTGATGTGATGATAAGATCATTAAAAGCAAGCATCATGCTTTGCACTCAGTAACTCTTGCTATAATTCTAACTGTTGAGATCTCATTCTTGTAAATTTATCAGTCAGATAGAAGGTGGCCACAAATTCCCTGACCTTCCTCCCAGTAAAGGTGGGGTCTTGGCCCCTGTCATTGAATTGAGAAGCATTGTGGCTGCTTTATAATGGGGCATATATCACAGAAGTGTGATGCTGCCTGGTGAGCCTTAAGAAAATCCCTTTCTGGAGCCAGAGAGATAGCATGGAGGTAAGGCGTTTGCCTTTCATGCAGAAGGTCATTGGTTCAAATCCTGGCATCCCATATGGTCCCCCGAGCCTGCCAGGAGCCATTTCTGAGCGTGGGGCAGGAGTAACCCCTGAGAACTGCCGGGTGCAACTCCCCCCCCAAAAAAAAAAACAAAAAAAAACAAAAAAAAAAAAAGAAGAAGAAGAAATCCCCTTCTGAGACCGAGCAGTGGCGCAGGGCATAAGGCATCTTCCTTGCTTGCGCCAGCTTACAATTGACTGTGGTTCAATCCCCCAGCATCCCATATGGTCCCACAAGCCATGAGCGATTTCTGAGTGCATAGCCAGGAGTAACCCCTGAGCATCGCCAGGTGTGGCTGAAAACAACAACAACAAAATAAAACAAAACAAAACAAAAAGAAAACTCCCTTCTGGGGGCCAGAGTGATAGTACAGCTGTGGGGTGTTTGCCTTGCACACCACCAACCTGGGACGGGCATGGATTTGATCTTTGGCATCCCGTATGGTTACCTGAGCCTGCCAGGAATAATTTTTGAGCACAAAGCCAGGAATAACTCCTAAGCACCTCTGGGTATGGCCCCAAAATAAAAATAAAAAAAGAAAGAAAAGAAAAAAGAAAAAGAAAACCCCCTTCTCAGAGCTGGAGAGAGCACAGCGAGGAAGGTGCTTGCATGCAGTTGACTCAAGTTAAATCCCTGTTATTCCATATGGTTTCCAACCCCAATCTCTGAGTGCAAAACCCTGAGCACAGTTGGCTGTGGCCTATGCTCCACATCCTCCAATCTGCAAAAATGAGGGACCAGAGGGATAAGAAAAGTGCAGGGGTTAAGGTGCTTATTTTGCAGCAGGCAACACATATATGGTTCCTTGTGCAAAGCCAGGAATGATTCCTGAGTACCAGAGTGTTGCATGCACCAGAGTGTGCACCCCCTCCACCTCCATGCCAAATAACCTGCTAAAATGAAAACTAAAAAAAAAAAGTCTTTAGGAAGCCATTTAACCTGGAAAAAGTAGAAAACCTTTGATATCATTGCACTTAGCTGGTTCTTAGGGTAGATATTTTCACCCCCTCCCTAACTCTCACCCAAGGCCTATTGAGAGCAAATAGAGTGAAGGACTTTAGGGGAAAATAGATCAACAGCATTGCAAGTTCCCTAAAGTACCGAGACCCCTCAAATCTTGCCCTGAGGGTATCTGAGTGAGCACAAAAAGGGGAGAGTGGCATTCTCCTCCAAGCAGCTTTGTGTCCTTACAGCCTCCAGTGCATTAGAAAATAAGCACCTTCCAGAAGTCTTGGAACTCATGACTGTAGTAAGTCATTGGCAGGGCAGGAGGAGGGTTCTCAGGGAGGTTGGAACCAGGCAAGTATGCAGTGTTTCCCTTCCTTATGTCACTGTGAGATGGCCAGGGGTCACATTCTTGGTTGTGGGGCTAACTAGGATTTAGTCAGGGTGCTCCCAGGAATGCTTATTCACCAGGGGTCACAGAGCGCCTCTTAAACAATCCTTGGTAGAAGTACTTAGTTGATTTGGAGAAATCTTTCAGTGGTCCTCAAATTATGGCCCGCAGACCACATATTGTATTTGTATCTGTTTTTTTTCTTCATTGAAAAATAAGATATATGCAGTGTGCATAAGAATTCATTCATAAGTTTTGTTTTTACTATAGTCAGACTCTCCAGTGGTCTGAGGGACAGTGAACTGTCCCCCTGTTTAAAAAGTTTGAAGACCCCTGGATATTGTTATATGCTAGAAGGGAATGTAAGTTTGGAATTAACTTCTGTTTGCTTCTGTAACCCTGACTTTGCTTTAGATATAAAGACTGCCATGACAGGTCTCAGATATGTGGCAGAAGGAACTAGGCCAGAACAGCCAATTCCAGGAACTTTGAGGGCATATACCAGAACAGTTAGATAACTAGAAATACCTGGGAGCCTGCTGTTACTAAACCTTAACTGCATGCCAAGGTCATGGGTACACAGTGGGCACCTGAGCTCCTCCTCTCCTACTTTTGTTGACACAGACCCCAAGGTGCTATAAACCTAGGGATGGAGAGATAGCACAGCAGTAAGCCATTTGCCTTGCACGAGGCTAACCTAGGATGGACAATGGTTTGCTTTCCAGCATCCCATATGGTCCCCTGAGCTTACCACAGGTGATTTGTGCAGAGCCAGGAGTAACCCCTGAGCGTTGCCTGGTGTGTCCCCCAAAAAAAGGCCCTATAAACCACAATATACCAATATATTTAGCCATAAAAGGAAATTTCTAGCCATAAAAGGAAACACCCTAGACAACAGCCGATCAACTTATAGGTCAGCTGATGGTTTGAAGTCCCTGTAATCCTATAAAAGATATTTGGAAATTTGTCTAGGGGTCAGTGCCTTGGGCTATAGGGGACCCCAGTATGCTGGTGATGATTACTTTCTTGCCTTTACAATATTCTTTGTCTCCTGTGGTCTTTGTGGGATGGATCCTAGTCTGGATCTAACAATAGGGTAGTGTTTTATTCATGAACACAGGCAGCCCCTGGGTATACCCCAGAAGTGATTGAGAGGTTCTTTCTTTTCTTTCTTTCTCTTTCTTTCTTTCTTTCTTTCTTTCTTTCTTTCTTTCTTTCTTTCTTTCTTTCTTTCTTTCTTTCTTTCTTTCTTTCTTTCTTTCTTTCTTTCTTCTTTCTTTCTTTGTTTTCTTTCTTTCTTTCTTTCTTTCTTTCTTCTTTCCTTTCTTTCTTTCTTTCTTTCTTTCTTCTTTCTTTCTTTCTTTCTTTCTTTTTTGGTTTTTGGGCCACACCCAGCAGTGCTCAGGGGTTACTCCTGGCTGTCTGCTCAGAAATAGCTCCTGGCAGGCACGGGGGACCATATGGGACACCGGGATTCGAACCAACCACCTTTGGTCCTGGATCGGCTGCTTGCAAGGCAAACGCCGCTGTGCTATCTCTCCGGGCCCCTTTCTTTCTTTCTTATTTCTTTTCTTTCTTTTCTTTCTTTCTTTCTTTCTTTCTTTCTTTCTTCTTTTCTTCTTCTTTCTTTCTTTCTTTCTTTCTTTCTTTCTTTCTTTCTTTCTTTCTTTCTTTCTTTCTTTCTTTTTTCTTTCTTTCTTTCTTTCTTCTTTCTTTCTTTCTTCCTTCCTTCCTTCTTCCTTCCTTCCTTCCTTCCTTCCTTCCTTCCTTCCTTCCTTCCTTCCTTCCTTCCTTCCTTCCTTCTCTCTCTCCCTCCCTCCCTCCCTCTCCTTCCTTCCTTCCTTCCTTCCTTCCTTCCTTCCTTCCTTCCTTCCTTCCTTCCTTCCTTCCTTCCTTCCTTCCTTCCTCTTCCTTTCTTCCTTCTCTCTCTCCTCCCTCCCTCCCTCCCTCTCCTTCCTTCCTTCCTTCCTTCCTTCCTTCCTTCCTTCCTTCCTTCCTTCCTTCCTTCCTTCCTTCCTTCCTTCCCTCCCTCCCTCCCTCCTCCTTCCTTCCTTCCTTCCTTCCTTTCTTTCTTTCTTTTCTTTCTTTCTTTTCTCTTTTCTTTTTCTTTCCTCTCTTTTATTTTGTTTTTGGGTCACACCTGGTGGTGCTCAGGGGTTACTCTGGCTCGGTGCTCAGAAATAGCTCCAGGCAGGCATGGGGTACCCTATGGGATGCCATGATTTGAATCACTGTCAACTGTGTGCAAGGCAAATGCCCTACTGCTGTGCTATCTCTCCAGTCCCCAGGTTTCATTCTTTTGAGTGATTTACTTTCTCTTTATTGGTGCTCTGCATGCTTTAGTATGAGCATGTAGAAAACTTCCGAATGACTTTTCTTATTTTGTTTTCAGGGCCACACTCTTTGGTGCTAAGGGTTTTCCTGACTCTGTACTCAGGAATCACTCCCAGTGTGCTTGGGAAACCATATGGGATGCCAGGAATTGAACTCAGCCGAGTCATATGTAAACAAAAGCCTAACACTCTGGCCCTTCATTTGTATGGATAGTGCTCAGAGCTTACTCCTGGCTTTGGGTTTAAGGATTACTCCTGGTGATACCCAGGGGTCCATATGGGGTTCCAGGGAATGGAAACTGTTCTTCAAATGAGAACAACTTTAATAGTTTCACAATGTACATCTGCAGACACTGCAGGGTCTGGGGATTAGAATGTGGTTGTCTTTAAGTGGGGAAGCTCCCCAGTTAGTCTATTAGGGCTAAACTGATGGTTTCAGGGAGACCATGCAGGATTCTGGGTATCTAGCCTGGGACCCCTGAATTTTAGGCACATGGTCCAGCCCTTTGGGATCTATTTTCTCTAGCCCCAGACTTTCTTGAGGGAGGGGAGATTATTATTGACCCATCATTCTCTGATTAACTAAATAGGTCACATTCTCTTTCAATTTTCTTATTATTTTTAATTGTTTTCCAGGCCTCATACGGTGGTGCTTGGGGGGTGTGTGTGTCACAGAGTGCTGAGAAGCAAACCCATATGCTTTTCTCCTACACAGCCTATGCTCTGCCATTGAGCACAACCCCAGCTCTGTGTTTGGTTTTAGTACTGAGGACTGAACACAGAGTTTCATACATGTCAGAAATGCACTGAGCTATCCCCAGCCCCTAAATAAGTTCACATATAAATTCCATCCCCTAAACATTATCTTCCATCCTTCCTTCCTTCCTTCCTTCCTTCCTTCCTTCCTTCCTTCCTTCCTTCCTTCCTTCCTTCCTTCCTTCCTTCCTTCCTTCCTTCTTTTCTTTTCTTTTCTTTTTTTTTTTTTGGCCACAAAAATCCTGCATACAGGATCACTTCTGGTGAGATCAGGGGACCATATAGGATGCTGGGGATTGAACCCAAGTCAGTTGCATGCAAGTCAAGCATCCTACACATTGTATTAATGCTCTGGCCCAGTCCTTCAACATTCTTTTTTTGTTTTTGTTTTTGGGCCATACCCAGTGTTGCTAGGGGTTACTCTTGGCTCTGCACTCAGAAATTGCTCCTGACTCGGAGGGACCATATGGGATGCCAAGGGATCGAATCACGGTCCATCCCAAGTTAGCAAATGCCCTATTGCTTGTGCCACCGCTCCAGCCCCAGCTCTTTTTTTTTTTTTTTTTTTGGTTTTTGGGCCACACCCGGCGGTGCTCAGAGGTTACTCCTGGCTGTCTGCTCAGAAATAGCTCCTGGCGGAGAGATAGCATGGAGGTAAGGCGTTTGCCTTTCATGCAGGAGGTCATCAGTTCGAATCCCAGCTCCCCATATGGTCCCCCGTGCCTGCCAGGAGCAATTTCTGAGCCTGGAGTCAGGAATAACCCCTGAGCACTGCCGGGTGTGACCCAAAAACCACAAAAAAAAAAAAAAAATAGCTCCTGGCAGGCACAGGGGACCATATGGGACACCGGGATTCGAACCAACCACCTTTGGTCCTGGATCGGCTGCTTGCAAGGCAAAGGCTGCTGTGCTATCTCTCCGGGCCCTAGCCCCAGCTCTTTAACATTCTTTTTCTTTTTTGTCTTGTTTGTTTTTGTTTTTTTTTGGGTCACACCCGGCAGTGCTCAGGGGTTACTCCTGGCTCTAGCTCAGAAATCGCTCCTGGCAGGCTCAGGGGACCATATGGGATGCCGGGATTTGAACCACTGTCCTTCTACATGCAAGGCAAATGCCTTATCTCCATGCTATCTCTCTGGCCCCTCTTTAACATTCTTTTTTTTTTTTTTTTTGGGCCACACCCGGCGGTGCTCAGGGGTTACTCCTGGCTGTCTGCTCAGAAATAGCTCCTGGCAGGCACTGGGGACCATATGGGACACCGGGATTCGAACCAACCACCTTTGGTTCTGGATGGGCTGCTTGCAAGGCAAACGCCGCTGTGCTATCTCTCCAGGCCCTCTCTTTAACATTCTTAAAAGATAGTAGTATTCCAGGGAAGTAAGCCCTGAGCATAGTGAGGTATGAGAAGGAAGGAAGAAAGAAAAGCAGATAGGAAAAGTTTCTGAATGTTTGAATGCTCAAACCTATATTTCTTTTTTTTTTTTTTTTTTTGGTTTTTGGGCCACACCCTGTGACGCTCAGGGGTTACTCCTGGCTATGTGCTCAGAAGTTGCTCCTGGCTTTTTGGGGGACCATATGGGATGCCGGGGGATTGAATCGCGGTCCGTCCTAGGCTAGCGCAGGCAAGGCAGACACCTTACCTCCAGCGCCACCACCCGGCCCCACAAACCTATATTTCTCATGAATCATAATCTTGCTCTGCTTTAATTTCATGTCTCACCATGCCTTCAAGGTCCCAGGAATTACAATTTTCCCCCACATCTCAGGGGCTACTCCCATTTCTGTGCTCAGAAGTTTGCTCCTGGTGGTGCTATTGGGTTGAATCTTAGCTTCCTGTGTGCAAATCATGTGCTTCAGCCCTTTTAGCCATCTCTCGAAGCTGGGATTTGTTTCCTTGTAGTGCTTATGGGACTCTATGTGGTACTGGGGATCAAACTGGGGTCAGCAATATTCAAGTCAATATACCCTGTACTGGGGCTGGAGAGATAGCATGGAAGTAAGGCATTTACTTGATGCAGAAGGTCAGTGGTTCGAATCCTGGCATCCCATATGGTCCCCTGAGCCTGAAAGAAGTGAAAAACATACTTTTAATGAAAGCCTTAAAATATGATATGAATTTATTTTTTAATTTTATTTATTTATTTATTTTTTGGTTTTTGGGCCACTCCCAGCAGTGCTCAGGGGTTACTCCTGGCTGTCTGCTCAGAAATAGCTCCTGGCAGGCACGGGGGACCATATGAGACACTGGGATTCGAACCAACTACCTTTGGTCCTAGGTCGGCTGCTTGCAAGGCAAACGCCGCTGCGCTATCTCTCCGGGCCCGATATGAATTTATTAAACTCCAGCCATAAGTTGTCTTTCTCTCCCGTTTCATTTCAACTAATCATAAGTTGTTTTCCCTAACTGCCTGCCTGCATATATTTCTTATCTGCCAAGTTACAGAACCTCCCTGCGGCCTCCCTGCTTCCCGCAGCTTTAGGAGCCCCTGTGTGACCCACCTGCCCTTGAGATTTGAAGATGCTGCCACCCTGCCCCCCGGCCTCCCTGCTTCCCGCTCCTGTGTGGCCCACCCGCCCTAAAATCTTGAAATTTGAAATCACCTTTATCTCACAACCCCTATGCAGCTCTCCTATGTCAGTGCTCATTCCTGTTTCTTTTACGATTGTGCCTTGTTTTTACAAGCAGTGCTGGCGGGGATGTGGAGAGAAAGGAACTCTTTTTCACTGCTGGTGGGAATGCCGTCTAGTACAACCTTTATGGAAAGCGATATGAAGATTCCTTCACAAACTGGAAATTGAGCTACCATACGATCCAGCTATACCACTCCTAGGAATATACCCGAGGAACATAAAAATACAATACAAAAATCCCTTCCTTACTCCTATATTCATTGCAGCGCTATTTACAATAGCCAGACTCTGGAAACAACCAAGATGTCCTTCAACAGATAAATGGCTAAAGAAACTGTGGTACATATACACAATGGAATACTATGCAGCTGTCAGGAGAGATGAAGTCATGAAATTTTCCTATACATGGATGTACATGGAATCTATTATGCTGAGTAAAGTAAGTCAGAGGGAGAGAGAAAGACGCAGAATGGTTTCACTCATCTATGGGCTTTAAGAAAAATGAAAGCCATTTTTAACAGTATCTCAGAGACAAGAGAGATGAGGGCTGGTAGGTGCAGCTCATGACATGAAGCTCATCACATAGAGTGCAGTTGGAAAGATGACTACACTGAAAACTATCATAACAATGTGAATGAATGAGGAAAGTAGAAAGCCTGTCTCGAGTACAGGTGTGGGGGTGGGGTGGGGAGGAGGGAGATCTGGGAAATTGGTGGTGGGAATGTTGCACTGGTGAAGGGGGGTGTTCTTTACATGACTGTAATCATACAACTATAATCATGTTTGTAATCACGGTGTTTAAATAAAGATAATTATAAAAAAAAAGAGTGTGCCTTGATGATAAGAATGAATTAACCTGTCTACCTGTCTAAATTCTGTATAAAAAAAGACTGGCTTAAGGTTTCGGGGTCCGTAAACCTCTACTGGGCCACGAGTACGTTTCGGACCTCTGACCGGTCAGATATTATACGGAACTTGCTTGCATCATTGCTGGGCTCGAGTCTTTTTTATTACTCTGCGCTGGGCAGCTGGAAATTGGGTTTTCCGAACCCTGCAAGCCTGCCAGGAGCAATTTCTGAGTATAGAGCCAGGAGTAACCCTGAGCACTTCAGGGTGTGACCCCAAAAAACAAAACAAAACAAAAATATACCCTGTACTGTTTGAAATACATATTAATTATAGAGTTCTGGATGGAGGTGGACGATAGTGAAATGGATGGAGGGTGAGGCCTTTCTCTGCCGGCCTGGGCCACACGCATGCAACCCCCTTCTGCCTGCGGGTCTGAGGGTTCAGGATCACCACGGGGAAATGATCCACAGGCAGTCAGGTTTCAGGAGACATGAAAATTTATTAATAATAGGCCCTAGCCACCTAGGCAATTCTTTTAAGCCTGCTCCATAAGCTGCCCTGCATTCAAATGTGTCTCTTTTCCCTCCATCCTGCTTTTCACTGCATCTCTCTTGCTCAGTCAGTCTTCCTCTTGCTGCTTAATCCCCTTTACAACCCTGAGACAATCCTTTTGTTACCTTCCAAAGACCCCTCCCAGAAATGGGTTGGTTTACCATCAAGTAAGATTACACAGGAAGGGTTGGAGAGATAGCATAGAGGTAAGATGTTTGCCTTGCATGCAGAAGGATGGTGGTTCGAATCCTGGCATCCCATTTGTCCCCAGAGCTTGCCAGGAGTGATTTCTGAGCGTAGAGTCAGGAGTAACCCCTGAGCGCTGCCGGGTGTGACCCAAAAACCAAAACCAAAACAAAACAAAAACAACAACAACAAAAAGATTACACAGGAAGATGGGGTGGGGTGATACTGAATGTTCTTTGCTTGGAAATTAAAATTATTGACAAGTTGTGTCTTCTTCCTCTTCCTTCTTTTTTCTTTCTTCTGCCACACCAGGTACTCAGAGATCATTCCTGGTGGGCTCAGGGGATCTCATGGGGTGCTGGGGATCAAACCTGGATTGGGGTTGTGAACAAGATAAATGGCCTTTGTCTTATGTCTCCAGTCTCTGGTTTCTTTTCTTCTCATCAACATTCATTAGTTTTTTCCTTTGTTTTTGGGCCATAACCGGTGACATTTAAGGGTTACTCCTGGCTCTGTGCTCAGAAATTACTTCTGGTAGGCTGGGGGAATCATATAGGAGGCCGTGGATCGAACCCAGGTTGGTCGTGTGCAAGGTAAATGCCCTACCCGCTGTGCTATCTCTCCGGCTCTCATTCAAGTTTTTAGAACTTGAATAAAGCTAATGTTTGAGGAATGGCTGGATGAACGAATGAGTGATTTTTAGAAAACTCAAAGATCTCAACTATGGATAAAAAAGAAAAAACAAACAAACCAGGATGGGATGGCTGTACCGTAAATGGAATCATACCGCCATCTAGTGGTCAAATGGTGACTTTATTAGAAACAGAATTACGGGTTGAAGATAGTATGGCGAGTAAGGAAGGCTGTTGCCTTGCATGCAGTTGACTTAGGTGGATCCATGCACCGCGGAAGATCCTCCGAGCACTACTAAGAGTGATCCCTTCACCATTTTCGGGTGTGATCTCATCAGTGTTTCCCACCAGAAAAGTTTGGCACAGGGGCCGGCGTGGTAGAACAGTGGCAGGGCATTTGCCTTGCATGTGGCTGACCCCAGACTGACCTGGGTTTGATTCCCAATCTCCCATATGGTCCCCCAAGACTGCTAGAAGCAATTTCTGAGTGCAGAGCCAGGAGTAACCCCTAAGTGCCAACACCCCCTCTCAATATAATAATAACAATAATAATAATTTTGGCATAGACAATAGTCTGGTACACTCTGATTTTTTTTGGGGGGGTCACACCCAGCAGTGCTCAGGGATTATCCCTTGCTCTGCACTCAGAAATCGTTCCTGGCAGGCAGAGGGGACCATATGGGATGGCAGAATTTGAACCACCGTCTGTCCTGAATTGGTTGCATGCAAGGCAAATGCCCTACCGCTGTGCTATCTCTCTGACCCCTCTGCTCACTGTTTTTTTGTTTCTTTGTTTTGTTTTTGTTTGTTTGTTTTTGGTTTAGGGGTTATATCCAGCTGTGCTCAGGGGATTACTCCTGACTCTGCTCCGACAGTACTCCTGGTAGGACCGAGGGGACCATATATGGTGCAGGAGATCAAACCCGTGTCATCCACATGCAAGGCAAATGCCTTACCCACTGTACTGGCTCTCTGGCCCCTGTGCAACAGATATATGTACTGTTCCATTCACAGGCAAAACATGCTTGTCATTTGACACTATATTCAGAGAATGTCTTGGTTTTTCAAATTGCCACTCATGGGTTGAAGATAATGGGTTGAAGATAAGATATGTTAAATTGAGTTTTCAAGCAAAATGTCCACAGCTAACAAAAGCTCTTCCTTGAAAGAAGACTGATGATTTCAATGAAATGAGTGGCTTGAGCAGGAAGTGATAAGTAAAGTCAGCATATTTTATTTCTGGTTGAACTTCTCGGAAACACTGAGAAAGTTTCCGTGATCTCTCACAGTTTGACCACACGCTCTGTGAGCTGCAAAGGGGTTTCTGTGGGATGAACTTTCCAGACTCTTCTTCCTCTTTTCAAGGAGTAACTCTTTGGGTATCATCCCATGGGAAAACATTTGGAAAACACAGTTTTACTGTCATTTTGCCATTTGTTAAAAATATCTCTGAGGGACAAGAGTGGTATGGAACTTGTCTTGCACAAGGCCAACCCTAATTTGATCCCTGGAATCCTATATGGTCCCCTGAGCTAGCCAGGAGTGATTCCTGAGTGAAAAGCCAGCAGGAACCCTTGAGCATTCCTAGGGGTATCCCCAAAACAAAACAAAAAATTATATATGCAAAATACAAAGCCTGCTTTGACTTTTTCATATTTGTGAGCATCAAGAATATTTTAATAAATTAGCAGTCATACCTTAACCTTCTCTCTTTATTTCTCTCTCTCTCTCTCACTCTCTGCATGTTTGTTGTTTGTTTGGGGGCTATTCTAGGTGGTGCTCAGGGTTCACTCTTGTCCCTGGGGCTCGGGATAGATCCTGACTGACTCAGAGGACCATATTCCCTGGGATTGAAGGTATTTTTGCAAAGCAAATGCTCTACCTGCTATATTATCTCCCTAGCTCCCATTCCTTATCCTAAGAAAAAACTTTGCTTTTAGTTAATAATTTCCTTTACTGAAATTACTGTTACTTGATATCAAATACTTTGTTACAAATCTACTTTCTTCCCCTCTAGGATATAATTACTTTTTGGGGGGACAATTAGGGACAATTACTTTTTTTGGGGGGTGGAGTAGGTGTAGGCCATACCTAGTAGTGCCCAGGGGACCTGGGATTTAATTGGGGTCAGGTGCATAAAAGGCAGATGCCTTAATCTGTGTGCTATCTCTCTCTTTTTTTTTTGGGGGGGGGTCACATCCAGCATTGCTCAGAAGTTATTCCTGACTCTGCACTCAGAAATTGCCCCTGGCATGCTGAGGGAACCATATGCGATGTCCGGGTTCGTCCCAGATTGGCTGTGTGCAAGGCAAATGCTCTACCGCTGAGCTATCACTCCGGCCTGTGTGCTATCTTTCTGACCCACAATCACTTTTTGGTTTTGTTTTGGGACTGTAACTACACCCTGGATTTAGGTGTACCTATCTGAGACCCGCCCATTTCTGGGAGGGGTCTTGGGAACTGAATATTAGGTGTGACCTTACCTGCAAGACCTCGCCCATTCCTGGGAGGGGTCTTGGAATAGGTAGATAAACCCTGGAGCCAGGGGATTAGGGGTCTGCCCTGCTGAGCGCTCTGGCTTCTGGGTTTCTGCCTCTTTTGGTCTTGGACCAGGATGGAGGCCAAAGGAAGATGGCTGAAAGGAGTTAAGATGCAGGGCTAAGAATGGCGGAGTGCTTAAAAGGTTATGAATAAAGCTGATGCTTCCTGATGCCTGTCTCTGGATGAGTGATTAAGCCGATCACCTGGGCCTGGGACCCGCCGGCTGGATGGGGGTTGCGAAGCCACGTGGCCTGGATGGCATCCACCTCTATCCAGCACCATCGTTATTTATTTAATTCAACATGGGACCACATCTTACTGTGTTTAGGGTTTATGTAATCCTGATTTTGCACTTAGGGATCATTTCTGGCAAGCTCAAAAATGGAGATTTAACTGGGAATATGCTGGGGATTTAACCCAGTTGGCCACATGTAAGGCAAAAAAAAAAAAAAAACCTACTATCTCTCCAAACCGCCCCCTCCCCATTACTTTTGTTTTTATTTTCCCTTTCTTGGTGTGTGTGTGTACCATACCCAGAAATGCTCAGGGACTGCACCTGGCTTGGCTCTCAGGGGACCTTGTGGTGTCAGAGATCAAACCTAGATTTCCTGCATGCAAAGCTCCAACCCTGTTGAACTATCTCCCCAGCCCTGGGACAATTACTTGCAGTAATTGTTATCAACAATAGCAGAAATGACTCGGAATTCAACCACAATGCAAATGACTTTACATTTTCTATTTCTGTAGGTTTCTTTCTTTTTTAAAAATGTTCTCTGTCTCGCATTGCTGTCTTCGTCACAATGACTGTATTTCAAATTCCTGGCAGGAGCTTCTTCTAGCTGATATTCATGGAGCAGCCCCCTCTTCTCCTGTGATCTGGAGTGAAAGAAGTTCTGTGGGATGTTGTTACAATATTTCAGCCTGGTTTTGGGGGGGCCTCTCTAAGATCTGGCACTAACTCATAGTGACTCATTGTCCATGATATTTATGGACAGAAGAAAAATGTCAGTGCCTGCTCTGGAGATTCTAGTTTGGGAAACGAAGAAATTATGTCTCTGAGAGAGATAGGTACTGTTGAATCAAATAATTAACGATGGAGGTGGATTCCATCCCAGGCCACGTGGCTCCGCAACCCCCATCCAGCCGGCGGGTCCCAGGCCCAGGTGAAAAGCGGAATCACTCACTCACAGGCAGGTATCAGGAACCATCAGCTTTATTCATGCCTATTCACCACATGTGTGTGGCCTATCTCATAACCTTTCAAGCATTCAGCCATTCTAGGCTACCCTGCATCTTAATTCCTTTCAGCCATCTTCCTTTGACCTCCATCCTGGTCAAAGACCGAAAGAGGCCGAGACCCAAAAGCCAGAGAACGCAGCAGGGCCGACAGACCACGAATCCCCTAGCTCAAAGGTTTATCTACCTTTTCCAAGACCCCTCCCAGGAATGGGCGGGGTCTTGCAGGTAAGGTCACACCTAATATTCAGTTCCCAAGACCCCTCCCAGAAATGGGCGGGTCTCAGATAGGTACACCTAAATCCAGGGTGGAGTTACAAGGTACTAAGAGGAGAACTAACATTTCAGATAAAATACATGACCAGGGATGGAACTCAGGGCCTTACATGTGCCAGGCCAGCACTCTACTGCTGGGCCACCTTCCCAGCCACCAATATTTGCAACAACAAGGGTGGAACTCGTGATGCCAAGTGAAATAAGTCAAAGGAAGAAAGAAATACTGAAGGAACTCACTCCTACATGGTTGACAAAGTAAGGGAAGAGACAAAACAAATCTTTGGATTCTGGCTGCAGAATCATAGGTGGTGCCTGGGGTTGGCCCCATGCAAAGCAAACACCATGCCTGCTGGACAATCTGTCTGAAATTTTTGTTGTAGGGCCCCATTCAAAGTGCTTATGACTTACTTTTGGCTCTGAGCTCAGGCATCACTACTGGAAGGGCTTAGAGAATTGTATGGGGGTGGTGGCTGGACTAGAACCTGGGTCAGGCTGTGTGCAAGACAAGTGCCCTACTCAATGTTCTATTGTTCTGGGCTTTAAATTTTTTTTTAAATTTTTTGGAGGGACCATAGCCAGCAGTGCTCAACGGATACTTCCGGCTCTGTGCTCAGAAATCGCTCCTGGCAAGCTCAGGGGACCATATGAGATGCTAAGGATTGAACTTGGGTCTTCCCAGGTTGGCTGCATGCAAGGCAAACTCCCTACTGATGTGCTATCACTCTGGCTACTGGGCTTCTTTTTTTTTCCTTAAAGATCGATCCGGGCTGGGCGGTGGCGCTGGAGGTAAGGTGCCTGCCTTGCCTGCGCTAACCTAGGACGGACCGCGGTTCGATCCCCCGGCGTCCCATATGGTCCCCCAAGAAGCCAGGAGCAACTTCTGAGCGCATAGCCAGGAGTAACCCCTGAGCCTCACAGGGTGTGGCCCAAAAACCAAAAAAAAAAAATAAAAATATTGGGGCCGGGCGGTGGCGCTAAAGGTAAGGTGCCTGCCTTGCCTGCGCTAGCCTCGGACGGACCGCGGTTCGATCCCCCGGCGTCCCATATGGTCCCCCAAGCCAGGAGCGACTTCTGAGCGCATAGCCAGGAGTAACCCCTGAGCGTCACAGGGTGTGGCCCAAAAACCAAAAAAAAAAAAAAAAAAAAAAAAAAAAAAAAAAAAAAAAAAAAAAAAAGATCGATCCAACCTGCATCTTTAATCCAGGTGGCCCTGTGAGAGACTGGCAGGAAGAGGGAACATCATTGCAAGATTAGTAGCTAAGAGAAGCCAGGGGGCAAGAGCAGGTTTGGAACCATGGCTATGAAATGTTCTCTAGAGTTTTGTGGGTTTGTTTGTTTGTTTTGGGTTACACCTGGTGCTCAGGGGTTACTCCTGGCTCTGTGCTCAGAAATCACTCCTGGCAGGTATGGGGGACCATATGGGACGCCGGGATTTGAATACCAATCGTCCTGGATAAGATGCGCAAAGCAGACACTCATCCGCTGTGCTATCTTTCCTGCCCTTCTCTAGAATTTTGAAATTGTTCTCAGAAAACCCCCAGAGCAGAAACCTACAGAAGTGTCTTTGAAAAAAAATTGTGAAAGAAAATTATGAGGAGCCAGAGAGAAATAATAGAATGGATCAGGTTGTTTGCTTTGAATGTGGCTGACTTGAGTGTGATCCCAAGATCTCATATGGTTCCCCCAGGCACTGCCAGGAGTGACTCCTTGAATGTAACTCCTTGAGAGTAACCCCTGAACATCTCCTGGTGTGATTCCCCCCAGAAAATAAAAAGCAAAATTGGGAGATTGGGAGATAGTGTTAAGGTGCTTGCTTTGCATGCAGCAAGACCCTATTTTGATTCCCCACTACCACAGAGGAGGGGCCGAGCCCCGCCAGAAATGATCCCTGCAAACAGAACCAGGAGTAAATCCTGAGCACAGCTGGGTGTGACCCCAAAAATCATAAAGGAAATGAAGTATGTTGGTGTCTTCTCACTTCCCTTTTCACTTCCTCTCTTTCTTTTTTCTTTTTCCCTCCCTCCCTTCCTCCTTCCCTCCCTCTCTCCTTCCTTACTTCCTCTCTCCTTCCCTCCCTTCCTCCCTCTCTCCCTCCCTCTCTCCCTCCTTCCCTTCCTTCCTTCCTTCCTCCCTCCCTCCCTCCCCTCCTTCCTTCCTTCCTTCCTTCCTTCCTTCCTTCTTCCTTCCTTCCTTCCTTCCTTCCTTCCTTCCTTCCTTCCTTCTTCCTTTCTTTCTTTTTTTTCTTTCTTTCTTTCTTTCTTCTTTCTTTCTTTCTTTTCTTTCTTTCTTTCTTTCTTTCTTTCTTTCTTTCTTTCTTTCTTTCTTTCTTTCTTTCTCTCCTTCTTTCTCTCCTTCTTTCTCTCCTTCCTTCCTTCCTTCCTTCCTTCCTTCCTTCCTTCTTTCCTTCCTTCCTTCCTTCCTTCCTTCCTTCCTTCCTTCCTTCCTTCCTTCCTTCCTTCCTTCCTTCCTTCCTTCCTTCCTTCCTTTCTTCTTTCTTTCTTTCTTTCTTTCTTCCTTCTCTTTTCTTTTGCAACATCTAGCATTGCTCAGGATGCACTCCTGGCTCTGCACTCAGAAAGCACTCTTTGTGGTGCACAGAGGACTATATGGGGTCTCAGAGACTGAAACTGGTTCTGCCACATGAATGACAAGTGCCCTGCCCACTACTCTATCATTCTGGCCCCTTCACTTGATTTTGTGCCTGCTCAGAAAACCAATCTTCTCCCACCCCCACCTTCCTCTAGGACCTTGTGTTTGTCCCTAAAAACCCACCTTCTCTCCTGGAACTGACCCTCTGAGCTGTGGCCTTACACTTAGAGATCACACACCCAGGATTTTGCCACCTTTCATGGTATAGCTCCCACCATTTCACTATCTTGTGACTTGTTATTTTTATGGCCTTATTTGAACTGGCACCTAATTTAATTCACAAAATCAGAAAAAAAGGGGCCGGCGAGGTGGCGCTTGAGGTAAGGTATCTGCCTTGCAAGCGCTAGCCCAGGAAAGATCGCGACCGTGGTTCGATCCCCCGGCGTCCCATATGGTCCCCCCAAGCCAGGGGCAATTTCTGAACCCTTAGCCAGGAGTAACCCCTGAGCATCAGATGGGTGTGGCCCGAAAAACCAAAAAAAAAAAAAAAAAAAATCAGAAAAAATAAAATCTTTGCCTGAGCCATCTGTCCTGGGCTTTGCTTCTAAAAATAGATGTGCAAAAGCCTATCAAACCCAGCTCTGAGTCGCTCTGGCTTGGGGTCACCTGGAGGCGATGGTCGGGAATATGTATGTGTATTAGAGTAGAGAAGGATCTATTATGACAATGATGGTTGGAACTGATTGCTCTGGACAAAAATCGGTGCTGAAAAGGGAGAAAGTGACACACAGGGACCCCTCCATTGACACTAGTGCAGATCACTGTGTCAAAAGGGGAAAAGGGGGGAGAGGGAGAGGGAGAAAGAGAGAGAGAAGCAAATTGCCTGGCCTAGAGACAGAAGGGGGTGGTGTGGGGATGGGAGGAAAAAGGAGGACATTAGTGGTTGGAAGGGTGCATTGGTGAAGGATGGTGTATATTGTATGACTGAAACCCAACAATGAACAATTTGGTAACCAAGGTGCTTAAATAAAGCAATTAGTTAAAAAAAAAAGAATAAAACTTCATATAAAAAATTGTGTCTGGGGGCCAGAGCAGTGGCACAAAGGGGTAAGGCGTCTCCCTTGCCTATGCTAACCTAGGATGGACTACGGTTCAATCCCCCAGCGTCCCAATTGGTCCCCTAAGCCAGGACAGATTTCTAAGCACATAGCCAGGAGTAACCCCTGAGCGTCACCGAATGTGGCCTAAAAAACAAACAAACAAAAGTTTGTGTCTGCAAGGAGACAGGCTATGGGGGTGGATGGGAAATTGGAGACACTATTAGAGGGAAGGTCACATTGGTGTTGGGATTAGTTGGAATATTTAATGCCTGAATTGACTATTAAGAACAACTTGGTAAATCATGGTGTTATGATAAAAAAAACAAACAACCAGGGTCAGGGTGGTGACTCAATGACTCAAGACTTTTAAATTGCTTTAATAAAAAATTTTTTTTGAGGGGTCACACCCGGCAGCACTCAGGGTTTACTCTTGGCTCTATGTTCAGAAATCACCCCTGGTAGGCTCAGGGGACAATATGGGATGCCGGGATTCCAACCGGGATTCAAACCACCTTCTGCATGAAAGGCAAATGCCTTACCTCCATGCTATCTTTCTGGCCCCTTTAATAAGATTTTTAATTGAAGGGCCAATGGCACAACAGATAGGGCATTTACCTTGTATGTGGGCCCCCCTGGGTTAGATCCCCAGCAATCCATATGGTTCCCTGAGCCTGTCAGGAGTAATCTATGAATGCAAAGTCAGGAGTAACCCCTGAGTGCTGCTGTGTGTGGCCCAATAAACAAACAAACAAACAAAAACAAAAAATATTAATTGAATCACTGTGAGGTACACAGTTTACAAAGTTGTTCATAATTGAGTTTCAGTCCTACAATGTCCAACACCCTTCACCAGTGCACATCTCCTGCTACCAATGTCCCCAGTTGCCCTTCTGCCTCCCTCCTCCACCCCATCTTCTCACCAGGGCAGACTTTTTTGTTTGTTTTGGGGCCATACTCAGCAGTGTTCAGGGGCTATTCCTGGCTCTGCACTCAGAAATTACTCCTGGCAGGCTCGAGGGACTATATGGAATGCCAGGCATTGAACCCAGATCAGCAAGGCAAATACCCTTATTTACTGTACTGTCATTCAGAGAGGCAGACATCTTTCTTCTCTCTCTTTCCCCCAAATCCGCTTTCTCTTTTTTTTTTTTTCCTTTTAGACACTGTGGTTTACAATACGGTTACTGAAGGGGATCATGTCTATCATTTTACCTCCTTTCAGCACCCAGTTCTAGTCCAGATGGATAATTTTGGCCTACCTTTCTTTTTTGTTTTGTTTTGTTTTAGTTTTTTAGGTCACACCCGGCAGCGCTCAGGGGTTACTCCTGCCCAGAAATCACTCCTGGCAGGCTCTGGGGACCATATGGGATGCCCGGATTCGAACCATCGACCTTCTGCATGAAAGGCAAACGCCTTACCTCCATGCTATCTCTCTGGCCCCTCAGATTGATCATTTTTAACTATCGCTATCATAGTGGTCCCTTCTCTGCCCTAACTGACACCCGGCTCTTTGTGGTCCATCATTAGACTTCAATGATTTGAAAAATCTTGCAGGTAAGAAGAGTTTGGGGAAGTATCACTCCTTCCTCATTCCACTGGCCCAGCTTGGGTGTTGAGAGACATCTAGAAGCCAATCAAAGGAACCATTTCCATATCTCAGCGAAGACAGTGGACAGACGTCAGACTCTGATTAGAGACAGAGCAGAGGACAATGCTCTTCGGAAGCTCAGATTTGGATTTTGTTTGAATTTGCCTTTCCTCACCCCTCCCAGCCTCCCTCCCAATCCTGGAAGAATGTCTGGAAATGAAAGAAGTAAAATGCCCAAACTTACAACAAACAGCAAAGGGGTGTTTCAACCCGGCGTAGCGTTTGCGGGCACCCCCCAGATCCGCACCCAACGATTGTTAGGCGTTTGCACTTACATTCGCCAGGATCCTGCTGACGCACCCGATTCTGTCGGGCCACTGTGAGCAGAGCCAAGTCCGGAATGGGAATGTTCCTTGTCGGCCTTCTTGGGCTCCTCCTGATGCTGGCCCCCCAACAATGCCAGGCTGGGGAACTATTTGTTTCTGAATTGCAGCCAAGAAGTCTAACAATTCTCTCCCTTCCTTTCCGTCGCCCTCTTCTACCTTACTGATGCCAAGTCTAAGATTTTCCTTGTCTACAGACCAGGCAGGCAAGGAAATGAACTTTGCAGGATAGGACAGGGCACTTAGCAGAAAATGTGCCCTTTGTTCTCATTCAGGGGCCTTTCCCTGAAATGACTTTTCTCTCTAAAGCGTTTGTAGAGATTGCCCACACCGGCTCTCAGGCTGCTTAACTTTACAAGGTCTTGTCAGAAGATGAAGAATCGGGTGTTAGAATTTGGATTTTTTTTTCTTTTTTTGTGGGACACTGGGGAGTTACAACTCAGAAAGTAAAATTATTTGCTTGGGAGTGTGTGTGTGTGTGTGTGTGTGTGTGTGTGTGTGTGTGTGTGTGTGTGTGCGTTCGTGTGTAAGGTTTGGGCCTTATCTGGCAATGCTTAGCGGCTATTCCTGGCTCTACTCAAAAATGACCCGTGGTCCCAAGACATAGCATGGAGGTAGGGTGTTTGCCTTGCATGCAGAAGGATGGTGGTTTGAATCCCAACATCCTATATGGTCCCTCAGCCTGCCGGGGGAGATTTCTGAGTGTAGAGCCAGGAGTAACCCCTGAGTACTGCTGGGTGTGACCCCCCCCAATAAAAGAAGTGACCCTTGATTGTATAGGGGGACCAATAGTGGTACTGGGGATTGGAACCCAGGGCAGCTGCATGCAAAATAAACATCTTACATGGTTTACTATTTCTGCCATCCCTAAATCCATTCTTTACATTTATTTAAAAAATTACAGTGGTGGGCCGGGCAGTGGCGCTAGAGGTAAGATGCCTGCCTTGCCTGTGCTAGCCTTGGATGGACCGCGGTTCGATCCCCCGGTGTCCCATATGGTCCCCCAAGCCAGGAGCAACTTCTGAGCGCATAGCCAGGAGTAACCCCTGAGTGTCACCGGGTGTGGCCCAAACCCCCCCCCCAAAAAAAAAAAATTACAGTGGGATAAGGGAGATAATTGAACACACAAGCTTTGCATGCAGAAAAAATCCTAGGTGTGATATCAGACATTGCATAGTCCCTCAAATACCACCAGGAGTGACTTCTGATCACCTCTGGATGTGGCCCCTAAACAAACAAACAAACAAAATGGAAGAAAAGAGAGCCATAGCACAGTTGGTAAAGCATTTGCTTACCATGTGCCTTGCATGTGGCTGATCTGGGGATGGATCCTGATTAGATTCCCAGCATTCTATATAATCTCCTGAGCCTGCCAGGAGCACTTTCTGAGCACAGAGCCAGGAGTAACTCTGAATGCTGCCTTGTGTAGCCCCCAAATCAACCAACCAACAAGCAAAACCCTTTAGCATCTAGCAATTATGTCCAGGACAAAGAAAGCCAACCCTAGGTTTACCTGCAGAAAATAGAAAGTTGCAGTGTTATTGTTGCTACTGCTATTGAATGTGCCAGGGAATCTGGGTCTGTTCAGACACTCCTGAAATTGCCTGGAGGGATAGATGATGTGGGGGCTGCCATTCCCGCCCACACTGTGAAATGCTGCCTTATGTGAAGATTGCTCACTTCTCTGGGCCTCAGTCCCCTTATTTGCAAAAGAGGCAGTTAAAATATATGTTATTTTCAGTTTCCTTCCAGCTTTAGGATTCTATGAGTAGGAAAAACTAAGATAAAAATATAAGACAAAAACATAAGACAATAAATAATATGTTGGGGACTGGAGAGATAGCACAGTGGTAGGGTGTTTGCCTTACACGAGACCTACCTGGCATGGACCTGGGTTCGATTCCTGAAATCCTATATGGTCCTCCTAGCCTACCAGTAGCGATTTTTGAGCACAGAGCCAGGAGTAACCCCTGAGCACCACCAGGTGTGGCCCCAAAACAAACAAAAAAAGTTATGTATAAATTAACATATATTAATATACAAGATATATGTTATGTGTAGTGTGTATAAGTTAATATACATATCACATATAAGTTAATATGTGAAACGAATATACATATATGATGTATATGTATAAAACAATATATATACATAAGACAATTAAATACAGAAATACAGAAATATAGAATATATGATGTATAAATTATGTATGTATAAAATATGTATAAGACAACGTGCATGTCATATTCATATACAAATTAACACTCGTATATTATGCATAAATATATACATTAATATGCTTACATATAAATTAATGTTTATAAATATATTAAAAGTACTAAAATAGGGGCTGGAGTGGTGGCACAAGTGGTAGGATGTTTGCCTTGCACACGCTAACCTAGGACGAATCTCAGTTCAATCCCCTGGCATTCCATATGGTCCCCCAAGCCAGGAGTGATTTTTGAGCGCATAGCCTGGAATAACGAAGTAACCCCTGAGTGTCACTGGGTGTGGCCCAAAAAGCAAAAAAAAAAAAAAGATTAAAATATAAGCTAATTTTTTTGGGGGGTTGGACCACATCTTACTCCTTGCTTTGTGCTCAAAAATCGCTCCTGGCAGGCTCCGGGGACCATATGAGATGCCAGGGATCGAACCCAGGTCTGTCCCGAGTCAGTAGCATGCAAGGCAAATACCCTACCACTGTGCTACCTCTCTGGCCCCAATATAATCCAATATTAAAAATATTACTGAAGGGGCCCGGAGAGATAGCACAGCGGCGTTTGCCTTGCAAGCAGCCGATCCAGGACCAAAGGTGGTTGGTTCGAATCCCGGTGTCCCACATGGTCCCCCGTGCCTGCCAGGAGCTATTTCTGAGCAGACAGCCAGGAGTAACCCCTGAGCACTGCCGGGTGTGGCCCCCCCCAAAAAAAATATTACTGAAGCCAGGCTCCAGTAATAGTATAGTAAGCAGAGCACTTGCCTCATATGCTGATGACAAGGGTTTTATTCCAGGCAACCCATATGGTCCCCTGCATAAGCACTTCCAGGAGTGGTCCCTGAGGGTAAAACCAGGAGTAAAAAAGCAAACAAACATGGGAACTGGGCCGGAATGATGGCACAGCGGGTAGGACCTTGGTCTAGCATACAGTTAGCCCAGGTTTGATCCCTGGCATCCATATGGCCCCCTGAGCCTGCCAGGAGTGATCCCTGAGCACAGAGCCATGAATCAACTCTGAGCACCTTTGGGTGTTGCCACCCCCAATAAACAAGTGAACAAACATGGGGTAAAAGTCTACTCTGGTTTGTTCCTTGGCACCATATGCAGTCCTGGGAGCACTGCCAGGAGTAAAGCCTGAGCACTGCCAGATGTGGCCCCAAACCAAACCCAAACAAAATAGCAAAATACCTAATGAGAGCACTTTGAAAGAACAATCTCTGGTTAATAAAAATGTGTTAACAATATTATTCAGCAAATTCACTCTTGGGACTTGACCCCAAAGAAACAGAGAAGTGCTCCAAGTTGCATGGGTGGCCGGGAGAGTGTTTCTTTGGAAAGAAAGCTCTAAAGGGGCCAGAGAAATGGTGTAGGGAGGGGGTAAGGCTCTTGTTGAAAACAGCTGACATGGGCTTAGTTCCTAACACCACATTTGATCCTTGAAATCTGCCAGGAGTGAGGCCTGAGCACTGAGCCAGGATGAAGTCTCTGAGTACTTTCTGGTGTGAAACGCACATCCTTCCTCACAAAGAACGTATAGCTAGCTGGGCAACTGGAGAGACAGCTCCAAGAACCAGAGGACATGCTCTGTATGGGGGAGCCCTTGGTTCAATCCCCTGAGCACTGAGCTGAGAGTAGTTCCTGAGCACCACTGGGTGTGGTTCCAATATCAAAATAAGTTTTTTCTTTGTTCCTTAGTTTGTTTGTTTCTCTTTCTTTCTTTCTTTCTTTCTTTCTTTCTTTCTTTCTTTCTTTCTTCTTCCTTCCTTCCTTCCTTCCTTTCTTTTTTCTTTCTTTCTTTCTTTTTTTTTTTTGTTTTTTGGGCCACACCCAGTAACGCTCAGGGGTTACTCCTGGCTATGTGCTCAGAAGTTGCTCCTGGCTTGGGGGACCATATGGGACACCGGAGGATCGAACCGCGGTCTGTCCAAGGCTAGCGCAGGCAAGGCAGGCACCTTACCTTTAGCGCCACCGCCCGGCCCCTCCTTTCTTCTTTCTTTCTCTCTTTCTTTCTCCCTTCCTTCCTTCCTTCCTTCCTTCCTTCCTTCCTTCCTTCCTTCCTTCCTTCCTTCCTTCCTTCCTTCCTCTCTCTCTCTCTTTCTCTCTCTCTCTCTCTCTTTCTTTCTTTCTTTCTTTCTTTCTTTCTTTTCTTTCTTTCTTTCTTTCTTTCTTCTTTCTTTCTTTCTTTCTTTCTTTCTTTCTTTCTTTCTTTCTTTCTTTCTTTCTTCTTTCTTCTCTCTTTCTTTCTTTCTTTCTTTCTTTCTTTCTTTCTTCTTTTTTCTTTCTTTCTTTCTTTCTTTCTTTCTTTCTTTCTTTCTTTCTTTCTTTCTTCTTTCTTTCTTTCTTTCTTTCTTTCTTTCTTTCTTTCTTTCTTTCTTAATTTCTTTCTTTCTTTCTTTTTCTCTCTCTTTCTCTCTTTCTTTTTCTCTCTCTTTCTTTCTTTCTTCTTTCTTTCTTTCTTTCTTTCTTTCTTTCTTTCTTTCTTTCTTTCTTTCTTTTCTTTCTTTTCTTTCTTTCTTTCTTTCTTTCTTTCTTTCTTTCTTTCTTTCTTTCTTTCTTTTTCTTTTCTTTCCTACTTTCCTTTTTTGATTTCTTCTCTTTTTCTCTCTCCTTCCCTTCCTTCTGTCATTTTTTGGGGGGCATACTCACAGTGCTTAGAGCTTACTCCTGGCTTTGAGCTCAGGGCCTATTCCTGTCAAGGCGTGGGGGGCCATAGGGTGTCAGAGATTAAACCTGGGTCAGCTGTCTGCAAAGCAAATGCTTTATCCTCTATACTCTATCTTTGATCCTAAAATGAGCTTTCATTCCAGGCTAGTTTTAGCTCTAGAAGATGCCAGCCTATTCCCCCCCCCCCCCCCAGTTCCTTTACTGTTAACTTAGAGAAGTGTGAGCAATGTGCAATGCATTTAATACAACTCATGAACCAAATTTTTATGTATGTGAATTAAAAGCCATACTTTATTCACATTTCCTTACTTTTACCTAATATCCTTTATAATTTCCTGGTTGAGGGGATCAAGTCAGAGTTTCCCAAACACAAGGCAGTGCTCTACTGATAAACCTCATTCCTAGGGCCCAATATTCTACTTTTTGTTTGTTTGGTTTTTGAGCCACACTCCATGGCACTCAGGGGTTACTCCTGGCTCTGTGCTCAGAAGTTACTTCTATCAGGATCAGGGGACCATCTGGGATGCTAGGGATCGAACCTAGGTTGGCTGTGTGCAAGGAAAATTCCTTACCTGCTATGCTTTTTCTCTGACTCCTATTTTGTTTTTATTTGGGGCCACACTCGGCTATGCTCCTAGTTTTGTGCTTGGGGATCTGTCATGATGATACTTGATATGGTACTAGGGATTGGACCCCTAGTTGGCCATGTGCGAGGCAAGTGCCCTACCTTCTGTCCTATCTCTCCAGTTCCTTAATGTCCCTTTTCATTCTAATGTTCTGTCCAGGACCCCACAATATATTGACTTGAACTTTCTCCCTTATTCCTCAGGTCTGAAAGTTCCTCAGTTTTCTCTTAGTTGTGGTCACCCTGACATTTTGAGGAGAACAGGTCATATAGAAGTATGTCTCTAGATTTGGGGTCACTTACTTTTTGTGGAAAAGGGGCCATACTGTTGCTATTTGACATTTTGGTGCTTAGGTTCAGAAGTCCTCAGGGGCTGCGGAATGATAACAAGAAATGCTGGGGGGACATAGGGTTCCAGGGATCAAATCCATCAAATCTTCACACATGTAAGGCAAGTGCTCTTTACTGAGGTGCACTACAGAGCCTGCTTATTTATAAATTAAAAACAATACCAGAGTCTGGAGCAATAGTATAACAGATAGGCTGTTTGCTTTGTATGAGGCCAACATGGGTCAGATCGCCAACATATCTATTGGACACCTGAGTACCATCAGGAGTAATTCCTGAGTGCAGAGCCAGGAGTAACCCCTGAGCATTTCTGAATGTGACTCTAAAACAGACAAATAAAACATATCATGGCTAGACTCTAGTTCATGGTTTAAACATGTTTTTCTTTATAGTATTGGGGATCAAACTCAGGTCTCATTCATGAAAGAGAAATGTGCCATCTTTGAGCCTTCAGTTGCTGGTCCTAAGGAAGAAGATTACAGTCAGGTACTGTTCTTGTCACCCATCAAGGGAGCAAGCTGTTAACATGACCTTTTACCTGTGAGGCACAACTTCCTCATATTTGGGGGGCAGCATTTGCTTGCCAGGTTTCACAGTGCTTGTTCTCAAAAACTCCAAGTTCTCAAATTAGCTAGACTTACTGACAGGATGTTAGCCCATCTCCCTTACCACCAACACCCAGTGGCTGGCCCAGTTCTCACATAGTAGATATTCAATGAAATAGAATTTGATGAAAAGGTTGAATAAGAATTTTGTTTATTTGTTTGTTTTTGGGTCATGCCTGGTGATGCTCAGGGATTACTCTTGGCTCTGCACTCAGAAATCACTCCTGGCTTGGCGAACCATATGGGATGCTGGGGGATTGAACTGCAGTTCGTCCTAGATTAGTGTGTGCAAGGCAAATGCCCTACTGCTTGCGCCACCACTCCGTCCCCTAATTAAAATATTTTATAACAGGGCTGGAGGGATAGCACAGTGATATAGGGTATTTGTCTTGCACGTGGCCATGCTGAAATGGACCCAGGTGTGATCTTCAGCATCCCATATAGTCCCCTGAATCTGCTAGGAGTGATTTCTAAGCACAGAGCCAGGAGTAACCCCTGAGATTCACCAGGTGTGACCCCCTCCAAAAAATTATAGCAGCATGACGTCATCCAAGCAATCATATAAATGTTTAGTGATTTGGAATAAATGTTAGGGGCCAGAGTGGTGGCGCAAGCAACAAGGGGTTTGTCTTGCCCATGCTAGCCTAAGACAGACAGCAGTTTGATCCCCCAGCATCCCATATAGTCCCCCAAGCCAGGAGCAATTTCTGAGTGCATAGCCAGAAGTAACCCCAGAGTGTCACTGGGTGTGGCTCAAAGACCAAAAAAAAAAAAATCTCAGTGAAATTTTCTGTGCAAAAGGAAGTTGAAATTTGGGGGGTGGGGTGAGAAGTGATAGTACAGTGGTAATGTGCTTGCCTTGCAAATGGCTACCTGGGATGGACCCAGGTTTTATTCCCAGCATCCCACATGGTCCTCCAAGCTGCCAGGAACAATTTCTGAGGGCAGAGCCAGGAGTAAGCCCTGACCACAGCCTGGTGTAGCCCCCCCAAAACAATAAAAAACAAACAAAAAGCCTCCAAGGAGGTTGAAACTAACTTTATACTATTTTCTGTGAAATCTGTATGCTGTGTGTGTGCAAGTATGTATGAAAAGAAAAGAATTAGAAGCAGGTGGAGAGATAATACAGTGGGCAGAGCACTTGCCCTGCACAGTCAACCCTGGCTGGATCCTATATTGGAAATCCCCCACCCCCAGTACTGCCTGGAGTGAGTCCTGCATGCAGACCAGGAGTAAGCCCTGAGCATCACCAGGTATAGACCAAAAACAAAACAAAACAAAACAAAACAAAAAAGAGCTAGAAGAAAATTGTTGATATCTTACTTTCATTTGCTTTCATATCGGGCCTCTCAAAGGGTATTCAGGGGTTACTGATGGCTTGTTCTTTGGGGGTTGCTAGCACAGGTGCTTGGGTGTTCATGAGTGCAGGGGCTACTCTGGCTCTGAGCTCAGAAATTGCTCCTGGAAGGCATGGGGGACCATATGGGATGCTGGCGATTAAACCAGGGTCCGTCCTGTGTTGGCCACTGCAAGGCAAATACCCTACCACTGTGCTATCACTCTGGCCCTACCATTTTTTTTTGTGTGTGTGTTTTTGGGACATACCCAGGAGTACACAGGGGTTACTCCTGGATCTGTGCTAAGATATAGCTTCTGGCAGGCTCAGAGGACCATATGGGATGCTAGGTACCAAATCTGGGTCAGCTCTCATTGCGCAAGGCAAATGCCCTACCAGCTGTGATATCGCTCTGGCCCATGCCTCAGTCATTTTAACAGTGGTCTGGAAACTGCTGGTGGAAAGATTACAGTGGGCCTTAGAAGTTCTTTCTTCTCCAATACAGTGTACTTGAAACAATTAACAAAAAAATATTAATTGCCTTTTTATTGTTACTATTGTTCTTGTTTTGGGCCACTTCCAGTGATGTTGAGGGCTTCCTCCTAGCTCTACACTTTGGGGGGACCATATGTGTTTTGTGGAGGGGAGGAGAAGGATGAAACCAGGATCAACCTCATGCAAAGCAAGTACCTTACTATATTCTTTGAACTACCTTTCTAGTCTCAAGTGAATTACATTTGTAATCAGAAAGCAAGATCAGGGGGTCAGAGAGATAGCACAGTGGTAGGACATTTGCCTTACATTTGGACAACCTGGAAGGGACCTGGCTTCCCATATGGTCCCCCAGCCTGCTAGAGGCTATTTCTGAGTGCAGAGCCAGGAGTGGCCTCTGAGCGCTGCTGGGTGTCACCCCAAAACCAATCAATCAATCAATCAAGTTTTAAAAAAAAGAAAGCAAGATCATAAAAAACAGAATGATCTCTAAACCTTCGAAAAGACTTGAGCAAAAGCAAAAAACAAAACAAAACAAATAAAAAAACCAGATGTTGGGGCCCGCGAGGTGGTGCTAGAGGTAAGGTGTCTGCCTTGCAAGTGCTAGCCAAGGAAGCTTCGACCACGGTTCAATTCCCCAGCATCCCATATGGTCCCCCCCAAGCCAGGGACAATTTCTGAGCGCTTAGCCAGGAGTAATCCCTGAGCATCAAACGGGTGTGGCCCGAAAAACAAAAAACAAAACAAAACAAAAAAAACACCAGATGTTCTAATTGAAAGCCCAGCAAGGAAACGCATGATTGAGCCCTGCACTAGCTAGCATCTGTGAAGGATCCGAAATGCCTGGTGCAGTGTTAGAGGGTGTTGTACTTAAAATTCTGCGGCTTCTAGGAAACAGGGTACACTAGGCATCATCTGTTTCTGCTTTAGAGCATTTGTGTGTGCAAGATCATGAGCTGTATCTCTGCATCTTTGTTACTCAGGACAAATTGTTTAAAGTTAAAGAAAAAAACATGGGGAGGGAGGGCTAAAGAGTAAAACTTTAAGCTCAGGATGCCGAGTGAATGGCATTATTGTATCGTTGGCTTTTGGCTTTCCCTTCCCTGGGGCTTTGCCTTTGAAAAACACATGCTGTGGTTTTTCTATGATTATCTTCTCCCTTCCGGTGTTGTATTGCCCTTACTGTAAATATCCTTTTGGAGATGCAGGCTTTTATTCCCTTGTGTCTTCGAGAATCACTCACTCACCCCAAAACTTCCACTGTATATTTCCAGAACTTCACGTGGAAGAAAGAATCCAAGAGTACTTTTGATGTGTGAAGGAATTTCGATTTCATAAATTTTATATTTATTTTGGTTTGTTCTGAGGGCCACAACTGGTGATGTTCAGGGCTTACTCCGGGCTTTGATCTCAGGAATCATTCCTGGTGGTGCTCAGGGATGACAAGGTTCAAACCCAGGTTGGGCCCATACAAAGCATGTGCATACTCTTTGTACTAGCGCTTCAGCCCCCTCCAATTTTATTTTATTTTATTTTATTTTTTTGCAATACCAGGAATGGAAGCCAGGGTCTCATAGATGCAAAGCATATGTTGTACCTCTGAACTATATTTATGGCCCCAATGAGAGGGTCCTCCCCACCCCAAGAAGTACAAGGCTATCTTTATTATTATTATTTTTTTTCTAAAATTTTGGGCCACACCTGGCATCACTCAGATATTACTCCTGGCTCTGCCCTCAGAAATCACACCTGGCAGGCTCTGGGGACCATATAGGATGCCAGGGATCAAACCTGGATCCGTCCCAGTTTGCCCACGTATAAGGCAAACACTACTTCTGTGCTATCACTCTGCGTATGTCTTTCAGTATTCTTATTAAAAACAATTTTTTATGTTGTGTGATGAGGTTGGTTGTTTGGTATTATTTTGGTTCTTTTTATTTTGGTGGAGGGTTGGGTTGGCAGTGCTCAGGAATAACTCCTGGGAAGACTTGAAATGGGAATGGTGCATAAGTGATAGCAGGGATTGAACCAGGCTGGTTACATGTAAGACAAACACCTTCCTCTGTACTAACTTCTAACTCTACAATCATTATTTATAGTATTGATTAGTTTTTTTTTTTTTTTTTTTGGATCACATCTGGCAGCACTCAGTGATTACTCCTGGCTCTGTGCTCAGAAATCACTTCTGGCTGGCTCGGGGTCCATATGGGGTGCCAGGATTCGAACCACCATCTGTCCTGGGTTGACTGTGGGCAAGGCAAACACCCTACTGCTGTGCTACCTCTCTGGCCTGATTAAATTTTTTTTGATGAGGCGCGTACTTGGTGGTGCTGAGAACTTTCTCCTGACTGCATTCCAGAATCACTTCTGGGATGCTGGGAATTGAACCCAAGGCAAGGCTAGCTAATTTACCTGCTGAACTCTCACACTGACCCTGATCAATTATTTTTGTTGTGGTATTGTAGTTTAGAATAGAACTGACATTATTGTTTTGTTTTATTTATTTATTTTTGCCACATCCAGCAGTCCTCAGGATTTACTCTTGGCTCTGCACTCAAAACTTACTCCAGGGCAGGCTCAGGGGACCATTTGGGATGCTGGGGATGAAAACCTGATTGACTGTGTGCAAGGCAAACACCCTCCCCACAGTGTTATCTATTGCTCCAGCCCAGACATTATTGTTTTACACTCACAATGCGGTTACACCTAGCCTATCACCATTGTCCCAAAGTCCCTTCACTCCCACCCTCTATCTTGACATCCTCACTTCATTGTTCTGCTTGACAGTATCTAAAGGTTTCTTCCCCTCACCCCCTATTTCCAGGGAATATTTAAAGAAACCTGGCTTCCAATCATACTTTTGGCTTTGTCTTTTATGGGTTGTGTGACCCGGAGAAAATTGTTTAACCTTTCTGAGTTTTCTCCTACAGAAAACAAGGATTATTATGCACCCATAGAGAGCACAGCACATTTACTCTAGGTCATTTACATTTGGTTTCATTTTGGTTTTTTTGTTTCTGAACCACAGCTGGCTGTGCTCAGGCTTACACTTGGTTCTCTGCTCAAGGATCATTCGTGGTTGTACTTGGGGAACAGTGTGAGATGCCCAGGGATCGAATTCCAGTTGTCTGAATTGGAGTAGCTTAGTATCTCATGCAGTATTTCTCTGGCTTTTAAAGCCTTTCACTTGGAACTAGATAGGCAGGAATCTAGCTTAGTGCTACTCACATATGAATGCTTAACCTCTGGTAGCTTTCTTTCTTTTCTTTTCTTTTCTTTTTCTTTTTCTTTTCTTTTCTTTTTTCTTTTCTTTTTCTTTTCTTTTCTTTTCTTTTTTTTCTTTTCTTTCTTTCTTTCTTTTTCTTTCTTTTTCTTTCTTCTTTCTTTCTTTCTTTTCTTTCCTTTCTTTCTTTCTTCTTCTTTCTTTTTCTTTCTTTCTTTCTTTCTTTCTTTCTTTTTCTTTTCTCTTTTCTTTTTCTTTCTTTCTTTCTTTCTTTCTTTCTTTCTTTCTTTCTTCTTTCTTTCTTTCTTTCTTTCTTTCTTTCTTTCTCTTTCTCTTTCTCTCATCTCTCTCTCTCTCTCTTCTCTTCTCATCTTTCTTTTTTCTTTCTTTCTCTCTTTCTTTCTCTCTTTCTCTCTCTCTTTCTCTCTCTCTCTCTCCCTCCCTCCCTCCCCCCCTCCCTCCCTCCCTCCCTCCCTCCCTCCTTCCTTCCTTCCTTCCTTCCTTCCGTCCTTCCTTCCTTCCTTCCTTCCTTCCTTCCTTCCTTCCTTCCTTCCTTCCTTCCTTCCTTCCTTCCTTCCTTCCTTCCTTTCTTGTCACACCCGGTGGCACTCAGGGGTTACTCCTGGCTCCGAACTCTGAAATCGCTCCTGGCAGGCACCAAGGACCATATGGGATGCCGGGACTCGAACCACTGTCCCTTTTGGATTGGCTGTGTGCAAGGCAAATGCCCTACTACTGTGCTATCTCTCTGGCCCAAATCTGGTATCTTTCTTTCCTTTCAAGCATACTTTATACTGTATCTCACAATAGCTTTCTAAAGTACTAGGTTTAGGGACCAGAGAGATAATACAGGGGTCAAGGCACTTGCTTTGCATGCAACAGATCTGGGTTTGATTCTTGGCACCACATATGGTCTCCTGAACACTGCTAAGAGTAAGCCCTGAGCAAGACTGGGTATGACCCCAAATAAAAATAAAATAGACCTCCAGGGTCCTCCCTGGCATTCCTCCCATCTCTGTGGCCTTCCTGCCTACCTTCAGGCGTGTTCTGTGCACATCTCATACTGTGACCACATCAAATTACTAGCTATGGACTAAATATATGTTCCTGTTTCTTCTCTCTGGGTTTCTTTTCCTGTTTCTGTGGCATGACATTATTCTTTTCTGGGCTCATGTTATATGTCTCTATGATGCTCCCGCTGACAACTTGGGGGTCTCCTGTGTCCTTCCTGCCATAGCCATTTGTTCAGTTCCTTATTAATGCGATTCCAGAGTTTAAGTGTCTCCCTCATTGACTTAACAAATAGCTCACAGGCCCCAGAACACAACATCAGGCTTAAGCTTGGATTCTCTAAGGACAGGTTCTGGCCTTTGTCCCCTCAGGTTCCCTATGACCTATGCTTAGCAGGAGAAAAGTAAACATTCACTGTTTGTTGGTTCAATATTTAAAAATTTAAAATGTTGCTTCAATATTTAAAAATTTAAAATATTTAAAATGTTTGTTGGTTCGAGTTTTAAAACATTTAAAAATAGGTTGTTCTTAAAAGAAGGTGTTTATGGGCCCAGAGAGATAGCACAGCGGCGTTTGCCTTGCAAGCAGCCGATCCAGGACCAAAGGTGGTTGGTTCGAATCCCGGTGTCCCATATGGTCCCCCGTGCCTGCCAGGAGCTATTTCTGAGCAGACAGCCAGGAGTAACCCCTGAGCACCGCCGGGTGTGGCCCAAAAACCAAAAACCAAAAAAAAAAAAAAAAAGGTGTTTATTTCTTTTATGGTTTGGGGATACCCCCATGATGCTCAGGCAGGGGTTATTCATGACTGCACTCAGGAGGTGCTGGGAGGACCATCTGGGATGCTGGAAATTGAACCTGAGTTTGCAGCCTGCAAGGCAAATGCCCTATCCACTGTACTATCACTCCAGCAACCCCCAAATATTATTTTTTAATGAACAAATTGCAAGTCACAGTACGATCAAGGACTTCCTCCTTCTCTCTTGAAAGGTCAAGATAAAAGGCACATATTTTCTCTTACATGTAACATATTGTTATGCTTACTACCAATTCCAGGGAGCACAGAAATATTCCTTTGCCTTTGAATGCTCTCCATCTGGAAGAGTTTAGCTCATTAAACCAAAGCCAGCCGATGAGTTGACCTCGTTTATCTCCAGTGGATGAAATCCTTTTCTCTCCAGAGGATTCCTCAAATATCAAGAGTCAGTGTTATTTTCAGTAACATATATTTTGAAAGCCATCATTTCCCCCTTTTCAATGACTAGCTCCGGTGGTGTTAAAAAAAAAATCTCTTCATTACGATACTTAAATTTTCTAATACTCTTAGCTTAGATAGACACATTTGTTTTCATGTCTAGATAAACTAATTTTATTTATTTATTTTTTTTGTTTTTGGCCACACACTGTGGCGCTCAGGGGTCACTCCTGGCTCTGCACTCAGAAATCTCTCCTGTCAGGCATGGGGTACCATATAGGATGCTGGGATTTGAACCACCGTTCATCCTAGATCAGCTGTTTGCAAGGCAAACGCCCTACCCCTGTGCTATTTCTCCTGCTCTCAGATATTATTTCTGTTTTTTTGGTTTTTGGGTTACACCCAGCAGGCAGTGCTCAGGGGTTACTCCTGGCTCTATGCTCAGAAATCACTCCTGCAGGCTCGGGGACCATATGGGATGGCAGGATTTGAACCACTGTCCTTCTGCATGGAAGGCAAACGCCCTACCTCTATGCTATCTCTCTGGCCCTGTTCAGATATTATTTCTGAGTGCAGAGCCAGGAGTGGCCTAAAAACTAAAAGCAAAAGTAAAAACAAACAAAAAGAATGTGCTCAGGGCCTGAATGACAGAGCAGGAGTTAAGTTGCTGCACAGCAGACCTGGCTTTGATCCCTGGCATCCCATATAATCCCCTGAGCACTTTGAGGAGTGATGCCTGAGGGCAGAGGCAGGAGTAATCTCTGAGCATGGCCGGATGTGGCCCAAAAACAAAAAAAGAAAAAAAAAATGAGAGGACTAGAATGAAAGTACAACAGGTAAAGTGCTTGCTTTGCACATAGCTGGCATGGGTGAGTCCTCGAATCCCCATCAGGAGTGTTCCCTGAGCACAGAGCCAGGAGTAAGCCTTGAGCACCACCAGGTGTGACCTTTAATACAAACAACCTACCCCCCCAAAAAAAACTGAAAAAGAATTTAGGAAGGTCTTTTTAATATAATTGTTAAAAAAATATAAGAGCTTAGATTCTCTTACAATAAAAAATAAACCCTCAAGAGACCCAAAGGAAGGAATTCATAGGAGAGGAAAGCAGAGAGCCTGTAGGGTAAAACAGGAAACGTCAATCAAAAAATTTCTCCCAGAACCCCCAAAAGCACTTGTGGAGAAACACAAGTACCAAAGTCATCTAAACTATCCAAATCAGGGCCACAAGCTCCTGGCAGAAGCTTGGATCTCTGCTGATGAATTGAAGGAAATTTGCAATAAGGAAAAATACACCCACTGAAAAGAAATCCAGTTCATAAGGTCAGCCCAACCCAAAACAACACCAGTGTACAGGAATTTCTTTCCCTGAACAATACCAATCTTAGCCCACAGTGGCCACGCCATTCCTTTCCAAAGTGCACACAGTTCACACCTATTTTTATACTGAAATTTCTACAGAGAAATTTTGAGGGGGGGAAAAATAATAAAGTTGTGGACAGGCAGGAAGTTTCCAAATTGTGATCTCTGTTTCCGTGTATAGCTGCTTGGTGGTCCAGGTCGGCTGAATTATGTCAGCCATTGCCAACTTCATTAACCTCTGCTACTGCTGAGTGACACTGTTGGCTTCCCCACACAGACAAACTCTCTGAGAGAGCTTGTCAGATACTCCGTGAACTGGGCATGCGGGAAACCTGAGTTTGATTCCTGGTACTGATTGGTTCTCCCCAAACACCACTAAGAGTGGCCCAGGAGCTCCAAGCTGATAGTTACTCCTTAAATCTTGCCAACTCTCCCCCTTACCCCCCAATAAGAGAAGAGAGGCTGGAATGAAAGTACAGAGGATTGGGTGTTTGCTTTGAAGAGGCCAACCTGGGTTGAATCCCACAATCCCATGTAGTCCTTCAAGCCTTCCTGGAGTAATTTCTGAGTGCAGAGCCAGGAGTAAGCCCCAATCATAGCTTGGTGTGGGCCCTCTAAACAAATCAAAACAAAACAAACAAGAAAAGAACCCTGGGAAAAAAGACAAAGGCATATTATATTGCTTTGCATTTAAATCTCAGCAATGAGAAATGCACATAGTTTCTTGGAAAAATAAATATATATAATAAATCTCTTGGAGAATGGATCATCATCACAATTATAATAGCTCCTTTGTTCATAGCTTAGTGTGTGTTAGGCAAGATGCTAAGCATTTTGCACATGATCACGCATCCAATCGGATCCCACAATGCTTCCCTTTAAGGTATCATCTGAGGTCACTTTAAAGAAAACAGGCCTCCCTCTTTCCTTCCCTCCTTCTCCTCCCTCCCTTCCTCCCTCCCTCCCTCCCTCCCCTCCCTCCCTCCCTCCCTCCCTCCCTCCCTTCCTTCCTCCCTCCCTCCCTTCTTTACTCCCTTCCTCCCTCCCTCCCTTCTTTACTCCCTTCCTCCCTCCCTCCCTCCATCCCTCCCTCTCTCCCTCCCTCCCTCCCTTCCTCCCTCCCTCCCTCCCTTCCTTCCTTCCTTCTTTCCCTCCTCCCTCCCTCCCTCCCTCCCTCCCTCCCTCCTCCCTCCCTTCCTTCCCTCCTTCCTCCCTCCCTCCCTCCCTCCTCCTCCTTCCTCCCTCCTCCCTCCTCCCTCCCTCCCTCCCTCCCTCCCTCCCTCCTTCCCTCCTTCCTCCCTCCCTCCCTCCCTCCCTCCCTCCTTCCTCCCTCCCTCCCTCCCCCCTCCCTCCTCCCTCCCTCCCTCCCTCCCTCCCTCCCTTCCTTCCTTCCTTCCTTCCTTCCTTCCTTCCTTCCTTCCTTCCTTCCTTCCTTCCTTCCTTCCTTCCTTCTCTCCACATCCAGTTTATCTTTGATGTTAATTTTATTTTTAATTTGTGACTTTTTTTTTTGTTCTTCATTAAATCTGCCCTAAAAGACATGAACAACCTCTGAGCAGTCTTTATTTGAATGCTCCCATAAGCTGGCATCAAATTGAAGCTGAAGGCATGGAGAGATAGTATTGCTTGCCTTGCATATTGCTCACCCAGGTTTGATGCCCAGCATTCCATATGATCCTCCCCAGCAAAGTTAGACCTGGGCATTGCCAGGTAAGGCCCAAACATCAAATCAAATCAATAAATAAAAATTTTTAAAAAGGAAGAGAATGTTTAAAAAAATAAAGAAATTAAGTTAGTACCTTAGGATTAGGAAAGAATCTAACAATCGGGGCCGGAGAGATAGCACAGCGGTAAGGTGTTTGCCCTGTATGCAGAAAGATGATGGTTTGAATCCCGGCATTCCATTTGGTCCCCTGAGCCTGCCAGGAGCAATTTCTGAGCCTAGAGCCAGGTGTAACCCCTGAGAGCTGCCAGGTGTGACCCCCCCCCAAAGAAACAAAAACAAACTAACAAAAAAAGAATCTAACAACCAACTTGCTAAGAGGAGTTATTTACTATTACCATCACCATCATTATTATTACTATCATTGTCATTATTTGTTTTGGGACGAAATATTGCTGGGGAGCTGACTGGGTGCTCAGGGATTGTTCCCTCCAGTGTTTGGGGGTCTATACAATGCCAGGAAATGAACACAGGCTCCTCATACAAAGCATGTGCTCCAGCCCTAAGGAGGTTTTTTTTTTTGTTTTTTTTTTTTGACTAAAGGACCTTTTCTTGTTTTGTTTTTGGATTTTGGGCCACACTGGGTTACTCCTGGCTCTGTATTCAGAAATCGCTCCTGGCAGGCTCAGGGGACCATATGAAATGCTGGGAATTGAACCCAGGTTGGCCGAATGCAAGGCAAATGCCCTACCCACTGTGCTTTTGCTCTGGCCCCCTAAAAAAAAATTTTTTTTTTTTTTGGTCACACTCAGCAGTTTTCAGGGGTTACTCCTGGCTCTACCCTCAGAAATCGCTCCTGGCAAGCTTGGGAGACCATACGGGATGCCGGAATTTGAACCACCGTCCTTCTGCATGCAAGGCAAATGCTCTACCTCCATGCTATCTCTCCGGCCCCCTAAAGGATCTTTTTTATGGGACCAGAGTGGGAACTAGTGTTTAGGTCATTTCCCCCTTCCCCCTGCAAACCCCTCACTTTCCCAGCTATCAGGATAGCATTTAATATTGATTTTAGATTTACATTTGCTGTGACTTGCATGTGAGTGAACAGATCAGGCTTGAGCTATGTCAGCCCTCTTAAATCATTCCCAGAATTTCCATACAAACCACTTTAATATCTTAGATGGAAACCCAGAATGTGATAATTAATTATACCAGGGCCTGGTGGTAGGAAAGGAAGCACTTCCTGCCCACTACAGTACTGACCAGGGAGACTCAACAAGACCAAAAGTCCCCACTTGGGCTCAGGAATTGGGAGAGCCTGATGAGCAGATGTTATTAAATGTTGACACCCTTGCTGCTCTCCACAGTGCCCTCCTCTTCATTCATCCCTGCATTTAACACGTGTAACTGTTCGTGTGTGTGTGTGTGTGTGTGTGTGTGTGTGTGTGTGTGTGTGTGAGTGTGTGGTGTAGGGGAGTTGCAGAAAAATTGGCAGCAGTAAAAATTTTCTGATTCCCAACCAAACACAGCAAAAGGACCCAAAATTAAACCAAACACATAATGAATCCAACCGGTTTCTGGCATTGTGCATTCGTGTTCTGTTTCTTGAGTCAAAGAGGCTGCCAATAGAAAAACTTTATGAATTCCTGTTCTAACTCACTGAGCTATATTCTCTGAGCATTTCAGCACCCTCTCCACCAGAAAAATAAGCAAGTCTTTTTGAGGGAAGTAAGGAGACCTACAGTATTTGGGTTCTACTTAATTTTTTTTTTTTTTGGTTTTTGGGCCACACCCACTTGACGCTCAGGGGTTACTTCTGGCTATGCGCTCAGAAGTTGCTCCTGGCTTGGGGAACCATATGGGACGCCGGGGGATCGAACCTCGGTCTGTCCTAGGCTAGCGCAGGCAAGGCAGGCACCTTACCTCTAGCGCCACCGCCCGGCCCCTACTTAATTTTCTTTCCACTATTGCCTCATGCCATTAGTTTCTCCTTTCATAAATTCTAGCCTTACTGTTTTGTACTCGATTTGGGCATTTGCTTTTTTGTTTGGCGTTGGGGGGAAACACCTTGCAGTGGTTAGGCCTTAATCCTGGCTCTATGGTAATCTCAGGGATTACCCTTGGTAGTTCAGGTATTAGGGATTAATTCAGGTTTGTCAGGTGCAAGGTAAGAGCGTTCCCAAAGTACTACTGCTTTGGTTCTTTGGGCATCCTCCTTTGAAAAATTAATTAAAAAACTTTAGACACCAAGATTTACAAATTGTTTTTATTATTATTATTATTATTATTTTTTTTTTGGTTTTTGTTTTTGTTTTTTGGGTCACACCCGGCGGTGCTCAGGGGTTACTCCTGGCTGTCTGCTCAGAAATAGCTCCTGGCAGGCACGGGGGACCATGTGGGACACCGGGATTCGAACCAACCACCTTTGGTCCTGGATCGGCTGCTTGCAAGGCAAACACCTCTGTGCTATCTCTCCGGGCCCTGTTTTTATTATTATTTTTATTGATTGAGATACTGTGACTTACAGTATTGTGTACTGTTAGAGAGGCTTCCCATGCATATAATTGCAGTATCACATCCCTGAACAGTATACCAGCCTTTCCCCAAGGTCCTTAGTTCTCCTCCCCCAATTAATTAGTGTAGGTCAGTTTTCCCAGTTTGTTGCCTTTGACCCTTTGTTGATACCCTGCTGTGTAATCTTTTTTTTTTGTTTTGTTTTGTTTTTGGGTCACATCCGGCGGCACTCAGGGGTTATTCCTGGCTCTATGCTCAGAAATCGCTCCTGGCAGGCAGGCTCAGGAGACCATATGGGATGCCAGGATTCGAACCAACGACCTTCTGTATTCAGGGCAAATACCTTACCTCCATGCTATCTCTCTGGCCCCATTGCTGTGTAATCTTTAAGGTCCACATAGAGCGAGATCATTATATATCTGTCCCTTTTTACCTAGCTAATTTTATTCAACATAGTACTCTCATAGTTCATTGCATGCATACACATATATGCACCACACACTCCCCAACTTTTTGAGTCTTTGGTCTGGAGTTGGACATTTGGGTTGTTTACATGTCTAAAGCTATTGTACTAAGAGCTGCAGTGAGCGTAGGTGTACATATAGCCTTTTGAACAAATGTTCTTGTGTTTGGGGGATAGATTTGGCTCCTTGTTTTTATTGCATACACTCACAGTTGATAATTAAAGTACATTTTTGGGGGCTGGAGAGATAGTAGAGTTGTCCAAGCCTTGTATGTGACTGAATTGGCTAGGTTTAATCCCCAGCATTCCATATGGTCCCCTGAACACCATCAGGAGTGATTCCTGAGTGCAGAGCCAGTAGTAACCCCTGAGCATCCCCAGGTATGTCCTCCCAAAGATAATTACAATAGATTTTTGTTTTATTTTGAGGTCACATCTGGTGGGTTCTGTGTTCAGAATTTGCTCCTGGTATTGCTCATCACCATATGTCATGTTGGAAATTGGTTTCCAAAAATTAACTCAGGTCTACCTGCATGTAAAGCATGTTCTCAGCTTGCTGAACTATATTTCCAGCCTCTATCTTTTATCTTTTAGTTAATTGTTTTTGAGGGACTTGGGGGGCCACATCTGGCAGTGCTCCAGGGGGACTCTTCCTGGCTCTATGCTTGGGAATGCTCAAAGAACCACATGTGGTGCTGGGGATTTGAACCAAGGTCATGACTCTGCAGCCACACACAAAGCAGATGCCTTCCCTTCTGTACTGTTTCTCTGTTTTATAGTGATCATCCTTATTAGACTTGGAACTCCTTTTGGGTACACCTGGTGTCTGTTTCCCTATATGTTCCTGTTTCCATGGAGGCATTTGCAAAAGCTTGTCTAAGGCACACACTGGGATCTCTGCGTTTCTATGCCCCCCTTTTTTGTTTCTGGTGTTGCTTAGGGATTACTCCTGGCTGAGAAATCAGGAATCACTCAGGGCAGTGCTCAGGGGACCATATAGGATGCTGGGATTGAACTCAGGTCATTCATGTGCAAGGCAAGTACTTTATCAGCTGTACATCTCTCCAGCCACTTTGACTCTTCTAACACTCCTGATCTTTTGTTTCAGCCTTATCTCTGGTGCTGGTTTTGTACAAGTGCCCTGACAACACATGACTTCTCAGCCAAGTTCACAATTCCAGTGTCCAGCTCTCTCTGGCTGTGAAGCTGGTAGTGGCTCCTCAGAACCCCCCTCCTGCACATGCACAGTCTAGAAAAGTGGGGAGCTCTTAGCTCATGGGTGAGCCTTGAACCTTGAGGGCAGAGAGTGAGGAACCCTAAAATATTTGCTCCCTGTTCACTGGCCTCTGAGGCAGGGTTCCAGGATATCATCTGTTTGACTTTGTGGCTTATGGTCCTTAGCCACATTTGGAGATGGCTAAGTTAACTCCATTAGTCCTTCACCCTGTCCTGAGTTCCTCTGGCTGCTGTTTTTGGGAGTTCACTTTTTCTTTAAAGGCCAGCGTTCAGGGGATGAAATAATTGTACAGTGGGTAGGGTATTGGTCTTGCATGTAGCCAACCCAAGTTGGATCCCTGGCACCCCATATAGTCCTTCTAGCACTGCCAAGAGTAATTCCTGAATGCAGAGACAGGAGTAATACCTGAGCACGATTGGGTGTGACCCTCCCACCACCTACACACACACACACACACACACACACACACACACACACACACACACACACAGAGGCCAGCAGTCCTTAATCATGGATGTCACTTTTTGGGCCCACCTTACTTGATGCTAAAAGTTTTTTTTCTACTTTTTACCATGCCTATGCAAAATAACCACTTTATAAGTTTCTGACCTGGGGTTCCTGCCTCTTGCAGAGAACTAATAGAACATGACTTACGGTATCCCACTCAATTTTTTGAACAAATAAGGGGAAGTTGTTAGATTACACAATTTTTTTTTTTTGTGGTTTTGGGTCTACACCCGGCAGTGCACAGGGGTTTATTCCTGGCTTCATGCTCAGAAATTGCTCCTGGCAGGCACGGGTGGGGGACCATATGGGACGCCGGGATTCGAACTGATTGACCTCCTTGCAAACGCCCTTACCTCACATGCTATCTCTCCCGGCACCCTGATTACACATTTTTTGTTTACCAAACACAGATCATCCCTTGTTTCCTGTGGTATCTGTTTGTTTGCAACTTGGTTTTTACCCTCAAACAGAGATTGTCTTACATGTAAACCAGGACTGGACTGGCTCAGGATTGCCTGGACCAGTGGTCGGCAACCTCCGGCTCTCGAGCCACATGTGGCTCTTTACACTTTTAATTTGGCTCTTCTGTGTGCCAGGCGGCCGCTCCAGGAGTCAGGACTCTGCTCCTAGCCTCTGTCAGTGCACCGCCCTGTGTGGCTCTCAAAATAAATTTCAATCGTGGTTTTGGCAAGATTTGGCCTCAGTTTGAAAAAAAAAGGTTGCCGGCCACTGGCCTAGACTATCTGCCCTTACTATGTTCTTACTCTTCCATCTGGGGTTGGTCTCTGTATTCAATAAAGATGACAGTTCTGGTAGGCAGCTCGTTCTCCATACAAGATAGAAGATTGGTCAGACTATAACTTTATCCTGATTTAGATTATTTTGTGCAGTAACTCTGCTTTAGACCCACTTCCCAAGGTTGGAACTACGGTGCATGGGGTGATTTTACAATGAAACTGGTTTGGGGTTGTGATATTTGAATTGACAGTTGGCAGATGGATAAAATTAGGCCAAAAAAAGTCAACCAAAACCAATTATTAGAGGTCAGTGGGGTAGATAGTTTCTAGATAGTCAAAGTGCGCAGTGGGGAACTGAAAAGTTGCTATACCATAGAGATGATGGCATAGAGAGAAGACGAGATGAGAGGTCAGCAGGCAGGACCTGAGTGAATTAGGTGGTTTTTGATTCGTTTGTTTGTTTGTTTTAGTTTTTGGGCCATACCCGGTGACACTCAGGGGTTACTCCTGGCTATGTGCTCAGAAATCACTCCTGGCTTGGGGGACCATATGGGATGCCAGGGATCAAACCCAGGTCTATCCTGGACAGCTGCATACAAGGTAAACACCCTACCACTGTGCTATCCCTTCGGCCCCTGAATTAGTTGTTTTTTTGAAGGGAGTTATACCTGGTAGGGTTTGGGGAACAATATGACAATATGCTTTAGGGACAGGACAAGACTTATGAGCTAGAGGTACCAGCTAAAACAGTAGTCTTGGGAATGGAGAGAAATCCATGAACCTGGGCACACTTTGAAATACAATTTTTGGGGGCCAGAGAGATGGCATGGAGGAAGGGTGTTTGCCTTACATGTGGAAGGATGGTGGTTTGAATCCTGCCATCCCATGTGGTTCCCCTGTGCCTGCCCAGAAGTAGGCCCTGAGTGCTGCCGGGTGTGACCCAAAAATCAAAAAGAAATACAATTTTTTGAGCCACACCTGGCGGTGCTCAGGGATTACTCCTGGCTCTGCACTTAGAAATTGCTCCTGACAGGCTCAGGGGAATCATATGGGATGACAAGGGTAGAAACCAGGTTGGCCATGTGCTAGGTATATGCTCTACCAGCTGTGCTATCACTCCAGCTCCTGAAATACAATTAAGACCTATTCTGTGTTGTGTTAGCATGTGTGTATGTGTGTGTCTGTGCCTGTGTGGTGTTGAAAAGATAGTACAGTGGGTAGGGTGTTTGCCTGACAAACAGCAGACCTGAGTTCAATCCCTAAAATCCCATATGGTCCCTCCAAGCCACCAGCAGGTATGATATCCCCTGAGCATTCCTGATGTGGCTCAAAACCCAAGCCAAACCAAAACCAAAATCAACCTCACAAAAATATGAGCACACATTTGAGTGCATGTGCGTCGCCTCTGTGTGTAGGAGAATACAGGGTTAAGATCCATTAAATATCAGTTTAATCCCTCATACCACATGGATTTCCGAACATCATGGACACTGTCGACACCGTGATGTTCCCTGGTACCACAGGGCCTGACTCTTCCCCCATATCTCCCCCCTTGGCCCTCTTGGTCATCACAGCTGTGATTTTTTCTCCAAAACTAGGTGTAGAAAAAAGGTTGAGGGAGGGAAAAGTGGTGGACAGTCTGACTCCAGGTTTCTCACTGGAATGGTGGGATAGAAGAGGGAGCATAGATAAGAGGACAGGTTCCAGCATTTAGTCTTGGATAAGTTCGTCCTCAGAACAGGTCACCACCCAAAACACCCTATCATCCCAGATGGATACATCAAAACAGCTAGATAGAAGACAATGCTCAAAGGAAAGCATGGAATAAAAAGACATGATTTTGGGGCTGGAGAGATAGCATAATGGTAGGGCATTTGCTTTGCAGATGGTGGTTCAAATCCCGACATCCCATATAGTACCCCAAGCCAGCCAGGAACAAATCTCTGAGTGGAGAGCCAGGAGTAACCCCTGTATGCAGCTGGAGTGACTCAAAAACCAACAGCAACAAATAAATAAGTAAATAAAAAGAGACCCTATTTTTATTTTTGTTTTGTTTTTGGGCCACACCCAGCAGTGCTCAGGAGTTACTCCTGGCTCTGCACTCCAGAATTGTTCCTGATGTTGTTGGGGCACCATATTAGATGCTAGGGATCAATCAGAGTAGCCTGTGCACTAGGCAGTATAGTATTATCACTTCAGCTCTAAGAAACCCATTTGGAAGCAGGACCAGCTACATAATTTTCAAGACCGTTCAGGAAATAAAGATGCAGGGAACCTCACTGCAGGGCTGGAGTCCAGACTTTGCATACAAGTGACCTAGGCTGATCCCTGGAACTTCATGGTCTTCTGAGAACCACTGGTGAAACCCCCAAAACAAGAAAGAGGAGCCAGAAACCAAAAGGTACATGAAAAATTGCTCCACATCACAAATCAGCAAGGGGATGCAAATCAAAACAATAATGAGGTATCTTCTCACGCCAGAGACTGGCACACAGTATAAAGAACAAGAACAGCCAGTGCTGGCATGGAGGTGTGGATGTGAGGAGAAAGGCACTCTCTCTCTCTCTCTCTCTCCCTCTCTCTCTCTCTCTCTCTCTTTTTGGTCACACCCAGCAGCGCTCAGGAGTTACTTCTGGCTCTATGTCAGAAATTGCTCTTGGCAGACTCAGGGGACCATATGGATGCCGGGATTCAAACCACCATCCTTCTGCATGGAAGGCAAACACCTTACCTCCATGCTATCTCTCCAGCCCCTGAGAAAGGCACTCTCATTCTCTGCTGGTGGGAATGCTTTCTAGTCCAATCTTTCTGGAAAACAATATGGACATTCCTCAAAAAAACTGGAAATTGAGCCCTCATATGATCCAGCTATACTACTCCTTGGTCGATCTTCCAAAAAACACATTATAAAAATGCCCTTCTGTACTCCTATGTTCATTGCAGCACTATTTATAACAATTAGGATCTGTAAACAATCCAGGTGCCCAACAACAGATGAGGGGTTAAAGAAACAGTGGTACATCTACACAATGGAATACTATGTAGCTGTTAGAAAAAATGAAGTCGGGGGGCCGGGCGGGGTGGCGCTAGAGGTAAGGTGCCTGCCTTGCTGCGCTAGCCTAGACGGACCGCGGTTCGATCCCCCGGCTTCCCATTGTTTCGTCCCCCCAAGCAGGAACGACTTCTGAGCGCATAGCCAGGAGTAACCCCTGAGCGTCAAGTGGGTGTGGCCCAAAAACCAAAAAAAAAAAAAATAAATAAATAAAAAAAAAAAAGAAAAAATGAAGTCGGGATTGGGGCAATAACACAGCGGTAGGTAGTTTGCCTTGCATACAGCCAACCCGGGACTGACTAGGGATAGACCAGGTTCAATCCCCAGCATACCCATATGGTCCCCCAAGACTGCCTAGGAGCAATTTCCGAGCAGAGAAATTAACAGAAGTAACCCCCTGAGCACCACTGGTGTGGTCCTGAAACTAAACAAAAACAAAGAAGTCATGAAGTTTGCTTATACATGGATGATAATGGAGATTATTATGCTGAGTGAAATATCCCACTCATCTGAGAGATAAAAGACAGTATGGTAATAATATCCAGAGACAATAGAGATGACTGTCAGGAGGGACATTCCATGGTAGAAAGCTTGTGACAAAGAGCACTGAGTGCAGTTAGAGTAGAGAAGGCTCTACTATGATAATGATAGTTGGAACTGATCATTCTGTATAAGAACTGGGTGTTGAAAGGGGATAAAATGACATACATGATACTCCTTCAACATTAGTACAAATCACAATGTCAAAAAGGAGAGAGAGAGGAGAGTGAGAGAGGAGAGAGAGAGAAGAGAGAGAGAGAGAGAGAGGATGAGAGAGGAGAGAGAGAGAGAGAGAGAGAGAGAAAGCAAAAAGCCTGTCCAGAGACAGAGGCTAAGGTGCGGGGGTGGGTGGGAGGGAAGTGAGGGACATTGGTGGCAGGAAAGTTGCACTGCTGAAAGGTGGTGTACATTCTATAACTAAAACCCATCTATGAGCAATTCTTTAACCATGGTGCTTAAATAAAGCAATACCAAAAAAGAGAGAGAGGGGCTTGGCAGAGAGATAGTATAGTGGTTAGGGTGTTTGTCTTGCATGTGGCCAATTCAAGCCCACCAGTAGAGATCCCGAAGTGCAGAGCCAGTAGTAAACCCTGAGGAAAAAAAGTAAAACAAATAAACAAAATCAAAAACAAAACCTAAAATCTCAGAAAGTGTCAGAATAACAAGAGCAGAGTGATAAGCAAATACTGGGTCTGCTCACATAAGGGCCTGCACCAATCACAAACCCATCAAAAGAAACATCTTATGGTGTTGGAAGTTTAGGAAACAAATGAGGTCAGGGGAGATGGAGAGAGGACCTAGCACTAGGCCTTGGCAATCAGTGCTTGTGAGCCCTGCTCCCTGAAAATCTAGTTCTGGATGCCCTCCCCACACCTCCACTGCAGGAGCTCCTGGTCATTGAAACTACATGGCTAGAATCCAGTCCTAAACAACTCCCCCCCCCCAATTGCCTGTCCCTATCTCCCTGACTATAAGTGACAGCTCCATCCTTCCAGTCGCTCAGCCCCACTACATGGAACCATCTGCTTGTTCTTTTTTTCTCACACCCCCTATCTAATATGTCAACACCTCCTTCCTGCTGGGGACACACAGGTGGTCCCATTTCTTATTCTGTCTGCTGCCACTCTCTGGTCCAAGCACATTCTTCTCTTACCTCCGTAGACATGGTTCTCATCTTCTCCTTCTGCTGTCCCTGTCTCATCTGTGCTCCCTCTGATAGCCAGAAAGACCCTATGGCAGCCTTAGATCTATCAAGTGACTGCTATGTCCTAAACATTCTTCTTGCTTTTGTCTCCTGCACTTGAACCATCTCCCAGCCTCCTAGTGACATATGACCCCTAAGTGTCATCTCTCTGAGCTTGCACCAGCCCCACTTGCGCCAGCCTCTTGGCTATTCTTCCCAAACATCCCCCTTGATCTGCTTAGAAAGTGCTTCCTTAGGGCCGGAGAGAAAGCACAGTGGTAGGGCATTTGCCCTGCTGGGATGGGTCTGGGTTCTATTCCCGGCATTCCATATGTCCCCCAAGCCTGCCAGGAGAGCAATTTCTGAGTGCAGAATCAGGAGTAACCCCTAAGCGCCACCAGGTGTGACCCAAAAACAAAACAAACAAACAAAAAAGAATGTGCTTTCCTGTAAGCATGGTTCACTTCCCAACACTTTAGTCACATGTGGGACTAAGAGATAGTAGTAGGAAGGATGCTTGCCTGTGGCTGCAAGTAGCCACCAGGTCTGATCCCTGCTAGGAGTGATCCAAGAATGCAGAGCCTCCACCAGGGAAGACCCTACTGCTGCTCAGACATCGATATACTCAAAAGAATCTTCCCTTAACACTGAGAAGACTTAACAAGAACAATGACCTGCTTACTGGACTGGGCTTTCTGTATTGCCCCTTAATTGTGAGGTGAAACGAGAGGATGCTCCACACCAGCCTGACTTTAATGTGGGATATGTAGATTCCAGGATCATTAATACAGAAAGCTGATGCCAACAATTGAGACTGCGTGCAAAATAAAACTGTATTGGCACTACAGACAATGACTTGGATTGAACAAACTAGTTTGCCTGGAGCCTAGAGTTGGTCTTATGCCAGGAAACTTCAGGGGTAGGGTCTCCTTGTATTTAGACCAAGGCTTTTCCTTTCCATGTCCCTCATATTTTGGTGGGCCTATGCAAACAATATTTGCCACTCTAACACCGTTTTTACTGTGCTCCTTTGACTCTAACCCTTAAAAAAAACCTCTTAAACTTTTGATGTTAACTTAAACCAATATGCATGTGCATGAAAATATAAAAAAAATACTATGCCTTCAATGCAGTGGTCCTCAAACTATGGCCCGCGGGCCACATATTGTATTTGTATCTGTTTTGTTTCTTCGTTGCAAAATAAGATATATGCAGTGTGCATAAGAATTCGTTCATTGCCGGGTGTGACCCAAAAACCAAACCAAACCAAACCAAACCAAACAAAACAAAGAATTCGTTCATAAGTTTTGTTTTTACTATAGTCAGACCCTCCAATGGTCTGAGGGACAGTGAACTGGTCCCCTGTTTAAAAAGTTTGAGGACCCCTGCTTCAGTGTTTAAGGAGTCACATAAATTTCATGGCTTTAGATTGCTTTGTGTACTGCTAAGAAATGTTATAATGTACTACAATCTGGGGACTTGTGGACAAAGTAATTGTACATGGGTTCTGCCTTATTTTTCTTAATGTTCTTTGACTGTAAGTTCAATATTTAGGCGTCATCAAGGGGATTTCTTCTGAGAACTCTGTTTATGGGCGATTGTCTTTCCACTGTAACTTTACCTTATCCTCTTTCATCATTGTTATCATAATTAAAAAAAAATTGCTCCTGACTTGGGGGACCATAAGGGGCACTGGGGGATTGAATCACGGTCAGCCCTAGGCTAGCGCCGGCAAGGCAGATGCCTTACCCCTTGCACCACTGCTCAGGCCCCTAAATATAACATATATTTTAAGTCTATATATTTTTCATTTCAATTCCTTGTTAATAATTTATTGGTGAAGTGATACTGCCTTCAAGTTAGAACTAAGGGAGCTGGGAGACATCTCACAGGCTAAATAAAGTGTTGGTAAGAATGGATGTGAGGGCCCGGAGAGATAGCACAGTGGTGTTTGCCTTGCAAGCAGCCGATCCAGGACCAAAGATGGTTGGCTCGAATCCCGGTGTCCCATATGGTCCCCCGTGCCTGCCAGGAGCTATTTCTGAGTAGCCAGCCAAGAGTAACCCCTGAGCAAAGCCGGGTGTGGCCCAAAAACCAAAAAAAAAAAAAAAAAAAGAATGGATGTGAGAGCCAAAGGAAATAAGGTGGACCCTCGTGCTCCATCTCCATGGACAAGCACCACAACTAGGAGTGCCCTCACCTTTCTGTTGCAGCAACATTACAAAAGGAAAGGGGAAGGGGACAGTTTTTCAGGTGTGTGTACCAGAAACAAGCATCTGGGCTAGACAGTGGCTCAGTGGTGCAGCACTTGCCTTGTATATAGGAGGCCCTGGCTCCCAGTCCTGTCATGGCAGAAACAAAGCATAACACTATCTGTGGATAAGCTTATAAACTAGGGAGATCCTTGCCTATTTTTGTATGGCTCAGTGAGCCTCTGCTTTTCTTCCTTAGCTTAACAATGTGGTTCTACTGAAGGGCAGAACACTCCAGGGAAAATCTCCCTAGACTCCAAGCTCCAAGCTCAGGGGAAAAGATGGAGGCCACACTGTTCCATTAGGCTGGCTGGCACTGATGGTGAACCCAGGCTGCCATATTTACTTTTTTCTTCCTTTAAAATAACAGAGATAACGTACACAATGGACTCGCTGCTTTTCCCTTATCTTTTTTCCTTTGGTGAACCTGAGACATCATGTTCTTTTATACAGTGCCTCAAAAAAAAAAAAAAAAAAACCGAAGAAAAAGTAAAAGAAAAATTCCTACCCACCCTCTGGCAATGCAGTCCCTAGTGTGCTGGAGAACAGAATGGCTCTGATATTTCAGCTGGGAGGCAGCAGCCAGATTCTTTCCAGGGGTGGCAGGCGTGGTGACTTCCTCCCTCTCAGAACACACCCCTTCCCCAAAATCTATCCTCCCAGGCCAACTACACAAAGGTACAGGCCCCAGTTTGGAGCTCACTGTCAGCAATGCCCACATCCCTTCCTTTTCCTTTGACATCCTGAGGCCAGCATGGCACCACGCTTACAGGATCCACACCCTGCTTGGTGGGAGGTTCCAGAGCCTACAGGCAGCCTCATTTTCATCTCCTGCTCCCTCTGCCAAAATAGCTGCCTCAGGGAGCACCCCAAACCTTCAAATCAAATCATGGTCTCATTCCATCTATTAAAGAGCTCTCATGTCCTCTGCCTACAACCACAGCTCCCAGGGTTGAGGTGTGGTTGGTTCTAAAGAATCCTGGCGGAGGAGCTGGAGTGACCCACGATGGACCTTAGTTTGATCCCCGGTGTCTCATATGGTTCCCCAAGCCAGGAGAAATTTCTGAGCACATAGCCAGGAGAAACCCCAGAGCGTCACTGAGTGTGGCCCAAAAAACCAAAACCAAACCAACCAAACAAAAAACCAAAAAACCTTGGTGGGGCCAGAATGATAGTACATGCTGTAGACTTGGGTTCAATCCCTAGCATCCCATGTGAATACCTGAACATGACCAGGAATAATTGCTGACTGCAGCATCAGGAGTAACCTCTGACTATGACTAACCCAAAACAAGCAAGCAAGCAAACAAACAAACAGAAACCTGGTACTGGTCTAGAATGATAGTATAAGATAATAGAGTGTTTGCCTTACATGCATCTAACCTGGGTTCTATCCCTTATACCTTATATGATCCCCTGAACGCCCCCCCCTCCCAAGGAGTAATATCTGAGCACAGAAGCAGGAGTAGCCCCAAGCACAGTTGGATGTAACCTAAAAGCAAACAAAAAAGAATGCTGGTGCTAGCCATGTGGATCTGCTGTTGTGTATGTAAACATTTTTATGGGATTATTATGTTACTGACCCTACCCTGATTGGTGATTGTGCCCTATCCTAGGGTGTGACCTGGCATTCTGCTCCCACCCTAGGGTGGTACCTGATTCTGCTCCCACCATTGGGTGGTATCTGATCCCACCATTGGGTGGTACCTGATTCTGGGGCATAAAAGCAAGGGTCTGTGGAAGGTAAAGGGCTTATTTTCCTGAGGCCTATTCTTAGGCCTGTTGGCTTTGACCTCTTCACGGAATAAAGAGCTGTTTTCTTTGGAAGCCTGACTGCCTGTTGGCTTTCTTCTCGCCACATTCTCCTCAGAACCGCCAGCTGAACAGGGTAATAGATGCGTGGTCCGAGCTAGAGGAGAAAGGCCTCATCCTCCATCCCTCCATCAGTCAACCTCATCAGGGGCTGACTTGCAACATCCGCCAGAGTACTTTCTCTCTTTGCCTGGGTGTGCCTCCATCCTCCCCTTCTCCTTTTTCCCTCCTCTGTCTCCTCCTCCTCCTGCTGCTAGCTGAACTGATGCCACATTCCAATTTTCCTGTACAGGTCACTTTGTCAAGGAAAAGTCTTCTTTGGCCACCCACAAATCACCTGCCCACTGATTGACTGCAGTGCCTTATCTGCAGAGCAGGGAGAGGGCAGTTCTTAGAGAATGTCCATGACTCAGTGTTACCAACTGTATTTCCACTGTGTTTCCCAATGGCTTGGAAGCACGTGAGGTCTCTAGCACATTAGGCAAGGCAGGGAAAGCCCAAGTGCATTAGTGGGACTTAGTTGGTTTCCTTAAATCTGCTCTTATCTTACTCTTTAAAAGACAATATTAGGGGTAGGTGTGGGTAGGGCTCTTGCCTTGCATGTGGCTAAACCAATTTGATCCCTGACATATATATGTTCCCTCCAGAATGCAGAGGCTGGAGTAAGCCATGAACATCACTAGGTATGCCTCCCCCAAAAACTCAAAACAAAAGGAAAATATTCCCCTTCTCTTCTCTTTGTTGTCCTGACTAGAGAGTGTAACACTTGATTGTGGAGTTGGGTTGTACTCAGAGCCAGAGCTTATCACACAGCAGGTAGAGTGTTTGCCTTGCACGAGGCTGACTCGACCCAGGTTCAATCCCATGCATTCCATATGGTCCCTGAGCCTGCCAGAAGTAATTTATTTTTTGGGGGGTGGTGTTGGATTTTTGGGTCACACCCGGCAGTGCTCAGGGGTTACTCCTGGCTTTATGCTCAAAAATCGCTCCTGGCAGGCTCGGGATATGGGATGCTGGGATTTGAACCAACGTCCTTCTGCATGCAAGGCAAATGCTCTACCTTCATGTTATCTCTCCGGCCCTGCCAGGAGTAATTTCTGAGTGTAGAATCAGGAGTAAGCCCTGAGTGCTACTGGTAGTGGTCCCAAAACACAACAAAAACCAAACTAATCAAGAGTTGTACTATTTTGGGGGGGGGACTGGGGCACAACTGGCTGTGCTCAGGGGTTATTCCTGGTCATTGCCAGTGTCTATTTCTCTCCACCTTATTCCCAGAGTGTATTCCAATTACCACCTTTTGGTCCCCAATGTGCCAGTATAAAAGAACCTTTTAGGGCCCGGAGAGAAAGCACAGTGGCGTTTGCCTTGCAAGCAGCTGATCCAGGAATTGTGACATGCATACATATATGTGTGTGTGTGTATATATATATATATATATATATATATATATATATATATATATATACACACACACACACACACAATATAGAATACTGTGCAGCTATAAGAAAGAATGAAATCATGCAGGGTCTGGAGAGATAGTGCAGTGGGTAAGGTGCTTGCCTTGTGACTAAACCATAGTTTGATCTCCCACACATCCCTTATGATCTCCCAAAGCACTTTCAGGAGTAATTTCTGAGTGCAGGAGTAACCTGCAGGCCTGAGCATCACTGGGTGTGCCTCCACCCAGAAAAAAAAAGCAATTTACAACAACATAGATGGAATTCGAGGATATTCTGAGTGAAGTCAGTCAGAAGAAATGAATAGATACAAAATTATCTATCATAATATACAGATATACACAGTGACAAAAATGTCAAAGGCAGCACAACCAGAAACTGAACACACAATTGTGTTGCAGGGGGGATGTTGAAAGGGAGGACTAATTGGGTCATATGAGGAGGGAGGTGTTACATTGGTATGTCAGAATTATATTCGTGAAAAACCTCTATTAATGATATTTATTGTACTTATTGTAAACCCTAGAATCGAAAGTAAATACATTGCAAAATGTATTTTTGTTTGTTTGTTTGTTTTGGGTCACACCCGGCGTTGCTCAGGGGTGACTCCTGGCTGTCTGCTCAGAAATAGCTCCTGGCAGGCACGGGGAACCATATGGGGCACCGGGATTCGAACCAACCACCTTTGGTCCTGGATCAGCTGCTTGCAAGGCAAACACCGCTGTGCTATCTCTCTGGGCCCATAAAATGTATTTTTAAATGAAAAGCAAGAGGGGGGGCTGGAGAGATAGCATGGAGGTAAGGCATTTGCCTTGCATGCAGAAGGACAATGGTTAGAATCTCAGCATTTCATATGATTCCCTGAGCCTGCCAGGAGCGATTTCTGAGCGTAGAGCCAGGGGTAACCCCTGAGCGCTGCCAGGTGTAAGCCCCCCCCCCAAAAAAAAAGAAGGAAAGAAAAGGAAATAAAGAGAGAATAGCACATATCAAAAATACTCGGAACAATCTATGTTGGTGGGGAAGTGGTGAGAAAGGAACTTTTATCTACTGCTGATGGGAATGCTGCCTGGTCCAACCCCTATGAAAAACAGTATGGAGGGTTCTCGGTAAAGTAAGAATTGATCTGCCATATGACTCAGCAACCCCACTTTTGTGTATCTATCTCCAGGACAAAAAACATTCATCCAAAAGCTTGTTAGCATAATGCTGTTCATCAGAGCAATAGCTACAATAACTAAGAGTTGGGATCAAGCTGATGTCCAACAACAGACGAGTGGGCTTTGGAAATGTGGTACATACATACAATGAAGTACTACATAGTTGTAAGGAATGATCTAAGCATGTGATTTTCTGCAATATAGATGGAACTGGAAGATATTATGTTAAATGAAGTAAGCCAGTAGAAGGAAATATACAGAAAGCTATCACTTATATGGGGTATTTAGAATGCATGAAAAAATGTAATAGTTTAAATGGGAATTCTCTCAAACACTCTTGGTCTCAAAGTATAGCAAGTAGAAGGAAAAAAATTTGAGTGGAGGAGGAGAAACAAATAAATAATGTGGGCCAGGGGTTTAGGGATTTCAGATGCACTGGTGATGTTAAAAAAAGGGGGGGGGGCGGAGAGATAGCACAGTGGTGTTTGCCCTGCAAGCAGCCAACCAGGACTTAAGGTGGTTGGTTTGAATCCCGGCATCCCATATAGCTGCACAGTATTCTATTGTGTGTGTGTGTGTATATATATACACACACATATATGTATGCATGTCACAATTTCTTTTTTTATTAATATCTTTATTCAAACACCTTGATTACAAATATGATTGTAGTTGGGTTTCATTCATATAAAGAAAACTCCCTTCACTGGTGCAACATTCCCACTACCAATGTCCCAAATCTCCCTCCTCCTCACCCCACCCCCACCTGTACTCTAGACCTTACCTCCATGCTATCTCTCCGGCCCCGCTAATATATTCTTATTTAACTCGATATCAAATATACAGAAAACTTAAACCGGCAATAGATTTAAAAGTTGAGCCAGGAAATAGCTTACTTTGGTGATACGAAGTCTTAGAAATCCCACAGACTCAGATGGCAGCACTTCAAGTGCTCCATGGCCACTCAGGGCAGGGCTCTGTACTGGAAAGCTCAGCTCCAGAGGCTTTATCCATGTCAGTTCAGTTTTGTTAAGAGCATTTCATGAGTGTGTTTCCATTAAAAGCACTTGGTGAAATCACTTCCCATCCACTAGAATGTCTGAAAAACAAATCAAAGAGGGAAGACAAAATTTTGACTGGTAAGTAAGAAACTTGGAGCTTTTATACATTGTTAGAAGAATGTAGAGTGGTACAGCTTCTGCAGAAACCAGAATGGAGGCTCCTCATGACATTCAACTTAGAATTATTCTAGAACCCAGCAATATCCCAGGGATATGCCCAGAAGAGGCAAAAACAGTCATTCAGGCAAAAATTTGTACACGAGGGGATGGAGAGAAATACAGGAGGTAAGAGGCTTGTTTTGCATGCAGTTTGACCTTAATTTATGTGGGGGGACCACAGTACCAGCAGGCATTGCTTTTAAGCACAAAACCAGTAATAAGTAATAAAAGACCAGTAATAAGTCCTTGAGGATCACTGAGTGTGACTGCAAAATAAAACAAAACAAGGAACATTTATAGTTGCATTAGTCATACTAACCCAAAGGTAAATGCATCTCAAAAGTCCATTTAATGACAATGGATAAAGAAAATGAAGGGATCTGGACATTCATCCACAAAAAGGATAAAGCACTGAACCTATGCTTCAAAATGAATGAATCTGAAATAATGACAAATTGAAGCAGCAGTGTTAGAGGCTATCAATGCTATATGTTTCCAGTTACATGATATTGCCAAGAGAGCCAATTCTATAGAGTCAGAAGGTAGTTGGTGGTTGTCATGGACTTGGAGTGGGAAGTGACTGCTGCCTAGGTAGGAGGTAAGTAATTTTGGGGTGAATATGTCAAAGAACTAGATTATGACCTGATGGTTGTACAATATTGTGTTTTGTTTGAGGGTCATATCTGGTGGTGCTTGGGAGCTATGTACTCAGGCATACATATACTCAGGCATATGTACTCCAGTCATGCTTGGTAGACCATGCTGTGTTGGAGACCAAAGCCAGGGTTCCTATCTGTAAAGCATGAATTCCAGCCATTTGGGCCATCTCCCTTTCCCTGCATAATATCATGAATATGCTGAATTATGTATTCCCAAACGCTAAAGGGAACATTCTGTGAATTGTACCACAATTCCAGAAAGTACTTGGTGTTCACATGCATCTCTTTTAACAGTTATTAATGCACATTGCCCAGATCTATTTTTTTTTCATTAGGAGGGTTGGAACTGCAAAATTGCCATCTTCTCTAAATCTATAATTCTTCCTATGTTTGTTAGCTGGGATACTACAGGAGTTTTCTCTAACAGTTACTTCATTTTGCGGAATAAAATATGTACCCCTTGTTACTATGTTTTGTTCCTCAGCTTGAAATAATTTTTTTCTACCACTCTGCTTGGCTAATTTCTAATTCAACCATATCTTTCATGGTCTAGCTAAAAATCTTACTAGAAGCTCTTTTTTTTTGGTTTTTGGGTCACACCCAGCAGTACTTAGGGGTTACTCCTGGTTCTACACTCAGAAATCGCTCCTCGCAGGCTTGGGAGACCTTATGGGATGCTGGGATTTGAATCACAATCCATCCTGGATCAGCTGCTTGTAAGGCAAATGCCCTACAGCTGTGCTCTCTCCAGCCCCATTCTTGCTGTTTTTAATTGTTATTTTTATTTGTTTTCTTCTCATTTGTTTCTTCTCTGACTCCTCCATTGACTATTATTAGTTCATCCAAGGTACATTCTGTCTCCTGTTCTTTGATTTGGACCTAACAAAAAAGAGTAGAACACTGGCAAAAAAGAAGAAGAAGAAGAAGTAAATTTATTCATTGTTGGGGACCGAAGAGATAGCACAGTGGCGTTTGCCTTGCAAGCAGCCGATCCAGGACCAAAGGTGGTTGGTTCGAATCCCGGTGTCCCATATGGTCCCCTGTGCCTGCCAGGAGCTATTTCTGAGCAGACAGCCAGGAGTCATCCCTGAGCAATGCCGGGTGTGGCCCAAAAACCAAAAAAAAAAAAAAAAAAATTCATTGTTAGCAGTGGACAAAGGAGAAATGTCAAGTATTTCTTTATGTCCATGGATGGGCTTTGTTTTGTGGTACAACTAATTTCCACACAGAGATTTTAAACAACCCATTATCTCTGGTGTGGTTGAGTGGGTCCCCTATTCTCATGCGACTGTAATCAACACATCACAGGGTAGTATGCTCTGCCTTTGGTTCTGGGCGTGAATTCAAGAACATAGATAAGGGAAATGTGGGATCTACCACAGGTACCAATTCTAGTAGCTGGGCTATGCCTTGATTTACATGGAAGAATAAATTCCCAATGAATAAATGAATCCAATTTCCAATTGGATTATAATAGAATCCATTTCCAGTGATTGTGTGACTGAAAGCTTTGCTTTCTTGCTGACTGGGGGCTACTCTTCACTTGCAATGGCTGCCCATGATTCCTGGCCATGTTCCTGTCTACAGGTGCTCTCACTGTATGGCAGCTTCCTTTTGCTCTGTCTGTGGGGAGAATCTCCCTAGAGGGTGTTCAGGAGACAGAATATATTTTGTAACTGTAATTCTTTTTTTTTGGGGGGGGTCATACCCTGTGGCCCTCAGGGTTACTCCTGGCTCTGTGCTCAGAAATCACTCCTGGCAGGCACTGGGACCATATGGGATGTCGGGATTTGAACCACTGTTCATCCTGGATCCGCTGCTTGCAAGGCAAATGCCTTACTGTTGTTTTATCTCTCCAGCCCTTAACTGTAGTTCTTGTCATAATTCTTTAGTTATGAGCAAATCAAAGGGCCACACTTTTTAAAATTTATACAAAAAAGAGCACCCTATTTCCCACAATTACCTGTGACTTTTCTTTTCTTTTTTTTCTTTTTTTATTTTTGGGCCACACCCGGTGATGCTCAGGGGTTACCCCTGGCTATGTGCTTGGAAATTGCACCTGGCTTGGGGGAGCATATAGGACGCTGGGGGATCGAACTGCGGTTCGTTCTGGGTCAGCTGTGTACAAGGCAAACACCCTACTACTGCTCCATCGCTTGGCCCCTACCTGTGACTTTTTGCCAATTCTAATTACTTGTGACTTTTTTCTTTGCCTGTTCTTTGCACAGTAGACAAGACCATGGCCCTCTTCATGACCTCTTTATTTAAAATTTTTTGTTTATTTTTGGAGTGCTCAGGGTTATTCCTGGCTCTGTGCTCAGAAATCTCTCCTGGCAGACTCAGAGGACCATATAGGATGCTAGGGATTGAGCTCAGGTCACCTCCTGCAAGGCAAAAGCCCTACCTGCTGTGCTCTTGCTCTGGCCCCAGTGAAATGTTCATTAAATTCTCAAAGTACTTCTTTCAGGTGGAGGTTAAGAGAGTTGAGTTTTGGGGGCCGGAGAGATAGCATGGAGATAGGGCATTTGCCTTGCATGCAGAAGGACAGTGGTTCAAATTCCAGCATCCCATATGGTCCCCTGAAAGCTGCCGGGTGTAACCCAAAAAACAAAACAAACAAACAAAAAAAAAAAGAGTTGAGTTTTGTTTGTTCACTTATTTGGGTTCCATACCTGTTGGTGCTTGGATCTCACTCCTGGCTCGGTACTCAAGGATCACTTTGACAGGGCTCAGGGGTTCATATGCAGTGCCAGAGATTAAACTGGGGCTAGCTGCTTGAATAGCAAGCACATTTACCCTCTGTATCGCTGTTTCATGGAGCTTGAAATCATTAAAGAAAAAAGTGTTTGACTTGTTCAAGGTCTCACCACCAATAAAGGACACATTTGAGATTTAAGCCCTTTTATTTAATCTTAAAACCACTGTCTACTCTTCAAACCTCACCCTTTAAATAGCTTGTTCCAGAAAACCCTTCAAAAATGGCTCCTCCTTCCTCTTTTTCAAGGGCAGCAACAGATAAGAAAGATATAGTCTGGGCCGCCTGGATTTATATTTCCAAGCAGAAGCAGAGTGGATGCCCTGCTGAGAGGTCATGTTCAGATGAGAGCAAGCCCTTTTGGGACAGGATTTATTGCAGATATAAAGCTGACAACCAAAGCAGGAGTGAGACTTGACCAGAATTTTCTCTGGCCATTTAAGTCATTGTCATCAGATCTCTCAGTGACGTAGTCATTTGTCAGTGCTATTTCTTTTTATTCTTATGTTCCCATTTTTTTTTGCATTTGTTCTGGAGTTTTCTATAGCTAGTGCATACTTTGTTGTATATATTTGCACTTAAAAACTTTATGATGTTATGCCATGAACATTCCCCCAGGTTCTTAGGTCTTTGCTCTGAACATTAGTCTAAATGGCTACTTAATGTCCAGTTAAATGTCTTAGTTCACTAAAAACAGTTAGTTCTCTTTTTGGGGGGGTCAATACTGGGGGTGTCAGGGATTATTTCTGATACTGCACTCAGGAATCATTCCTGGTGGACTTGGGGAACCATATGGAATGCTGGTATGGAACCCCATTTGGTGTGTGCAAAGCAAGCTGCCCTGCTATGGCTCTGACCCAGAGTTAGGTTTTTTTGTTTTTGTTTTTTGTTTTTGTTTTTGTTTGGTTTTTGGGTCACACCTGGCAGTTCTCAGGGGCTACTCCTGACTCTACGCTCAGAAATCGCTCCTGACAAGCTCTGGGGACCATATGGGATGCAGGATTCGAACTGTCCTTCTGCATGCAAGGCAAACACCCACCACCATGCTATCTCTCTGGCTCAGTTTTTTTGTTCTTTGTTCTTTTTTTTTTTTAATTTAAGCTACTTGTTTTTGGAAAAAAACTGCAAAAATAGTTTCCCAAACAATATTTTTCAGTTGGAGATTTATTACAAAAATGAACCTATATACTGGGGCCGGAGAGGTGGCACTAGAGGTAAGGTGTCTGCCTTGCAAGCACTAGCCAAGGAAGGACCGCAGTTCGATCCCCCCAGCGTCCCATATGGTCCCCCCAAGCTAGGGGCAATTTCTGAGCGCTTAGCCAGGAGTAACCCCTGAACATCAAATGGGTGTGGCTCAAAAACAAAACAACAACAACAACAACAACAAACAAACAAAAAATGAACCTATATAAAGTTGGTTTTTCCTATATAAGCCAATTTGGAGCAAAGGAGAGGTGCGTATATGCTCCTCGGGTCTATGGATCTCTTTTCTTTTCTTTTCTTTTCTTTTCTTTTCTTTTCTTTTCTTTTCTTTTCTTTTCTTTTCTTTTCTTTTCTTTTCTTTTCTTTTCTTTTCTTTTCTTTTCTTTTCTTTTCTTTTCTTTCTTTTTTTTTTTGGTTTTTGGGCCACACCCAGTGACGCTCAGGGGTTACTCCTGGCTATGCGCTCAGAAGTTGCTCCTGGCTTGGGGAACCATATGGGACGCCGGGGGATCGAACCGCGGTCTGTCCTAGGCTAGCGCAGGCAAGGCAGGCACCTTACCTCTAGCGCCACCGCCTGGCCCCTCTTTTTTTTTTATTATTTTTTTTTTTATTGGCCACACCTGACTTCACTCAGGGGTTACTCCTGGCTCTGAGCTCACAAATTATTCCTGGCAGGCTATAGGAACCTTATGGGATGTCGGGATGGACCGCATGCAAGGCAAATGCTCTACCCATTGTACTATTGCTTTGGTCCCACACATCTCCCTTCTTGAGATGTGCACTTTTCTACTTTTGTGTTAGGTTGTGTACTGGGGCTTTCTCCTTTGGAGAAGAAGAGAAGCCTATGATCTCTCTTGGGTGTGTTACTCTCTCACATTATTTTTTTTTTCTGTTGTTGTTTTTTGGGTCACATCCAGAAGCGCTCAGAGGTTACTCCTGGCTCTACGCTCAGAAATCGTTCCTGGCAGACTCGGGGGACCATATGGGATGCCGGGATTTGAACCACCTTCTTTCTGTATGCAAAGCAAACGCCCTACCTCTATGCTATCTCTCCAGCCCCACTCTCACATTCTTATGCTTTCCCTCCCCTTTCTTAGAATTTCCAAATAAAACCTATTTTTATTTGAAAAAGTACTGTTTTTTTTTCTTTTTCTTTTTTGCAACAGACCTCTTACTTATTACAAAAAGTCATGCAATGAGTATCTTCGGTGATTAGAAATGTTCGCTGGGCCAGAGAGATAGTGCCAGAGTTAAGTTGTTTTTTTGCATCTGGCCCAGCCTAGTTTGAACCCCGGCACCACATACGGTCTCCCAACACCACCAGGAGTCATTCCTGAGCACAGCACCAGGAGTAGTTGCTGAGCCCAATGGGCTGTGTCCCAACAGTCTCCCTCCTTTTTTTTTTTTTGGGGGGGGGGGCCACACCCGGCAGTGCTCAGGGGTTACTCCTGGCTGTCTGCTCAGAAATAGCTCCTGGCAGGCACGGGGGACCATATGGGACACCGGGATTTGAACCAACCACCTTAGGTCCTGGATCGGCTGCTTGCAAGGCAAACACTGCTGTGCTATCTCTCAGGGCCCAGTCTCCCTCCTTAATTGCTTCCCCATATATAATCCCATCGTGCTATGTAAAAGAGGGGGAGCAATCTTTTGTGCTTCTTGGAGATCGTGAGACAGGATGTGGACCCTCTTTTTTGAGGAGTAGGTGGTAGAAGTGCCCAGATTGTAAGTTAAATTGGTTTTTGAATGTACTTCCAACATCCAAAATGTGCACTTTTTGGACCAAGTTTTTCCCTCGTCACTTTGAATCTCCATCTTGTCAACTTCAGGAATGTTTTTGTTTTTGGCCTCCCAAGCCTTGCTCAGGGGATACTTGCTCTGGGGATACTGAGCTTAGTGGGCCCATCAGTTCAGTGCTCAAATCTGCAAGGTGTTGCTGCTCTGGCTGCCCTTGATGGGGGCCACCAGGGCTATAGTGGGTGGTGCATAGGAACCGCACAGTGCTGGGAATCAAATTAAGCCCTTGACCCTAACTGCACCCCTGACTACTGGGATGTCTCTGTATTCTTGAGATGCCTTTTCAATTTTTTCCATACTCAACAGTGCTCAGGTGTTATTTCTAGCAGTTCTTGGGGACCATATGAGGTGTTGGGGATTAAACTGGGATTGCAGGGTCACAGTCAGCCTATACTATCCCTCTGATCTTTGGTTTTGTTTTGTTTTTAGGTCATACCTGGTGGTGCTCAGGGGTTACTCCTGGCTCTGTGCTCAGGAATTGCTCTGGCAGGCTCGGGGGACCATATGGGATGCTGCGAATCAAACCTCCATCTGTCTTTGGTTGGCCATATGCAAGGCAAATGCCCTACCACTGTGCTATCTCTCTTGCCCCATTCTCTCTGATCTTGAGATATCTTTTAAAATCTTCCTTGTGAAGGGCTGTGGGGAATGTGCCCATCTCAAACAGAATTTGTTAATTTCATTATAAAAATATGTTTGGGGGCCAGAGATAGCACAGGGCTCAAGACAATTGCCTTGTACACCACAAACCCTTGTTCAGTATTTGGCATCTTATATGCTCCCTTGAGTACCATCAGTGACCTCCAGTACTACTGGTGTGACCCAAAGCTCACCCAGCCCTGGTAAAAACTCACAAGACAGACATCCTAAATAGTACCAAGGAAAGGTCCAGTAGACCTAATGGTTAGTTACTGTGGCCCACAAGTGGTGGGATGCCATCAAGATTACACCCAACAGTGCTTTGGTGTTAGTGGTGATGGGGTTTGAATTCAGGGCTCCAACCTTAGGGTATATTTATGGTCCTAAATATCAGAATTTTTAGCATGTCTTCTTTTTTTTTTTTTTTTTTTTTTTTTTTTTTGGTTTTTGGGTCACACCTGGCAGTGCTCAGGGGTTATTCCTGGCTCCAGGCTCAGAAATTGCTCCTGGCAGGCACAGGGGACCATATGGGGCGCCGGGATTCGAACCGATGACCTCCTGCATGAAAGGCAAACGCCTTACCTCCATGCTATCTCTCCGGCCCAGCATGTCTTCTTTTTTTTGGGGGGGGAGCACACTCGGCGACACTTAGGGGTTACTCCTGGCTATGGGCTCAGAAATTGCTCCTGGCTTGGGGGACCATATGGGCTGCTGGGGTATTGAACTGTGGTCTGTCGTAGATCAGCTGCATGCAAGGCAAACACCCTACTGCTGTGCCACTGCTCCGGCCCCAAATTTTTTAGCATGTCTTCTTACAGAGATATCTTATTTTCTAGGGCTGTCTAAAATTTCCTGCTCAGAACCAGAGACAGAGCACTCCAGCATAATTTCCAATTGGAAAGGAGGAAAAGAAAAGAGTGTCATTAGACCAGGCATCTGGTCCAGTTTTCTTCATTAACTAGCACAGTGACCATGGACAGCCTTCAGCGCCCTGTTGAATTAGTCTCTGGGATGGGAATCTGCTTTGTATGTCAGAAAGTCTGGGCACATCTGTGGGCAGCCTATATTTAGGCATCGTCTTTGAGAGAGGAAATGAAGATGTTTGGAGCTGATGATCAAATAATCAGAGACCCGGATCCTTCAGAGGGAGCCTATTTGAGGATGATTCCTTCTATGCTCTCCAGGGATATCATGACGAGGGCTAGGAACTAAACTCGGCCTGGGAAAGAGCGAGAGCTTAAAGCCGTTTATCTTCAAAGTCCCTTTAAAATAGACAGATAGATAGATGATCTTCTCCCATTCCTGCCTGGAATTGGGCCTCAGAACTGTGGCGCCTGCTGGCTTTTATGTGCCGCTACCTACTTTCAGAAAGAGTGCAGCTCTTTGGCTTATTAAAGGATTTGGGGGCTGGAGAGCTAGTACAGCAGGTAGGATATTTTCTTGCAAGAGAATGACCTGGATTTGATCCCTGGTACCCCAGGCCTGTTAGGAGTTATCCCTGCATGCAGAACCAGGAGGAATGCTTGAACACTGCTAGATTTGACCCCAAACTGAAAAAAACATGGTTTAGCAAATTCCATTTTCCTTGCATTATTATTGCTCCAGCCCTATATGCAGAACTTTGTGCTGAGCCTTTCAAATAGGATCATGACTGAAGTCGTAGGTGTTGTTCCATTGAGACCTTTCTTTACCCCCAGATTTTTCTTAGAGGAAGGAAGTTAAAACCTGTCTTGTTTCTGTTTGGTGGCCGTGGTTTCCAAAAGGAACATCACAGTTGAGGCAGCAACCCGGATTCTCCCCTTTTTAATGCCAGAGACATTCAAATCAGAGGCAGCAACTCTCAAAAAAAAAAAAAAAATGGGGGGGCCGGAGAGATAGCATGGAGGTAAGGTATTTGCCTTTCATGCAGGAGGTCATTGGTTTGAATCCCGGCGTCCCATATGGTCCCCGGTGCCTGCCAGGAGCAATTTCTGAGCCTGGAGCCAGGAATAACCCCTGAGCACTGTCGGGTGTGACCCAACCCCCCCCCCCCCACACACACACAAAATGGGGCTGATGATAGCACAATGGGCTGAGCACCCAATTTCCATGCCAGGGGGTGCCTGCCTTTGATTCCTAGCACCACAGCATTAGGGAGGAACCCTAATGAACCCCACTAAGATGTAACCTCTGACACTGCCTGCTAGGTGTGTCCCCCAAATTAGAGGAAAAAAGAAATCAAAAAGAAAGAAGGCTGTTGGCATGAGTTCAAAGTAGAAATGCCGTTTCTCCCTTGGCTGGGACTTTCTCTCTCTTCCTCCATCTCCCTCAGCCCAGTCATCCCCAAGAAGGAAGAGCCTCAACTTTTTCTGGATGGAAATAAAATCTCAGCCCAGGCAGCGTTCCATGCAACGCTCATTTGATCTGGTTGATTCAGGAAACAGATGTATCCTCTTGGTCCAGATACAAATCGCTGGGGTTTCTTTTTCATTTTGGGTTCTACCAAAGCCAGATCTATGTCTCAATCAGTGCAGAGGAAAAAAGTAATTATCGAAGTATTAGTGTGATTATTATTTCCTGAGCGGAACTGCTGCATTCCTTACTTGTATCTGGTTTTCTCTCTCTGAGCCAGGGATAGGAAATTTAAAAAAGCACTCTTCTTGGAACCAGCCTATAGGAATTATTTTTAACCGTGTTTGCATTAGAAAATGCTTAGAGATTTTCAACAGAAAGATAAACCTCTGAGAAAGTCACAGTCTTTCCTCACAGGTACAAAATGTAACACAGTTTGGAGAGGTTCAAAAACCATTAGCATTCGTGAGGAATTCACAGACTCTGGTTATACATTATTGGTTCATATGGTCAAAAATAAAAGGGACCTGAGAGATAGTATAGGGGTTAAGGCACTTGCCTTGTGGGAGATCACCTCAGGTTTGATCCCCAGTACCACATACAATTCACCTGAGCAATACCAGAGGTGACTGCTGAGCACAGAACCACTGCATGATCTTTTGGACCCCCAGGTGTGACTCTGATGGCTTTCTGAACCCCATGATTCTAAACCCCAGCATGGAATTATCTAGAGTGAGTAGTTGAGTGGTTCCTGGAATGACCCCCAGATTCCCAGGTTCTGCTGAGGAGAAACCTACAAATAAATAAAAAGGAGGGCCAGAGAGATAGTACAGTAGTTAGGGCGCTTGCCTTGTATGTGGTTGATCTGGGCTCAATCCCTGACACCCATATACGGTCTCACCAAACCCTGCTAGGAGTCATCCCTGAGCTCTTCCAATTGTGCTTCCAAAACCAATATAAATGAAAGAGATAGGAAGAATACTTTATTTAAAGGTGGACAGTGAGAACTGTCTGTAAATTCTAACACTAGATTTGGGATGTCAGAACAAATCAGAATTGTGTTATTATATGTGTGTTCAAATTTCTGCTGTAATATTGATTAGTGAGACTTCAGCTTCCCCAGTTTTCCCAACTCTGGACAATCTCCCATAACAGTGAATGCCCTAGAATAGTGGTGGGGGATGCAAAGATACAGAACTAGAGATTAGGGTTTAATATCGACTCTACCACTGCAGGGGCCAGAAAGATAGCACAGCAGTAGGGTATTTGCCTTGCAAGAGACCAACGTAGGTCAGACCTGGGTTCAATTTCTGGCATCCCATAAGGTCCCCCGAGTCCGCCAGGAGCAGTTTCTGAGTGCAGAGCCAGGAATAACCCCTGAGCACCACTGTATGTGGCCCCAAAACAAAACAAAACTCTACCACTGTCTATTTGTACACTCTATCCTTTTCCTTTTCCTTTTGTGGCTGTACCTATTTGTATTCAGGGCTTACTTCTGGCTCTGTGCTTAGGGATCAATCTAGGTGGGACTCGGGGGATTGAATCTGTACTGGGGATTGAATCTGAGTTGGCAAGCCCCTTACCTGATGTACTGTCTTACTGGCCACTGTTTGTCATGATTTGGTGTTTTGCGGTGCCTGGGGTGCCAGGGGTACCCATGGCTTCAGTCTGCAAGGCATTATAGTATTTAGTGTGTTTTTAGTATCACTGTTCTCATCAATAAGTAGGATAACTTTAATATCCAATTCTCAGGATAATTAAGAAACCTTAATGAGACATTAAGATGAGATAATTTACTCGCAACTCTTTTCCTCCCTCTTTCTCCCTTTTTTCTCTTTTTTATTTCTCTCTCTAGTAGTTTCTTCCTTCTCCTTCCTTCATTCTTTCCTTTCTCCTTCCTTCCCTCTCTCCCTTTCTTTCCTTCTTTTCTTCCTTCCCTCCTTTCTTTCCCCCCAAAAAGGAAAAAAATAAAAATATGATATTATTTATCAGACTTTGTGTTCATAAATGGTGTTTGACAAATGTTAACAGGATTTATTACTCTTCCAGAGCTGAGAAAAGCCTTTAGGAGCTCCCAAGTTTTTTGTTTTTGTTTTTGGGCCATACCTGGTGACACTCAGGGGTTACTCTTGGCTATGAGCTCAGGGAACCATATGGGACTCTGGGGATTGAACCCAGGTCTGTCCTGGGTCAGTTGTGTGCAAGGCAAATGCACTACTGCTGTGCTATCTCTCTGGTCCCTTGAGCTCCCAAGTATTAAAAAATTAGGGACTAGAGCAATAGCACAGTGGGAAGGACATTTGCACTGCTGGGTGTGGCTCCAAAACAAATAAATTATAGTGGACCAAAAGGATAGTACAGCAGGTTCAATTCCCAGCACCACGTACCGTCTTCTTAGACCCACCAGGAGTGATTCTTGAGCATAGAGTAAAAAAAATATCTCAGGAAAGGAGAGATTCAGAAATTTATACAAAAAAAGGAAAAATCAATTCTATTATGTATGTATTTATTTATTTTGGTTTTTGGCCACACATGGTGGTGCTCAGGGAACTAGATAGGATGCCAAGGATTAAACCCAGGTTGGTCACATGTAAAGCAAATTCCCTATCTGCTGTACTATAGCTCCAGCCCTGAAAAAACAAAATTTAAAAGGTTAAAGTAGGGGCCACAGTGATAGCATAGTGGGAGGGCGTTTGCCTTGCACATGGCTGACCTGGGCCATCCCAGGTTTGATCCTTGGCATCCCATATAGTCCTCTGAGCCTGCCAGAAGCAATTTCTGAGCACAGAGCCAGGAGTAACCCCTGAACACTGCCGGTGTGGACCCAAACAAAACAAAAGGTAAAAATCATTTTTTCTCAGGGCCAGAGCAATAGCACAGTGGGTAGGGTGTTTGCTTTGCATGTGGCTGATCCAGGTTTGATCTTTGGCATTTCATATATTTCCTTGAGAAATGTATTAGTGCAGATCTAGGAGTAATCCCTGAGTACCACACCCATTTGATGCTCAGGGGTTACTCCTGGCTAAGCGCTCAGAAATTGCCCGTGGCTTGGGGGGGACCATATGGGACGCCAGGGGATCAAACTGCGGTCCTTCCTTGGCTAGCGCTTGCAAGGCAGACACCTTACCTCTAGTGCCACCTCGCCGGCCCCAGAGGTATTTTAAAGGACTGGAGCACACATTTTGCATGCTGGAAGCCCATATTTGATCTTGGCATTACATGGTCCCCAAGTACCACAGGGAGTGACATCCAAGCACAGAGCCAGGAAAAGCTTCTGAGTACTGTTAAGTGTGACCCTTCAACCCATCAAAAAAAAAATGCTAAGAAAGGAAGAAATTAATCCATCTTTGTTCATAAATGACATATTTATATAGAAAATCTCAAGGTATTCTTAAAAAATGCCTGGGATTAGTAAGTAATTATAGCAAAATTGTAGGATAAAAGGTAAATATATGAGTTGATCACTTTTCTGAATGCATGCATTGAATAAATGGACGTTGCTTATTATTTTTAAAAATTTTGTTCTAAATAGCACAGTGGGTAGGACGTTTGCCTTGCAGTGGCTGACCTGGGGTCTATCTCTGATATTCCATATGATCTCCTAAACTTGTCAGGAGTAATTTCTGAGCACAGAGCCAGGAGTAACCCCTGAGTGCAGCTGGATATAGCCCCCAAATAAAAAATTATTATTTTTTTTAAATAAATGGAACCTAAAATTCAAAAGAGAACATAATTTCTATTCTCAAACAAAAAACTTTGTATAAATCTAATAAAACATTCATAATATCTTTAAAAGGAAGGCCATAAAACTCTGAAAATACATCAAAGAAGAATTATATAGGGCCAGAGCAATAGCACAGGAGGTAGGGCACTTTCCTTGCACATAGCCAACCCAGGTTTGATCCTTGGCATCCCATATAATCCCCAAGCCTACCAAGAGTGATTCCTGAGTGCAGTACCAGGAGTTAACCCCTGAGCACTTCTGGATCTGGTCAAAAACAAAACCAAAAAAGAATAATTATATTGAAAAGGTGAACAGTCAAGGCCTCTTGAGGTCCTGGGCTGAGGCACCTCAAGTGATGGCTGGCTGGTGGTGGGTCCTTTAGACACAACTTCGACCTGCTTTCTGTTCAGAGTTATTTTTAAGAGGTCGCCCTGCACCTCTGTCCTGCCTGACCTACCTCTTCTTGACTCTGGTTACCAGGGATTGTCTCGCCCCAGAGTTTCCTCACTGCCACATTGCTGGTGTCTAGAACTTTCTACCTACCCGAGTGACTGGTGTGTCCATCAGGCCCTTATCCCACTCTCTCTCTGCCCTGGGACTTGTCATGGCTTTCTTCGAAAAGGAAGTAAATGTTAATGTGAACAACAACAACAACAACAACAACAAAGAATAATTATATTAATAGAGAGCTATTCAATTTATGGATAGGAGGATACATTATCAAGATGCTAGCTAGTTCTTTCAGATTTTTTTAATTTGGTTTTTGGGCCACACCCTGTGAAGCTCAGAGGTTATTCCTGACTATGCACTCAGAAACCGCTCCTGACTTGGGGGACCATATGGGATGCAGGGGGATCGAATAGTGGTTTGTCGGTCTAGGCTAGCGTGTGCAAGGACTTACTGCTTGTGCCACTGTTCTGGCCCCTCCAGATTTATTTCAAGGTGCTTGTGGGTATAGAAAATATTCAAAAGTATTTTTGGAGAGGCAAAAGACCAAGACCAAGAATATTTAAGTTTATGATGAAGAAGAAGGATATGAGGGCACACACTCCACAGCTTTAAAACTTGCTGTAGGGAGGGGCCGGAGAAATAGCATGGAGGTAAAGTGTTTGCCTTGCATGCAGAAGGATGGTGTTTTGAATCCCGGCATCCCATATGGTCCCCTGAGCCTGCCAGGAGCGATTTCTGAGTATTGGGCCAGGAGTAACTCCTGAGCACCGGGTATGACCTAAAACAAAACAAACAAATAAACAAAAGACTTACTGTAGGGGACAAAGCAATAGTACAGCAAGTAGGGTTTTTGCCCTGCATGTGACCAACCCAGGTTCCATCCCCAGCATCCCATGCAGACCTCTGAGGCTGCCAGAAGTGATTCCTGAATACAGAGCCAGGAGTAACTCCTGTGCACTGCTGGGTGTGGCTCAAATATAACCCCTCCCCACAAACAAACAAACAAAAACATTCAAAATCCACCCAAGCAGGGCTGGAGAGATAGCACAGAGTTGGGTGTTTGCCTTGCATGCAGCAGATCCAGGACCGATGGTAGTTCGAATCCCAGCATCTCCTATAGTCCCCATGCCTGCCAGGAGCGATTTCTGAGTGTAGAGCCAGGAGTAACCCCTGAGCACCGCTGGGTGTGACCCAAAACAAAACAACAACAAAAACAAAATAAGGGCTGGAGAGATAGAATGGAGGTAGGGCGTTTGCCTTGAATTGCAGAAGGTGGTTCAAGTCCCAGCATCCCATATGGTCCCCTGGGCCCGCCAGGAGTGATTTTTGAGCATAGAGCCAGGAGTAACCCCTGAGCACTGCCAGGTGTGACCCCAAAACAAACAAACAAACAAATCCACCCAAGCAACTTACTGTAAAGTCATAATCATTATGTAGACACTAGGGAGACAGTGATAAAAGAATAGTTTCCAGGTCTAGGAGAGGTGACTAAGGAGACGTAGTAGTAAAACCTAGTGCCAAAGTCATGTTCAACTTAATCTGTCTCAAGAACTTGCATGTTCTATGGAGAAGACAAGTCCAAAAGTGAGCCCTCCCAGAAATTCTGGGCTCTGAGTCCCAATACCATCTTGGGTAGATTTATCCTCTGATATCTGTGTACCCCCATAAGATTGTCAATTTGCAACATGGGAACGTTGCACTGGTGATGGGGCGGCGTGTTCTTTACATGACAGAAACTCAACCACAATCATGTTTGTAATCAAGGTGTTTAAATTAAATATTATTAAAAAAAAGATTGTCAATTTGCTATAACAAAGGCTGTGCTTTGTGGGGATGGGGCTATGAAAAATCTCTGTGTTTACCCATCCATTGTGTTGCAAACCCCAAAAAGCTCTAAAATGTAATTCAGGAGTAAAAAATAAAATGTGCTCATTTCTTCCATGGTGGTTAAAGTTAAGAGAATATATAATAAATCTGAGGCGTTACTTCTTCTTATGATGGCACTAGAGGAGCGGTTTTCTAATATTATTATTCAAAACCTTTTCTTTTTTTGTGTGTGTATCTGTGCATACTTTCCTATCAACTGGTTTCCTCATCTCACTAGATCACCCAGCACTGAATCTCTCAAATATTCAGGCTCAGGAGGTCAGGAAAGCAAAGAGCTTCAGCGGATGCTGTTGTGGGCTGCTCTCACCGATCAGGCCACCCTACCCACTGGCCACAGCCTTTCTGTGGCCACTGTGGCTGTAGCAGGTCTTGCAAACCCACAGGGCTGCCCACAGGATGTGACCATGGCTGTGACCCTCAGGTGCCTTCTTTCTCTCTAAAGCAGAAGTGAAAATTTGCACCTGGCCAGTCACCTAGACACCCCTGAACTTTCATTTCCTTCTGAAAAAAGGAAAGAACAAAGGAGAAAGTTCTGAAGCTTGTCATTTCACCAAGAGAAACTGAGGACAGAGAAGAAGCCTGGCTGGCAACTGTGGATCCCAACCAAGAGTGGTTGGAATTGCAGTGTGTGTGTGTGTGTGTGTGTGTGTGTGTGTGTATTTCAATCCACCTGTGCTCAGGGATTACTCCTAGCTCAGTGCTCAGAGGCCACTTCAGATAGTTCTCAGGGAACCCTGCATTCTGAGGCCTCTTGTGTGCAAAGCCTGTGCTCCAGTCGGTTGAGTTATCTCCCTGGCCTGTGGCCAGAATTATACTTTATAATTATTATGATTATTTTAGTTTTGGGGCCATACTCAGTGGTGCTCAAGAGTTACTCCTGTCTCTGTGCTCAGGAATCACTCCTGGTGGGCTCAGGGGACTGAATATAGGGGAGGTCGAGCTTTGAACCTAGGTTGGCTGAGAGTAAGACACTGTATTTATCACTCCTGTTCCTTCATAATTCTTAGTTTTATTTCTCACTATATCCTTCCATAATATTTACTTATTTATTACGGTTTTGTGGGTCACAGTCAGTGGTATTCTGGGGTTACCTGGTTCTGTATTCTGGAATCTGGGTTCTGTGCAGAGGTTAGGGGTCAAACCTGGGCCTTCTCCATACAAAATTAGCTTCTTTTTTGGGGGGGGGGGTTGGTTTTTGGGCCACACCCATTTGACGCTCAGGGGTTACTCCTAGCTATGCGCTCAGAAATCGCCCCTGGTTTGGGGGGACCATATGGGACAACGGGGGATCGAACCTCAGTCCATCCTACACTAGCGCTTGCAAGGCAGACACCTTACCTCTAGCACCACCTTTCTGGCCCCAAAATTAGCTTCTTGAGCTCTCTCTTAGACCCTCCCTGGCATGTTACTCAAACACACATTTACTATGGCTCTTCAAGGTGTTTTTCACATTTCCTTCATTGAATATGTAACCTCCCAGAGGCAAAGATGGTGTATCTTTCATCTGTGTGTTTCCTGCACTCAGGACCACCTCCTAGGATAAAGAAGATCGTTCAGTGTGCAAAGGAGCTGGGCATGGAGTGTGGAGACATAGTAGTGGGATGTAATTTTGTCTGACTCACCAAGCCATGAGACTTGATTCTGATTGTGAAGAACAGAGGTTCTCAACTGATTTGGTTCACGAATTCCTTTTCAGACAAAAAAAGATCACTCAACAGATGTGTTTTTTTCAGTGAATACAGGACCTTGCTCTTGGGACCAGCTCTGGCCAATGACTTCATAGTGTGACCAAAGACAATGCTTTCTATAGAGCCGATATCCTAGGAAGGGCTGAAATTTGGTTTTTGGCAGAGAGGGTAGGTGATGAATTGAGTTTTTTAAACTGAGTTGAAATCCATCTTTCTTCTTCTTCTTCTTCTTCTTCTTCTTCTTCTTCTTCTTCTTCTTCTTCTTCTTCTTCTTCTTCTTCTTCTTCTTCTTCTCTCTCTCTCTCTCTCTCTCTCTCTCTCTCTCTCTCTCTCTCTCTCTCTCTCTCTCTCTCTCTCTCTCTCTCTCTCTCTCCTCTCTTTACCCCCACTCTGAATTCTCTCATTCTTTAAAGCCCTAGCCTCATATAACCTCACATTTCTTTCTCTAGGTGAAATCTCCCTCCAGCACCTACTAATTCCCTTCCCTCCTTTTTCGGTTTTATTTTGTTTTGGGGTTCAAGGGTTACTCCTGGCTCTGCACTCAGGAATCACTCCTGACAGTGCTGGGGAGCATATGGGATGCTGGGAATCAAACCTGAGTTGGCCATGTTTGAGGCAAATGCCCTTCCCATAGTACTATTGCTTTTGCCCTCATCCTCACTGCAACATGTTCTCAGAGTTTAAGAGTTTATATTTTCATTTGTTTTTTGTCTGTCTCTGCTTTGCATGCCTATATTCCACATCTGAGTGATATAATCAGGTATTTGCATCTCTTTTTCACTTATTTCACTTCACACAACACCCTACAGCCCCCCCCCAATGCAAAAGGCAAGATTTCTCAGTACCTAGATAATTCAATAACTCAGATAACCAGTAACTCAGATGCTGGGCCTCACCGGATCATCCATAGCACCTCAAATTGGAAGCAAAATTTTAGCAATTAGTAGAAATTTAGTTCATTTTAGGGGTCAGAGTGGTAGCACAGCAGTAGGGCATTTGCCTTGCACGCTGCTGACCCAGGATGGACCCGGGTTTGATCACCAGCATCCCATATGGTTCTCTATCCTGCCAGGAGTGATTTCTGAGCCCAAAGCCCAGAGTAACCCGTGAGCACCACTGTGTGTGGCCTCCAAACAAGACAAAAACAAAGAAATTTAATTGACTATATATGTGAGTATATAAATGCTACTTTTATGTGTGTGCTTATATTATTCTGCTCTTTGCTCATCCTCTGAGGATATTTGAGTGTGTGCTGGAGGAGCCAACATCTGGCTGGTTGGTTCCATGATGCAGTAAATAATTCTGGGCTGTCCCAGGTTAGGGATTTAAAATGAATGTGTGAGCTTTTATTTTGAAGCCACACCTGACTATGTTGAGGGATTACTCTCATCTCTGTGCTCAGGAATCTCTCCTGGTGGTTCTGGGATCTATTATGGAAATAGAACTGGAGTTGGCCACATGGGAGAAGTCCATTAACCTCTATTTCATCCCTATCTTGGAAATTTAAATATAAATACTGATCTGAGATAATCATCTTTCTTTTTCCATAAGGAAGATATAGAAAAGAAAGGACTCTTTCCTCATTGACACATGAGGGGCCCGAAGTGTACCAAAACTTGAAAACATGATGGGAGGAAGTGAAGCATTTAATGACCCAATTTTGGGGTGTTGCTAGAAAATAGTATTGTCTTTATACAGCACATCCTTATTGATAGAACTAACTGGTTCTGACACTGAATCTCTGGATGTGAAAAAAAAAAACACCTCAGAATAATTCTTTTCTTTTTTTTTTCGTTTTGGTAGGTAGCTCCTGATAAATAAAAACATATGGAATTTTTTTGGGGGGGTCACACTGGCAGTGCTCAGGGGTTACTCCTGGCTCTGCACTCAGAAATTACTTCTGGCAGGCTTAGGGGACTATATGGGATGCCGGGATCCAAACCACCATCCATCCTGAATTGGCTGCATGCAAGGCAAGCGCCTACCACTGTGCTATCAATCCATACCAACATATGACATTTTTACTTTACATTGTTTTGTTTTTAGTCACACATGGCCATGCTCAGCACTTACTCTTGGCTCTTTGCTCAGGGATTACTCATGGTGGGGCTTTTCTCAAAGCATATATGTTTTCTCAAACCATATATGTTGGGGATTGAACCCAGTTTGTACAATGCACATGTCCTACCTGCTGTACTGTGTGTGTGTGTGTGTGTGTGTGTGTGTGTGTGAGTGACCTTTTTGTGATCACACCTGACTATGCTCAGGGCTTACTTCTGGCTCTGTGTTCTGGGATATAGGCAAGCCCCTTACCTTCTATCCTATCTCTCTGGCCTCACAAGGAAGTTCTAAAGCAGTGTGACACATATACTGAGCATACTCAGTGTGGCATACTGAGCATGTTTATATATGACACATTCATATTTTTTCTTCTGTTCTGTTTTGTTTTGTTTTGAGGCCACACCCAGTGGCGCTCAGGGTTACTCCTGGCTTTGTGCTCAAAAATCACTCCTGGCAGGCTTGGGGGAACATATGGGATTTGGGGAATTGAATCCACATCTGTCCTGGATCTGCCATCATCAAGGCAAAGGCCTTACTGCTGTGCCATTGAAAGCTTCATATTTTGTTTTTAGTTTTTGGGTCACACCCGGCGGTGCTCAGGGGTTACTCCTGGCTGTCTGCTCAGAAATAGCTCCTCGAAGGCACGGGGGACCATATGGGACACCGGGATTCGAATCAACCACCTTTGGTCCTGGATCGGCTGCTAGCAAGGCAAACGCCGCTGTGCTATTTCTCTGGGCCCAAAAGCTTCATATTTTGATGAAGCCAAAATGTGGATGTTAGAATGTAACTCCCAAGTTGTAATGAATGAATTGTTGTTAGATCAATTGAATTAGAAGTGCCATGGTTCAGCCTCCAGGCATCATCTTCCTTCCCCCTCAAGATGCCTTTGTACTAATTCTTCTGTTGATAACTAATTCTTTTTGTTGCATCTGCCTTTGAGGTCTTTGTCAGTGTGAGGCTTGTGCTCTGTGGCTTAATCTTTTCCAAATCTGACTTGACTTGCTTTGCATCCAGGAGAGAATTCAGGGCCTGTTCATTGACTTAGTGGGCACTGTGGAACCAGGTTTGAGTGAAGCTCTTACTGATAAAATCTAAAAGGATGCACTGGGCAGAGAAACATGGGGTGAGTGACTGGCAGCCCTGAAGATGATTCAAATATATAAGGTTGTCACTTGATCTTCCCCTGGGGCCAAAGACAGAATGAACTGGGTGAAAGTTCAGGCAGAGTTGGGAAGCACAGGTCTGGTCTTTGAGAGTCGTTTTGACTTTTGGACCCAAAGTTCTTTGTGAGATGTTACATACCACAAATGGAATGTGCAGGGGCTATAGGATTGAGTTAACGAGGGCCATTTCCGGCCAATCAAATCCTTGTTTATGCACATTCTTTCCTCCCTGGACTATGAAGTCAGATATTCTTTTGGGGGCTCTTTGTGTCCTGCCGGAAGAGGTGGAGCCCATGGCCGTGTTTGAGGTTCGGCAGAAAGAGAAAAAAGTCTAGGAAAGGTAGACTTTGAGGAACTGGAACCTTCAGAAGTCCCAGATAGCACCTGATACAGATCTTAGACCATGTGTCAGTCAGCAGTCATTTAGAGGCAGACAAATGAATCTTCTGTTGTGGACCAGGGGCCGACAAACTTTGTGAAGGCCAGAAATAGAATTTCCAGCTTCATGTACTGTGCAGTCACTGTCACTATTTCTCAGCTCTGTGGCTGTAATCTAAAAGCCACCAGAAATCATGTATAAATGAGTTTATCTGGGGCCGGAGAGATAGCACTGCGGTAGGGTGTTTGCCTTGCAAACAGCAGCCGATCCAGGGCGAATAGGTGCTTCACATCCCAGCACTCCATGTGGTCCCAGTACCTGCCAGGAGCGATTTCTGGTGTAACCCCTGAGTACTGATGGGCGTGACCCCCCCCAAAAAGTTTTTCTGGAACAGAGCAATAGCAACCTGGGTAGACTCGCACCCAGATTCGATCCCCAGCAACACATATGGCTTCCCAAAACCACAGGAATGATCCCTGAGCAGAGAGCCAGGAGTTACCCCAGATCATTACCAGGTATGGTCCCCCAAACCAAAAATGAAATAAGTTTATCTATGGATCAATGATATTTTCTCCCCAAATCAGGTGGTAGCAGAGTTGGCCTGAGATATAGATTTCTTTTCTCTTTCTATTCCTTTTTTCTTTATTGCATAATTTATATATTGGTTAAATATACATTATTTATTTAATTTATTTATGGCTAAAGATTTATAACCTTTGACATACCCCAAGCAAGAAAACTACATCTTCAAAAATAAAAAAAAAAAAAAAAAGGATCAAGTCTAGGGGGCCAGAGTGATATCACAGTGGTAAGGTGTTTGCTTTGCATGTGGCCAACACAGAATGAACCCCGATTCGAATCCTGGCATCCCAGGTGGTCCCCCAAGCCTGCCAGGAGTGGATTCTGAGCACAAAGCCAGGAGTAACTCCTGAGCTCCACCAGGTGTGACCCAAAAACAAACAAATAAACAAACAAACAAATAGAAAGATCAAGTCTAGGACCAGGGAGAGAGCTCAAAGGACTAGAGCTCATGTTTTACATGTCTGATCTTTTGCACTTTATGGTCCCTTAGAGCACTGCCAGGAGTGACCCCTGAAACCTGGTGGTACTCAGGGCTCAGTCCTGGCTCTGCGTTCAGGAATTACTTCTGGCAGGAGTCAAGGAACCACATGAATATCATGGGAACCAGGTCAGCCAAGTGGAAGGCAAGTCCCCTACCTGCTGTATTCTCTCGCTGGCCAGAGAAAACATTCACCTACCAAGACGATACTGATCTCTAATCTTATCATGGAAGTGATTTTGCATCACACTTATACCTGGCATTTCCTTATCGCAGACCCACTGGGCAGCAAGGGCCCTGCACAGTGGGAGAAAGTGCTGGATGGTCTCTGCTCCAAAGTAGTCACTCCTGGCAGGCATGGGGGACCATATGGGATACAAGGACTTGAATTGGGTTTTGTCCTGTGTTGGCAAGGCATGCAAGGCAAACGCCTTACCACTGTGATATCACTTTGCCCCTCTAGACTTGATCTTTTTGCGAAGATGTAGTTTTTTTTTTTTTTGCTTGGGGTGTGCCAAAAGTTATCTTCAGCCATAAATAAACTAAATAAATAATGTATATTTACCAATATACAAATTATGTAATAAAAAAGGAAAAGGGAGAGAAAAGAAATCTATTATCTCAGGCTAACTCTGCTGGGGGGGGAGGGGGTGAAGACCCCTAGAGTAGAAAATTCAGGGAATGTCCACACCAGACTTTCTCATTCCACAGTCACAGGCAGTGGCTCCCCCATCGGGCATGGGACAAAAGTCAGGCCAAGCAGAGACAATGAATTCTATCTACCAGAAAGCAACAGTCCTCCACTCTGCTGAATCTGAACAAAGAGACTTGCCTTGGAAAACACTGGCAGTCATGGAGGGGTTTAAATTAGGGGAGTGAATTTTGAAAGAAGTGGGAGAGGAGGAGAAAAAAGAAAGGGAAGTGAGAGGCGGAAGGAAGACTGGGGGAAGGAAGGAGGAGAAGAAAGTGGGGGAGAGATTGGGGACAAGGGTGGAGAGACACAGACAGAAGATAGAGAGACAGAGACACATCACTTAGGAAAATGGCAGGGAGAGAAGGGTTGTTGGTGAAGGGATGAGAGTGCAAGGCTGAACAGGAGGAAATCTTGAACAGTCTTGACTGCTGGTTGCAATGATGATACAACAGCAGGTAGCGTACTTGCTTTCAACGTAGCTAAGTCAGGTTTGATCCCAGAGTGATTCCTGGGTTAAATTCTGAGAAATTAATGGTGCCTTGGGTCAATGAATGTGAGGAACATCAGTAGGAGAGAGAGAGGGGGCGCTGATCACGAGAGGTTGAGGTCTTGGACTAGACTGAGAAGCATAGCAGTGGAAGGAGGAGGATGTGAAAGATGTAACCCAGTGCTGGTTTCAGTTTGGGGAGTCACATTCAGTCCCTCACACAGAAGGCTGCGAGGTGCAGGGAAGCAGTACTAGTGCAAGTGGAGTGGGAAACCCCAGGTCAGGCCTCCAGGCCATCATTATCACCTCACAAAAAGAGAAGTTTGATTATTTGAAGATAATAATTGCTAAATTATCTCAGATGCAAGTGGACCTAGGGGAAATCCTACCACCCAGTGAAATAGCCGAGGTATATTAGAATGTAAATGAAGTGGTGCCAGATATCAAAGCAGGATTAGCCTTTCCAGTTTTATTTTTTTTTAATTTAATAATTATTGGGGACCGGGCGGTGGCGCTAAAGGTAAGGTGCCTGCCTTGCCTGCACTAGCCTTGGACGGACCGCGGTTCGATCTCCCGGTGTCCCATATGGTCCCCCAAGCCAGGAGCAACTTCTGAGCACATAGCCAGGAGTAACCCCTGAGCGTTACCGGGTGTGGCCCAAAAACCAAAAAAAAAAAAAAAATAAATAAATTATTGGGAGCTAGAGCGATAGCAGAGTGGGTAGGACTTTTGCCTTGTGGCCAACCTGGGTTCAATCCCTGGCACACCTTATGGTCGCCGAGCCTGCCAGAAGCGATTTCGGGGAACAGAACAAGAAGTAACCACTGAACACTGCCTGGTGTGGCCCAAAACCTCCCTCCCCCAATTTTTAACAATTTTTAAACTTTATTGATTGATTGGTTGATTTTTGGGCCACACTCAGTGATGCTCAGGGATTACTCTTGGCTCTGCACTCAGAAATTGCCCCTGGCAGCAAAAAAATAAAAAAAAGATATTGCTCCTGGCAGGCTGGGGGAACCAAAAGGGATGCCAGGAATTGAACAGGGGGTCCCTCCTGGGTTGGCTACATGCAAGGCAAGCACCCTACTGCTGTGCTCTCTCTCCAACCTCTTAACAATTATTTTAAATAATAATATAAATAATATATATTATAATATATAATATTATATATTTAATAATATAAATAATATACAGGGCACTGACAGAACTTTACAAGAAAAAAACATCTAATCCCATCAAAAATGGGGAGAAGAAATGAACAGACACTTTGATAAAAAAGAAATACAAATGGCCAAAAGGCACATGAAAAAATGCTCCTCATCACTAATCATCAGGGAGATGCAAATCAAAACAATGATGAGATACCATCTCACACCACAGAGATTGGCACACATCACAAAGAATGAGAACAATCAGTGCTGGCGGGGATGTGGAGAGAAAGGAACTCTTATCCACTGCTGGTGGGAATGCCATCTAGTCCAACCTCTATGGAAAGCAATATGGAGATTCCTCCAAATTCTGGAAATTGTGCTCCCATTCGACCCAGCTATTCCACTCCTAGTGATATACCCTAGAACACAAGAATACAACACAAAAACCCCTTCCTCACACCTATATTTATTGCAGCACTATTCATAATAGCCAGGCTCTGGAAACAACCAAGATGCCCTTCAACAGACGAATGGCTAAAGAAATTATGGTACATATACACGATGGAATATTATGCAGCCATCAGGAGAGATGAAGTCATGAAATTTTCCTATACATGGATGTACATGGAATCTATCATGCTGAGTGGAATAAGTCAGAGGGAGAGAGAGAGAGAGAGAGAGAGAGAGAGAGAGAGAGAGAGAGAGAGAGAGAGAGAGAGAGAGAGACGCAGAATAGTCTCACTCATCTATGGGTTTTAAGAAAAATAAAAGTAAAAAAAAAAAAGACAAATAAAAGTCATTTTTGTAACAATCCTCAGAGACAATGAGAGGAGGGCTGGAACTTCCAGCTCACTTCATGAAGCTCACCACAAAGAGTGGTGAGTGCAATTATAGAAATAACTACACAGAGGACTACCATAATTATGTGAATGAATGAGGGAACTGGAAAGTCTGTCTGAAGTACAGGTGGGGGTGGGGTGGGATGGAGGGAGATTTGGGACATTGGTGGTGGGAATGTTGCACTGGTGAAGGGGGTGTTCTTTACATGACTGAAACCTAATCACAATCATATTTGTAATCAAGATGTTTAAATAAAGAAAAAAATTTAATTTGGTTGTTCTGTTTATTTTGGTTTGGTTTTTGGGTCACATCCGGCAACACTCGGGCTACTCCTGGCTCTATGCTCAGGAATCGCCCCCGGCAGGCTTTGGGGGACCATATGGGATGCTGGGATTCGAACTACCATCCTTCTGCAAAGCAAGGCAAACACCCTACCGCTGTGCTATCTCTCCGGCCCCACAATTTTTTTCTATAATTTTTTTTAATTTTGAAGGATATTAAATAATATATTAAAAATGTAATACATGTAGGGTGTTTGCCTTATACATGGCTGGTCCCTTGAGCGCCACCAGGAGTAATTTCTGAGTGTGGAGCCAGGAGTAACCCTGAGCACCATCGAGTAGGGTCCAAAAACAAAACAAAACAAAACAAAACAAAACAAAAAAGTAGCTGGTCAAAAAACAGACCCCAGAGGCTGGAGCAATAGCACAGCAGGTTGGGCATTTGCCTTATATGTGGCCAACCCAGGCTCAAGCCCTGGCATCCCATATAGTTTCCTGAGCCTGCCAGGAATAATTTCTGAGTGCAGAGTCAGAAGTATTTCCTAGCATCACTAGTATGGCCCAAAAACAAACAAAAAACAGACTCCAAATTGAAATATCAATTCAATAATTATTTTAATGTATTGTATATATATGTTTTGGGGCCACACCCAGCAGCACTCAGGGGTTACTCCTAGATCTGCACTCAGAAATCGCTCCTGGCAGGCTCTGGGGACCATAGGGGGTGCTGGGGATTGAACCTGGGTTCATCCTGGGTTGGCAGCATGCAAGACAAATGCCCTACTACTGTGCTCTCTCTCCAGACCTGTTAATATATTATTTTAGTAGGTTATTCATGCCAGTTAAAAAACAAAATTTTTTATTTATTATTATTTAAAATTTTATTATTTTAGGCACTTTCTTGATTCACAATACTGTTGAGGGCAGGGTTTTATACCCGCAGCACTAGTCATAGTAATCAAAACTGCAAAAAACCCATATGTTAAATCTTAATTTTTATGATTATAATTTAGGTAATAAGTTTATAATAGTGTTAGCATTAATATTCTTAATGAACAGTAACCACACCTCACTGAAATGCCCCAAACCCTATACCCCATCCCTATGAACCTCTAGCCAGGTCTTTTTTTTTTTTTTTTTTTTTTTTTGGCCACACCTGGCGGTGCTCAGGGTTACTCTTGGCTGACTGCTCAGAAGTAGCTCCTGGCAGGCACGGGGGACCATATGGGACACCGTAGCCAGGTCTTCCTTCCCCTTCATCCCTGTCTGAGATTTTCCATCTGTGATCCAAGATCAAAGACTTTTTTCTTTAAATTTTTTAAAATTTATTTTATTTCCTTTGGTTTTGGGGCCTCTTCCTTTATTATTTTTTTTCTTTTTTTTTCCTTTTGGATCACACCCAATGATGTTCAGGGATCACTCCTGATGGTGCTTGGGGGATCAATTGGGATGTTTGGGATCAAACCAGGTGTGCCTCATGCAAGGCAAGTACCCACCCCATTGTACTGTCTCTTCAGCCTTCAGTCAAGATTTTATCCTCATAAAATAAAGATTATTCCCTTGTTCAGAATCCACAGTTTTGGTTATGCTGAGATATGTCTGGGATTTTCTGGGGCGATTTTCCTTATCTTTTCTTTCTTTAATAAAATGAAGATAGTTTTGGTCTCAATTATGACATACATATATAGAATCTCTTCATTCATCTCCTTTGAAAAGGAATAAATCAAAAAGGGGGAGTAGGGAGGTATTGTGGAAGATTCCCCAGTTTTTTGATTCCCCTCCTGGGAACCAGCCTGCCTGTCAGAAGGTGCTAAAAAAGAAATAATAATAGATTGCCCCAGGGCGCTCACATGCGTGTCATTTATTATTTCTCCAGATAAGGTCGTTAGGGACCTCTCCATTGCATTATATTTCTCTGGTGACTTCCAGCAGAAGGGCACTGCTTAGCATTTGAGTCAAGATATGCCTCCAGGGCTGGCGCTGGTGAAAAGAGGGGAAAAGGATGAGTATAAAGTAATCCGAAGCTTTGTTCCCCTTGTGGCTGCCTGACTCCTTGTGGCAGACTTAAAGCCCCCTCACTTTAAGTGAGGGATTCGATTCCCAGAACAGGAAGCCTCTGGTCCTTGAGTGATGCTCTGGGAAGACACATAATAAATCCCCCCCAGAAAGGGCTTGCTCCCTGTCCAGCTCTGCCTCTGCTAAAATCCTGGGTCCCAGCTGCAGAGCTCAAAAGGGAGAGACCAACACTAAGCACCTCCTTTATCCACAGCCCAGCATGCAGGATGCATGCCACCCCTTTAGACCCTTTCCAGCCTCATGTATCAAAGCAAATAACTCTTTTCCTCTTTGACCCTCCAATTTGGTCAGCCACAGTCCTGGGAGGTCAGAGGGCAGTAGAGCAAAGTGCCAGGGGTTTGGTTTTTTTTTTTTTTTTTTTTTTTGACTTTGACCCTCAGAGATACTGGGGGTACTTCCATTTCAGTGTTTTTAGGGGTCATTCCCAGCAATGCTTGGGGGGGACGACCATGTGGCGCCTGGGATAGAGCCTGGTACCCACATACAAAATCTGCATTCAGCCCTTTGAACTCTCTCCCCTGCCCTCAATTAACCTTTCTTGAATGAAAAAAACGAGTGCCAAACACCTTAGGATTTTAGGGTTACACTGTGAGCCAGGAATGAAGAGAAATGCTGGCATTGTCTGGCAGTATCCATATTGGCAATATTTGGCCTGTGTGTCATCGTGACTTTGACCATGTCCTTCCCCTCCCATATGCCAGCCTTCAGGTATGGGGACAGGGAAAGTTCCGCTCCACCTCCCAGCTTTGAGCAAAGGAGCTGATAAGCCCAAACAATTCAGCAAAGGAGAACAAATGAGCTCTCTCTCTCTCTCTCTCTCTCTCTCTCTCTCTCTCTCTCTCTCTCTCTCTCTCTCTCTCTCTCTCTCTCTCTCTCTCTCTCCTTTCCCTTCTTCCTGTTTCTCTTCTCTTTTTCTCTTTTCTTGTTTTCTCCCCTCCCCCTTGTCTCTCTCCTCTCTTTTTTCTCTTTGAGCACACCCAAAAGTGCTCAAACTCTCTCCTGGCTCTATCTATGCTCAGGGATCACTCCTAGCAAGGCTCAGGAGACCATATGGATGGAATGTTGGGGATCAAACCCTACTAGAGTACATGCAAGGCAAGGCAAGTACCCTCCCTGCTGTATTATTTCTTGGGCCCAGACACTCTCTTTCACAACGAGCAGTCTTTCAGGATATCTGACACCACAAGGGTTTAGTAACATTTCCTTTTGGTGCAACTACCTAATTTGTGGAATCTACCATCAAATAAAAAATGTGGATCTCTTGTTAAAATATTATTATTAAATGATCTCATAATAATGGATGGGAATAAAGTTCAGAACCTTTGCCTAGCAGGTGTAAATTTTTGGGTTCGATCCCCAGCACTGAAAAAGAAAAAGAGAAAGAAATAAAGTCCATATGTTGATAATGGAGTATTTCAGCAAGGACCTTTGCAAGCAGAGACTGCACCCGTGAAGCTGCTTTGCTTTCAGAGGCAGCCAGAAGGGTTTGCATTCTTGGGGCTGACCCTGCTGTGTGTGATGGACACCACAGCATCCAAGAGACCCTTTGACCTGGAGCTAGCAAGAACACCCAGGTTCCTGGCCAGAATCTCAGCAACTCTGGGATCCTAGGACCAGGAGAAGCTGCAATTTGCATTCTGTACCCCAAACTTTCCCAAGAGTTGCCCCAGAGCAAAGCCAAGTTTCACTGTTATCTGGGAACTCAAGGCCACAGGGAAGTTGTTTTTGTGAAAAGTCCCTAGAAGTTAATCATGAAATGGTCCTTTTTATTCTGTTTACAGAACACACAGGCATGGGGAGATCTTCTGTTGCCAACACATGCCACTGTTTACCTGTCCTCACACACCTCCCAAGTGAAATTTGCCCTGGCTGGAGGAGATCAGCCTTGAACTTGGCTTGTTTCAGGGGGAGGAAGAGAGTGGTACAGGCCTGGGCCAGACTGCTAATGTGAATGGGAGGGGCTGCTAGGCCCACATTTCCTGAAAGCAGGGAAGGGAAGCTCAGAAATGCAACCATACCACAATATATTCAATGTATATTTAAAATTAATTACTATATTGCTGAGAGATAGGACAGGAGTTAAAATGATTGCTTTGCAAGCAGCTGACCTTGGTTTGATCCCAGGCATTATATGGCTTCTGGAGTAGCCTCCAGCCCTGCCTCGTGTGACCTCCAACTCCCACAACCAAATAAATATGGATGTGTGGGTCATTGATTTTTTTTTCCCCTCTCCCAGCTGTACTCAGGGTTTACTCCTGGCTTTGTCCTTGGATATCATTCCTGACAGTCTTGGGGACCATCTTGAGGATCCAACTTTAGTCAGCTACAGCTGTACTATCTCTCCAACCCCGTGATTTCATTTATTTATTTTTTGTTTTTGTTTTTGGGCCACACCCGTTGACGCTCAGGGGTTACTCCTGGCTATGTGCTCAGAAATCATTCCTGGCTTGAGGAGACTATATGGGATGCCAGGGATCAAACCCAGGTCCGTCCTGGGTCAGCTGCATGCAAGGCAAATGCCCTACCACTGTGCTATTGCTCTGGCCCATCATTGATTTTTATTTTTTTTTTTTGTTTTTGGGCCACACTGGGTGGTGCTCAGGGGTTACTCCTGGCTGTCTGCTCAGAAATAGCTCCTGGCAAGCACGGGGGACCATATGGGACAACGGGATTCGAACCAACCACCTTTGGTCCTGGATCGGCTGCTTGCAAGGCAAACGCCGCTGTGCTATCTCTCCGGGCTCTCCATCATTGATTTATTTTTAATTTGTTTCTTTCATTATTGTTGTTCTTAGAGCAGGTCATGCACACTCCTGGCCATGGTGCTGATCTTGCACTGTTCTTTAGTTGAGACATTCAAGCAATTTCTGGTCACAGACTCACATTTCCTGACTGTGCTGCTCGCATAACATATTTTAGTTTCTGGAGGTTGTACCCTTTGTTGATATATATCAACATGTGTTGATATGCATACATGCATACATGTGTGTGCATGTGGATAGCATGACTAGACATTGCTTCTGGTGGGAAAATCACAGATGGCAGAACTGCCAGGCTCAAACTGCAGAGCTTGCTGTCTTTGAGTCTGCTGTGCTGCATGTGGTAACATTGACATTTGAACTCTTTTTCTGGAAATTACTATGGCTTTGTGCTCAAATCTCACTCCTAGCAGGCTCTGGGGACCATATGGGGTTCTGGGAAACTAATCTGGGTTGGCCTCTTGCAAGGCAAACGCCCTACCTGCTATACTATTGCTCTGGCCCCTGAACTAATTTTGGGGAGATACTGAGCAGTAACTCTAAGCTTAGAGCTCAAGGGGCTCTCCTGAAAGTGCTGGGACTGGACATCAAACTCCAGACTTCCTGTATGCAAAGCATTGAGCTTTCTCTCTGGCCACAGGGATCATACCTTCAGCTGGCCTCTGCTGGAAGGGCAGACTTTCCACATTGCTGAGCTTGTCTTCCTGGCCTCTGGCTTTAGTTCTGAATAGGTTAGGTATTCTATGGCTCAAAACTCCAAAGTTATGTGAAGATTTATGATGAGAGCTCTCTGCTCCCTAGTCATGCGGTTCTGTTTTCTGTAGGAGGCTTAACCAACTTTCTGTACTCTCAATTATTCTTTTTAGGTTATGGTATTTACCAGGGGCTACCATTCTTAATTTTTGCTGCCTCAGAATGGCTTCTGGAATTGTACTTGAGCTTGTGGGGTGGTGCTAGGAATCGACCTCACTGCTGCCGGCTATGTGTTTGCAAGCAGGTATGCTTCCAGGAGGCACCCGGGGACCTCCCCACTTTTCTTTTTCCCACCAATGGTAAGAAACTTTGGCACTGTCCCAAGATTTGCCTTTTTCTCACTTAAGATTAGATCTAAGCAGAGCCGGAGCAATAGCACAACATATAGAGCATTTGCCTTGCACACAGCTGACCAACGTTCAATACTCCTTGGCATCCCATTTAGACTCCAAACACCATCAGGAATGACCCCTGAGAGCAGAGCCTGGAGTAACCCCTGAGCAGTGCTGGGTATGACCCAAAATAAACAAACAAACAAACAAACAGACAGACAAAAGTCTAAATTAGAAGCAAGGAGCACAAAGATAGTACAAGAGGGAAAGTGTTTGTCTTTTATGTAGCTAACTCCTGGCACTGTATATATTCCCCCCCCCCCCAGCACAGCTAGGAGTGATCCTGTAGCATAGAGCCAGGAGTAAGCCCTGAGTGCAATTGGATGTGGCCCAACATCCCTCCCCCCAAATAAAAGATTATATCTGGGAAACTTTCCATATTAGTTCACAAGGAGATTTTCATTCTTTTATTGTGCATACAGTTTAGTTTACTCTGGGGGCCAGCACTTGTCTTGGTTCCTTTAAGGAGAAAGGAAGTCAGGCTCCCCTCCCATCTCACCAGCAGTTGCTGTCAATGAGTGGGATTTTTGGGGGTAGGGGACACGAACATACCCAGTCAGCCCTCTAGATTTCTACAATGAATGATTTCTTGCCCACTTACACTATTGCAGAAATGCTGGGATACTGCAGGGCAGAGACAAGACTCTACTCTCTGGGCACATGTAAAAATTTAGGGAGAAGGTTGGGGCTGAGGCAATAGCACAGCGGTAGGGTGTTTGTCTTGCACTTGGCCAACCCAGGATTGACCTTAGTTCGATTCCCGGAATCCCATCTGAGCCTGCCAAGAGCTATTTCTGAGTGCAGAGCCAGGAGTAACATCTGAGACCTGAGAGCCACCGGGTGTGACCCAAAAACCAAAAAAAAAAAAAAACTAGGGAGGAGACCAGTGGCCAACTAGAGCCTGAATGAGTGAGAGACTTCCAGATGGCGAACCACAAACCATGGACATGACTGAGTGTATATATGCTTGCTCCCATGTGTAGTGAGTGAACAGGAGTGGCAGGGGCAGGGGGAGGCAGCCTTCAAAAAGGAACCCGGATGGCCTCTATGGATAATTAAACTGTGCTTGGGAGCATGATGACTCCAAAAGAGGTTTGATAGGTATAGCATTTAGTTCCAGTTGTTTTTATTTGTTTGCTTTTTTTTTTTTTTTTTTTGGGTCACACCCGGCAGTGCTCAGGGGTTATTCCTGGCTCCAGGCTCAGAAATTGCTCCTGGCAGGCACGGGGGACCATATAGGACTCCGGAATTCGAACCGATGACCTCCTGCATGAAAGGCAAACGCCTTACCTCCATGCTATCTCTCCGGCCCCTGCTTTTGTTTTTTTATTTGGGGGGGGTCACACCTGTCGGTGCACAGGGGTTACTTCTTGCTCTGCACTCAGAAATCACCCCTGGCAGGCTCAGGGAACCATGTGGGATGCCAGGAATTGAACTACCATTGGTCCTGGGTCAACCATGTGCAAGGCAAATGCCCTACCACTGTACTATCTATCTCTCTGGCCCCTTTTCTTGTGTTTTAATGTTATTATTATATCATTGGTGTTTGGGCCATACCTGGCAGTGCTTAGGGTTTACTCCTGGATCTATGCTCAAGAATTACTCCTGGAAGGCTAAGGGGAACCATATGGGATGCTGGGAATAAACAACAGTTTGGCCTTTTACAAGGCAAATGCCCTACCTGCTGTACTGCTCTGTACTGCTCTGGCCCAATGTTTGGGTTGTTTTGGGGAAAAAACTGGGGCCACTCTGGGCAGTGCTCAGGGCTTATTCCTGTCTCTGTGTTCAGGGATCTCTCCTAGTGATGCCCAGGGGACTATAGGCAGTGCCAGAGATCAAACCAGGCGAATGAACTAGGTCCATCACAAAGCTAGGTAAACATTCTATTGCAGTACTTATCTCTTTGGCCCCAGCAGCATTTTGAATGGCACAGCTCAGAAAGCTTCCAAACTCCCAGCTTTTGGCTGTCTGTGGGCAGGGTGGGAAACTTGGGAGCTGCCTTCTTAGCTCTATCTAGCAAGGTTAACTCCATTTTTTGCCTAAGAGAAAGAATCAACCCTTCCCTCTAGGGTGGGCAGACAGGCAACAGTGACCTGGGGCTAGTTCTAGGAAGAAGCTGGTCTATTCCTTCCAGTTTCCCAATTCTTCAGGCTGAAGTCTCAGTCCTGGGTGATGCTGAGTCCTTCTCTACCCAGGCTTACACCCATCCTCTGTCTAAATCTGAAGCTCTTAACTCAGGAGACTGCGGGGGTAGGGAATCACTTGCTGATCAGAATGCAGGGCCTGGATATTGGCTATCTTGGGCAGGAAGAGAATTAGGACCTTCCAGCCACAGGACTAGCCAAGCGGAAGTTAGCTATGGGGCGGGCATGGGCACCTCTCATTGCCGCCTGTTTCCCATCGGCCAGGCTGGGCAGTTCTTGTTTCCACCTCGGAAACGCCTTCCCACCCTTCCTGTCCCAGTACAAGGCTGGTTTGGTTTGGCCATAACCTTGTCTCCAGAGCCACCGCCTGTCCCCTGGGGCCTAGTCCATGGCAGGACCTCTAGGGTCCCAGCACTGCCAGTGCTGTCCCCGGCTTGTGGGTGACATGTAGCCATGTGTGGGCGAGCTGGCCTGCCTGGAGGTCAGCGATGAGGTCGCATGCTCTTGCTGTCTATTTTGGGTCCTCGCTCACTAGAATGATTAAATAAAGGGGAAACCACAGCTGAGCTGTGGGAAAGGCAGAAACGAGGAGCAGCGGTCAGGACCCAGAGAGGAGCAGGCATGCCCAGACTGAAGCTGGGACGAGCTTACATCAAACCTGCATTGAGGGACAGTATGCAGGGGTGCTGAGCTGTAGGAGGGGGAGGTGACACAGGGGATGAGTGTGGGAAAGAATCTGCAGGGAGGCTTCTTCTCCCTGGGAACCCATTAACTGGGAAGAGCAAGAGAGCAGGGAAAATTGCATTTTTTTATATTAAATATTTTTTCATTTTTCATTTATTTTTTATTTTATTTTATTTTGGTTTTTGGACCACACCCGGCGGTGCTCAGGGGTTACTCCTGGCTCTGCGTTCAGAAATCAGAAATCACTTCTGACAGACTCGGGGGGACCATATGGGATGTTGGAAATTGAACCACTATCAGTCCTGGGTCAGCTGCGTGTAAGGCAAACGCCCTTCTGCTGTGCTATCACTCCAGCTCCCTTTTTTTTCTTCATTTTTTAAAAACTTGGAACTGGAGAGAGACTACATAGAGCCACATACTTGCCTTGTATGTGATTGACCCAGGTTTGATCCCCAGCACCCCATATAGTCCCTTGAGCCCTGCCAAGTACGATCCCTGCGTACAAAGCCAGAAGTAAGGCCTGAGCATTGCCAGGTGTGGTCAAAAAACTAAAAAAAACAAGCAACAAAATGCTCCTTAAAAACAATCTTTTTTTTTTTTTTTTTTTTTTTTTTTGGGGTAATACCCGGCAGTGCTCAGGAGCCACTCCTGGCTCTATGCTTAGAAATCGCTCCTGGCAGGCTTGGGAGACCACATGGGACGTCGGAATTTGAACCACCGTCCTTCTGCACACAAGGCAAACGCCCTACCTCCGTGCCATCCCTCCGGCCCCTAAAAACAATCTTTTATTAATCAAGGTACTGTGATTTACAATCACGTTAATGATGGTTTCATGTGTACATTGTACTCAAAATTGTTCATTTTAAAAAATTAATTTTCTCCAACACTAATCTCCCACCAAGGTCCCCTTTTACCCACCAGTGTCCCTAGATTCCCTACTATCCCCAGACTGCCCTTTTAATAAGTATATAACACACTTACTTCATATTACTTGGTTCAATAAAACATAAAGAAATGGCAAATAGGATTATCAAAAATATAAATCAATATAAGTCAATTTTTTTTGTTATCGTTGTTTTTGTTTGTTTGTTTGTTTTGGGCCACACCTGGCAGTGCTCAGGGGTCACTCCTGGCTTTGCACTCAGAAATCTCTTCTGGCAGACTTGGGGAACCATATGGGATGCCGGAGATCAAACCCTGGTCAGCTGTGTGCAAAGAAAATGCCCTACTGCTGTGCTATCACTCTGACCCCAATATAAGTCAACTTGTGATGATTTCTTTCCTGGAAAGAACTATAAACAAAAATTCTTTTTTTGGAGGGAAGATACATCAGCAGTGCTCAAGGATCAGACCTGGATCTGCACTCAAGATTCATTTCTGGTGGGCTTGAGGACCATCTGGGATGCCAGAGATCAAATCTGGGTTTGCCGTGTGCAAGGTAAATGCTCTCCCCACTGTGCTGTGTGTGACCCTGAAAAGAACTTCTTGCTTGGGGGTTACCTTCCTCTCTCCTACTGCTCCTTGGGGTCCCAGTGTGCAGGGGTTTTCTTAGTGGTTGCTGGGGAAAATCTCTGGGCCCCTCTCTTCTCCCCTGGGATGGAGGATGACTTCAGACAAAACAGCTGCAGGTCGGATTTTCTTGTGGGTTACAGGAATGTCACAGAGAGTTAAGCTGAGAGGAGGAAGAGACTTAAAAGGAAGAGGAAGCCCCTCCCTGTGCCCCCCCCCCAGGGAGATGCAGGAACCCAGAAAAGGAAGGAGCAGCTGGCTTGGTGGTTCTGGGCACTGTTGGTGTGCAGTCCCCAAACTTATACTCTGGCATCAATACCCCATATCTGTACATCCAAAGACTAGTGGAGATGGAGGGCTCAGTGGTAAAAATGCCTGTTTTGCAAGCATGAAGCTGAGGATTCGATTCCTGATACCATTCCATAACTACTAAGCAAGGTCCTGGGGGGAAAGTTGCTGTTTTAGAGCCCTATTTGCTGCAACTAAGGCGTGAGAGCCTTGATGAGAACTGGGCCTGAGAATGTGTGAACAGGCGTGTAATCCCCATACAGGTATATGGGGGGCAGAGAGGGGTGTGTGAGGCAAAAACCACAAAGGAAAAGGAAGTTTGATCCCAAGGAGCACCACAACCAAAGTATGCAAGTGTCACAGCTAAGATATATGTGAGTCTTGATCATTGCAACGACTACAGCCATTGCCACAAAAGGGAAGAGAAATGAGGAAAGCAAAGCTGCAGAGGGGCCAGAGAGATAGTACAGTGGGTAGGCCACTTGCTTTGTACTTGACCAACCTGGGTTGGATTCCTGTTATACCTGGGATACTCATATGGCCCCTGAGCCTGCTGGAACTGATCCCTGATCGTCGAGCTAGGAGTAACATCTGAAAGTGACCTACAAACCAAAAAGTTAAAAAAAGAAAGCTCTGGGACCCGGAGAGATAACACAGGGCGTTTGCCTTGCAAGCAGCCGATTCAGGACCAAAGGTGGTTGGTTCAAATCCCGGTGTCCCATATGGTCCCCCATGCCTGCCAGGAGCTATTTCTGAGCAGACAGCCAGGAGTAACCTCTGAGCATTGCTGGGTATGGCCCATAAACAACAAACAAACAAACAAAAACAAATCCAAAAACAGAAAGCTCTGGGGCCAGAGAGATAGCATGGAGGTAAGGCATTTGTCTTGCATGCAGAAGGTCGGTGGTTCAAATCCTGGCATCCCACATGGTCCCCTGAGCCTGCCAGGAGCGATTTCTGAGCGTAGAGCCAGGAGTAACCCCTGAGCGCTACTGGGTGTGACCCAAAAACCAAAAACCAAAAAAAAAAAGAAAAAGAAAAAGAAAGGAAGAAAGCTCTGCATAGTTGCAGAACTGCCCTGTCACACCAGGCAGCCACTTGTGGCTCTTGGACCCTTTGAACATGGGTCATCCCAGGGGCCCATATTACAGGTGGAAGTCACCCACATACTTGGCAGGCTCTGCAGAACAGGAGCTGTAGAATGTCTCAGTAATGATGCTTCTGTGATGACATGTTGAAATGATAATATTTGGGTAGGTGGTATTTAATTAAATACAGGAGGAATGTGAACTTGCCCTGTTTCCCTCTTGCAGATGGCAGCTCAGAAGCGGTGCATTGCCTCTCCCTCTGAGGGTCAATGCTGGTTTCCAGTGGCTGGGTCTGAGGCTGACAAGAGCCCAGGAAGTCTGGGCAGGGTCTAACTGGGCAGAGTCACTGATGCAAACTTTTGGGGGGCTGTTGTTGTTGTTTTGTTTTTGGGACATACCCAGCTCTGCTCAGGCATTGCTACTGGCTCTGCATTCAGGAATCATTCCTAGCAGTACTCAGGGGACAAGTAGGGGTGAACCTAGCTTGGTCATGTGCAAGGCAAATGCCCTACCCCCGTACTCTTTCTCCAGCTCCACTGATGCAAACATTTAAAACATAAACCAGGGGCCGGAGAGATAGCATGGCAGTAGGGCGTTTGCCTTACACGCAGCCCACCTGGGATAGACCCAGGTTTGATTCCCAGTATCCCATATGGTCCCCAAACCTGCCAAGAGTGATTTCTGAGTGCAGAGCCAGGAGTAATGCCTGAGAGCCGCTGGTGTGGCCCCAAAACAAACAAAATTCCCCCCCAAAAAACAACATAAACTATGTTACCATGTTGTTTAATGCTACCTGTGACTAGTAACAAAAATCAGGGTGTTTGGGGCTGGAGCGGTGGCCCCAGTTTTGTTGTTGTTGTTGTTGTCTTTGTATAATACATATTAAATACTGTCTTGCACTTATAAGTCCCATTTTCTGAGCTTCTTTTTTTTTTGGAGGGGGATTTGGGGCCACACCTGGAGGCACTCAGGAATTACTCCTGGCTCTGTGCTCAGAATTTGCTCTTGGCAGGCTCAGGGTACCATATCGGATGTCAGGAATCAAAGCCGGGTTCGTGGCATGCAAGGCAAATGCCCTACTGCTGTGCTATCTCTCCGACCCCTCATTTTCTGAGTTTCTGCCAGCGCCTCACCCCCACCCCCACCTCCCTATCCAGGCTATATTTTGTTACCCTTCAGATATCCCAGTTCCTCTTTTGGTCCTATGTAAGAATTGTTGTAAAGAAATAAACTCTCTCTGGTCATTAGCCTGGGATTTGTTCTTTCCCGGTCATGAGCTGGGGTCATGAGCTGGGGTCTTTGGTCCCCAGGCACACTGGGAAGAGGAAGTTGACCCTTGCTGGCTGACAGGGTTGGCACAAGGGTGTCCTCGGGCTTGATCACATTTTCTGGCCCCTCTAGAAGAGGACCCCAAAGAGAGAGGAGCTCAGTGGTCAAAAATCTGGGGACTGGAGACATATAGCACAGGTCAAAGGGCACTTGTCTTGAAGGTTGTGCTCTTGGGTTCAGCATCCCATATGGTCCTCTGAGTCGGCTAGGAATGGTCATTGACTGAGAGCCAGGAGTAATCCCTGAGATCCACTGACTGTGGGGCCCCTGTCCCAAAAGAAAATCTGTGACTAGAAGAATAGTATGGTGGGTACCTTGCATACATCTGACCTGGGTTAGATTTCTGGTGCTACATAAGATCCCCTGAACCCAGCCAGGAATGATTTCTGACCACAGAGATAAAAATAATCCCTGAGGGGCTGGAACAAATAGCATGGCAGGTAGGGCATTTACCTTGCATGCAGTCAACCCAGGTTTGATCCTCAGCATCCTATATGATTCCCTGAACCTGCCAGGAGTAATTTCTGAGTGCAGAGACAGGAGTAACCCCTGAGTGCTGCTGAGTATGCCCCACCCCAAAGAAAAGAACCCCTGAGTATTGCTAGGTATGGTCCTAAAGTAAGAATAAATCTTTATGTAGTGATATATAAAGATCTATTCCCCTACCCACCATGGGGGAGGAAAGACACTTCATCTCTGGTTTAGATGCAGACAGGAGTTGCAGGGCCAGCTACTGTGTTGGAAAGGACACATGATGGGGAGAAGAGGGGCTCTGAGAGGGTCTAGAACTCAGATCTGTGTCAGGGAAAGCTTCATGAAACAGAGCTAAGAGGCTGGGAATACATGTCGAGTCTACTGCAACCAGCCAGGGGTGTCTTACTCTTGAAAAAAGACAAAAAAAAAAAAAAAAAGGGGGGGGGGGGAGGGGCCTGAGAAATAGCGTGGAGGTAGAGCATTTGCCTTGCATGCAGAAGGACGGTGGTTCAAATCCTGGCATCCCATATGGTCCCCAGAGCCTGCCAGGAGCTATTTCTGAGCATAGAGCCAGGAGTAACTCCTGAGCGCAGCCAGGTATGACCAAAAACAAACAAACAAACAAAAATAAAAAAGACAGAAAGTGCCTTGCATGTGATATCCCAGATTCAATATCCAGTACCTCTATGTCTCCTGCCCCCACCGAGTACCACCAGGAATGATCCCTGAGTGCTGAGCCACAAAATTAAGTCTTGAGCACTGCCAAAAAACCAAATAAGCAAAAATCAATCACTAAATAAATTGGGACAGGAAATAGCTCAGTAACCTGGAATGTGGAAACACCATCTTCTATCCCTGGCATTGCATGCATGTACCCCAAACTCTTCTGGGAGAGATACTAAGCACTGAGAAGGGAGTAACCCCTATGTACTTCTGGGTGTACGCCCTAAACCAAACCAACCTAAAATGCCCAAAGCTCTCCAATGGGAAATACAACAATATATTAGAGAGACTTTGATCTGTCATAAAATTCTGGAATGTTGAGTAGTACAAAATTACTTCCAAAGAGGGACCTCTTTTTTCTTCACTCACTTTCTCTCACCCTACCCACCATGTCTTGTTTTTCTCCTGTTTCTTTAAATCCTTTTTGTTCTCTCTCGGTGGGGCTTTGGTTCTCTGAGTTGGGCGGAGATGGTTTTCTGTGCATTTGGAGGGTTGATAGGCAGAACATGATTCTGCTTTGATTCATTCCTGCCCGTTGCCTATCAACCCTCTTGCTGCCTAGGAGGCGGCTGGCAGGAGATTCAGTTCATACTGAACCATGCCAGCTGACAAATCATAAACATTGCATCTGAGGTTCCAGAGCAATTGTGTAGTTCAGTTCCTTTGTTTTATAAAAATAAGGAAATAAAACCTAGCAAGGGGAAGTGACTTAGCTTGAACTGGGAACGCCTGACACCCAGTCCCAATCACTCACCGTGGACAACCCCCACGGTTTTCCAATCCTCCTCTTAGAAACACAAAAGCCATTAAAGTTCAACTCCAGGACTGCTGACATGGCTCCAAGGCTGGGGGTGTATAGTTTGATCCTCAGCACTGCAGGGTTCCCCAGAAGTCTTTCAATGTGCTGTGTCCACCCCCCAAAAAAGATAAAACTGTGTCTTGTCTATCATTCATAAAATTTAACTTTACTAAACAAAAACAGATGGTCTGCATTTGTTGTTGTATGCCTGAGCCTTTTAAACAGATCTCAGTTTTGGTAAACATTTTTGGGCTTGATCCGAGGGAAAGGCATTAAAAAGCTAAATAAAATTCTTGAAGTTCCTCTTGTGCCTTTTCTCCCTTTGTTGTTGTGATGTCTGGAGGTCGTGCATACATGGTGGCAGCGATGGCAGCGTCACGGTACTGGGGTCGCCCACTGGGCTGGGGCCTGCACAATATAATGTTGTTTCATTGCAGCTTATTGTCTCTCAGAACAAGTTTATAGCCCATTCAATGCAAGCTGGAGAGATTTCACGCCTGTTGGCTGCCACTGACTGGCCCTTTCTCTTTTCCAATGTGCTTTATTTTATGGATCTGTAGCTTGTAGCTCTTTCAAGCACCAACAGAGTTGAAATCCATCATTCTCAACCCTGATGGCACAGTGGAAGTAACCGGAATACTTTTAAATACTAACAATATTTAAGCAATATTCTAATTGAATTGAACTTTCTAGAACTAAATTTGGGCACTTTTTGGTTTGTTTTAGCTTGTTTGTTTGTTTTTGGTCACATTCTGTGGTGCTTTAGGTTGCTCCCGTGCTCTGGGTCCAGGGGTTCTCCTGGAGGTGCTGAAGGAACCAAGCAGGACCAGAGAAAGAAGCTTGGTCCTGTGTCAGAGCATGAACTCTGCCCATTGAGCTATCTCTCCTGTCCTGGGCATTGGTTTTTTTTTTCTTGTTATTATTATTATTATTTTTTTTTTGGTTGTTAGTTTTTGGGTCACACCCGGCAGCGCTCAGGGGTTACTCCTGGCTCTATGCTCAGAAATCACTCCTGGCAGGCTCAAGGGGACCATATGGGATATAGGGATTCAAAACACCTTACCTCCATGCTATCTCTTTGCCCCCCACCTTTTTTTTTTTTTTTTTTGGTTTTTGGGCCACACCCTGTGACGCTCAGGGGTTACTCCTGGCTATGCGCTCAGAAGTTGCTCCTGGCTTCTTGGGGGACCATATGGGACGCCGGGGGATCGAACCGCGGTCCGTCCTAGGCTAGCGCAGGCAAGGCAGGCACCTTACCTCCAGCGCCACCGCCCGGCCCCTGCCCCCCACCTTTATTTTTGTTTAAGGTCATATCTACTTAGGGTTTACTCCTGGCTGTATGCTTAGAGATCATTCATAGCTAAGCTCAAAGGAATGCATTGGTGCCTGGAACAGAATTTGAATCTGTTATGAATAAGGCAAGTGCCCTCTGTACTGTACTATCTCTCTGACCTGGTGTTGATGTTTTTAAAAAGGTTCTTTAGATTATCCTTCCACTGTAACTTTACCTTCTCCTCTTTGCATCATTGTTCTCATAATCAAAAATTAAAAAAAATAAAAAGGGGCCCAGAGAGATAGCACAGCGGCGTTTGCCTTGCAAGCAGCCGATCCAGGACCAAAGGTGGTTGGTTCGAATCCCGGTGTCCCATATGGTCCCCCGTGGCTGCCAGGAGCTATTTCTGAGCAGACAGCCAGGAGTAACCCCTGAGCAACGCCGGGTGTGGCCCAAAAACAAAAACAAAACAAAACAAAAAATAATAAATAAATAAATAAAAATAAAAAAAATAAAAAGGTTCTTTAACTACTGTTTATGAAAATAAACACATAAATATATTTCTCCTCTGCTATTGAATATTTTTCTAAACACACACACACACAGACACATATATATTTGAAAATCCAAAACCCTTAAAACATTTGGGGTCATACTGTCAAAAACAGCAAAGCTGGAACCTAATCACTAGGAAATACCCGACAAACCCAAATAAATAAACAGAACATTCTATAAAAAATTATCTGCCAATATTTGCAAAAAATGTGCATGTTGTAAAAAGACAAAGAAAAATTCAAAATAATTCTAGAAATAGCTTTAGAAAGGAATTTTTGAAAGGAAACGAAAGACTCATGGCAATTGAATGTAAAATGGAATGTGGGAGTTTCTGCTCTAAAGATATAACTGGGAAAGCTGGAGAAATTCGAATAAAGTTTGAAGACTTGCTCTTAATATCATATCTTCATAATCAAAAGATGTAGGAGAAAAGGACTTCATGTATATGATGAAATCTCAAATGATTCAGAAAAAAATCTATATGCCATGTATAAGTGTGTGTAAGTGTAGATGAAGGAAGAAAGCAAGAGACAGAGTCTCAGAAAATGAACAAGCAAATAGGGTAAAATGTTAACAGTACAGAATGTAGGTGAGGGATTTAGTGATGTTATTGTATTAATCTTACATTTCCCTCTGTAGTTGTCAAAATAAACAATTAAAAAATACCCAAACTTGTAAGGTCCTGAACAAGAAATAAACTGGGGTCAAGATTTTAAGACGTAAGAGAGAATTTATTAAGCATTTGTTCTCTGGTATAAGTGATTGAGTTCTGTCAGGGTTTCTGCCGGAGTGTCCTCTCCAATGTTGGCAGCATAAAGCCAAATCTTGTTTCCAATAGAGGGCGGCACAGCCTTACAAAGAGTCTATTACAGTCTCTGGGTTTGGGGCAACATAGAATGCATTCTATGGTGTTTCTAGAACCTAGGCATGAAGATGAGAGCCGAGCTCTACCTAAAATCCCATTTTACAGATGTGCAGACTGAGGCTCAGAAGAAAACATCTGGCTCAGAGTCACAGCCACAGGAACTGCTTATAATCACAGTTTTTGTTTTTTTTTTTTTAATGGAGAAGCACAGCCCTAGAGCATTGAGGACAAGTACTTACAATCTCTTTAATCCTACTTCCTCTCCTCTTCTTTTGTTTTCTTTTAAATTCTGAGCTAAGACTCAGAGAAGCCAGTAGCTGTGTCTCTAAGGTATGAACAATTTTATCTGTGGAAAAAAAAACCTGTAGTATAAATAACCTTGTAACTACATTGTTAAAAAAAAAAAAAAAAAAGAAGAGAGAGAAAAGAATGAGATTCTGGCTGTGCTCATAGCAAACACCTTTTATTCTTTTCTTTTTTCTTTTTTGTTGTTTTTGGGCCACACCCGTTGACACTCAGGGGTTACTTCAGAAATTGCTTGTGTCTTAGGGGGACCATATAGGACACCGGGGGATCAAACTGTGGTCCATCCTAGGATAGCACTTGCAAGGCAGAAGCCTTACCACTAGCTCCACCCCTCTGGTCCCTATTTATTTTCTTTTAATGTCTTGTTTTGGTTCGGGGTCACACCCAGTGGTGCTCAGGGCTTTCCTTTGCTCTTTGCTTAGGGATTACCCCTGGCATTGTTGGGTGGGGGAACCATGTTGGGGATTAAAAATTTGGTTGAATGTACATGCAAGGCATGAAGTTAGGGCATTTGCCTTGCATGTAGAAGACAGTGGTTTGAATCCCGGCATCCCACATGCTCCCCCGAGCCTGCCAGGAGCAATTTCTGAGCATAAAGCCAGGAGTAACCCCCGAGCGCAGTCGGGTGTGACCCAACCACTCGCAAATAGATCAACTACCAGGGAAAAGATAGACTATAGCAAAAGAAAAATGAATTCAGTGCCTACTGGCAGATACATATATACACACATAACATTCACATATACATATACATGCATACACACACAGAGACATAAAGCAGAGATTCAGCAAAGAGAGATTCTTCCAATGGAAGAAGTCAGAGATGTGCGCTCCTAAAAAGGTGGAGTATTGGACAGGAAAGAGAGTGCAGAAGGCCGGAGCACAGACTTTGCTTGAACCCTGGTGTCATCCTACCTGGTTCCCTGAATACTACTGGTAGTAACCCCACAAGCAAGGAGCAATGAGTACCCCAAAAAGCACCCATAGCACCAAAAAAGAAAAACTGGATTGTGTATAGCCTGGGGAAATAGATTCATCTCAAGATGGTGCTGGAAAAGCTGAAGACAGACACAAGAGGTAGAGAGAAAAAGAGAAATTAATTTTGTGGAGGAGAGCAAAAAAAAAAAAAATCTAGTAAGGTTCTTTGGTTTTTGGTTTGGGGCTACACTCAGCAGCACTCAGGGGTACTCCTGGCTCTGCACTCAGAAATCGCGCTTCGGGGGCTGGAGAGTTAGCATGGAAGTAGAGCGTTTGCCTTGCATGCAGAAGGTCGGTGGTTTGAATCCCGGCATCCCATATGGTCCCCTGAGCCTTCTAGGAGTGATTTCTGAGTGTAAAACCAGGCTTAACCCCTGAGCGCAGCTGGCTGTGACCCAAAAACAAAACAAACAAACAAACAAACAAAAAAACAGAACAAAAAAAAAAGAAAAAGAAAAAAAGAAATCACCCTTCGCAGGCATGGGGGGGGGGGCATATAAACCAGGTCTGTCCCTGATTGGCCCTCTGCAAGGCAAATGTCCAACCGCTGTACTATCTCTCCAGCTCCCACATTTCCCTTTTTAATGGAAAAGTCAGTAATATTCCCTTGGATCTAGAGATCCAGTGAGTCTCCACCACTTAAAGAAGTATTCAGGAGGGGTGGGAAGAAATAGTACAGCAGGTAAGGAACTTGCTTTGTTTGCCTTCAGCCAACTGGGATTGGAACCAGCATCCCATATAGTTTCCCATATAGTTCCCATATAGTTTCCTAAGCACAGTCAGAAGTGATCCCTAAATGCAAAGCTAGGAGAAAAGCCTGAATATTGCTGGTGTAGCCCCCCTAAAAAAGGACAAAAAATAGTATTCAGGAATGCAGGTTGATTCCTTGTTGTTGTTGTTTTTGTTGTTGTTTGTTTGTTTGCGGGACACACCCAGTGGCACTCAGAGGTTACTCCTGGTTCTGCGCTCAGAAATCACTCCTGGCAGGCTCGAGGGACCATGTGGGATGCCGGAGATCAAACCCTGGTCCATCCCAGGTTGGTCGAGTGCAAGGCAAAAGCCCTACCGCTGTGCTATTGTTCCAGTCTCTGGTTCTCCATTTTATTTTTGTTGTTGTTGTTTTTTTCTTTTTCTTTTTCTTTTTCTTTTTTTTTTTGGTTTTTGGGCCACACCCGGCAGTGCTCAGGGGTTACTCCTGGCTGTCTGCTCAGAAATAGCTCCTGGCAGGCACCGGGGACCATATGGGACACCGGGATTCGAACCAACCACCTTTGGTCCTGAATCGGCTGCTTGCAAGGCAAACGCCGCTGTGCTATCTCTCCGGACCCCCTGGTTCTTCGTTTTGGCTACTATGAATAATACAGCTATGAACATTAAGGTGCAAATGTACCTCTCAGATCAGATTGCAGATTTTCAAGAGTCAAAGAAAGGTGGGATGGGAATTGAATCAAGGAAGTCAGTGTAACTTCAGAGAAGTTAAAGGATCATGGATGTTTCTGGAAATAATAGCAACAAGATTAAGGGACTGGTTTATTAAATAAGACCTAGAATAAAAGTCAAGATTTTGGACTTGTGACCAATAAATAATAAAAAATAATCCAGGGGTTAAAGCTCTTGCATTGCATGCTACTGACTCTCTAGCACTGCATATGGTCTCCATGGATCTCTAAGAGTCATTCTACTGGTTGTGACTCAAATATACCCTCCACAAATTTTTTACATTCTAGTGATCTCTGAGTCCAGAGCCAGGAGTAAGAGGCTGGCGTGATAGTACAGTAGTAGGGTATTTGTTTTGCAAACGGCTGACCTGGGATGGACCCAGGTTCAATCCTGGCATCCCATCTTGTCCCCCGAGCCTGCCAGGAGCAATTTCTGAGCACAGAGCCAGCAGTAACCCCAAAGAGCCACTCGTGGGGCCCAAAAACAAAAACAAAAAATGTGGGGTCCATAATGACTGTAGAGAGAAAAGGGTGCTTGCCTTGCACACAGCCGACCTGGGTTTTTTCCCCCTGAGCTTGCCAGAGTGATTGCAGAACCAGGAGTAAACCCTGAGCCCTTGCCTGTATGCCCCAAAAACTGGAGAGAAGAAAAGAAAAAGGAAATGTGGGGATGCGGTGAAATAGATACTTTGTTCTCTGTTGATGGGACTGTTGTCTGGTTCAGCCTCTGTGGAAAACAGTTTGGAGCTATTTCCAAAAAGTTAAGAATAGAGCTTCTTTATGTCAATCTCACTCCTTAATATTTATGCCTAAAACGCAGAAACATTAATTAGAAAATGATATTTGCACTTCTATTTTCATTGCAATGATTAGTACAATAGCCAACATATAGAAACAACCCATATGTCCAATGGCAGATGAAAGGATAAAGAAGTTGTGCATAGACACCTCCTTCTTGTTCTTGTAAAGTGGCTTTTACTTTAGGCCTTACACTTGATTTTCTTTTTGTCTGGAACATTCTGCTCCCAGCTATTCCCAACCTGTTATTCCTTCTCAACAGATTCCTGAGCCCCAAGTTTAAGTTTATCCCCTGCCTTTTTTTTGGGAGGGAAAGAGATGCCAAGTGGTGCTCAGGGATTACTCCTGGCTCTGTGATCAGAAATGTCTCCTGGTGATGCTCCAGGGACCATACTTGGTGCCAGGGATTGAATTAGGGTCTGCTGCAAAATAAGCAAAGCAACTTAACCCCTGGATCATCTCTCTAGCCCATCCTCCTGCTTTCTGACACTCTCCTGCCTCATTTGTGTTATTAGAATCACTTGCTAGCATTAACTTGCTTATTTGTTGATTGATTGCTCAGCTTTCCCTCTCTCCAACATCTGTTCCAGGACTCAGGAACTTATTATTGCACAGTGCCAAGAGCTCTGGGTGGCCAGCACACAGTACTGAAATGAGGAGGGCATTTGGCTTGCACACAACTGACCTGGGTTTGATCCTATATAGTTCTTCAAACACTGTCAGGAGTAATTCCTGAGTGCAGAGCCAGGAGTAACTTAGAGAATATCTGGGTGTGGCCCCAAACTCAAACTAAACCAAATAAAACCAAATAAAAAGGAAAAGGTATTGTTTGTTTGTTTTTTGTGGTTTTGGGGTCACACCCGGCAGTGCTCAGGGGTTTTTCCTGGCTCCGTGCTCAGGAATTACTCCTGGCAGGCATGGGGGACCATATGGGACGCCGGGATTCCAACCGATGACCTTTTGCATGAAAGGTAAACGCCTTACCTCCTTGCTATCTCTCTGGCCCTGGAAAAGGTTTTTTTTTTTTTTTTTTTTTTATTAGGCAGTGTTACATAGAGTAGAGAGGAGACAAGTAGTGGAACTGATTTCTAGTGAAAATCTAGACAAATACAGAGATTTCTATGAACTAACAGGTTATGTTTATGACATTGATTATTATTTTTATTTTATTTTATTTTATTTTTTTTGGATTTTGCCTATGCACTCAGAAATTGCTCCTGGCTTGGGGGTCCATATGAGATGCCAGGTGATTGAACCGCGGTCCATATGTCATTGATTATAACATATAATAACTATACAAGGGATCCTCAAACTTTTTAAACAGGGGGCCAGTTCACTGTTCCTCAGACTGTTGGGACTATAGCTAGACTATAAACTATAGTTTTTGTTTTGTTTTGTTTTGGTTTTGGTTTTTGGGTCTCACCTGGCAGCGCTTAGGGGTTATTCCTGGCTCTACGCTCAGAAATCTCAGGTGTTATTCCTGGCTCTACGCTCAAAAATCGCTCCTGGCAGGCTCGGGAGACCATCTGGGATGCCGGGATTTGAACCACCGTCCTTCTGCATGCAAGGCAAACACCCTACCTTCATGTTATCTCTTCGACCCCTAGACTATAGTTTAAAAAAAAAAAAAAAACTATGAACAAATTCCTATGCATATTGCCCATATCTTATTTTGAAGAGAAAAAATGGGAATAAAAACAATATACGTGTTTTTTATTTAGATTTTTTTTTGGTTTGTTTTTTGGGCTATATCTAGCAGTGCTCAGTAGTTGCTTCTGGTTCTATGCTCAGGAATCACTCCTGGAGGTCTCGGGGGACCATATTGGATGCTGGGATTAAACCCAGGTTGGCCACATGCAAGGTAAATGCCCTCCCACTGTGCTATTACTCTGGTCCCAGAGGAACATATACAATATTTAAAATGAAAATCAAGTAAAGTTAAATCAACAAACTTACCATATTTTTTGTTTGTTTGTTTGTTTGTTTTTGGGCCACACCTGGTGGCATTTAGGGGACACTCCTACCTCTGTGCTCAGGGGACCACCTGGGATGCTAGGAATCAAATCCAGGTCTGTCCCAGGTCAGCCACGTGCAAGGCAAATGCCTTACTGCTGTGCTATTACTCGGGGTCTCTTAGCAGTATTCCAATGGGAACTAAGGGCCTGCTGTTGGTGGAACTCCTACATGAGATTGAGAGAACGAGTCGAGAGACAGAGAGAAGGAGGGAAGTTGGAGAGTGCAGTGCACATCCACACATGAGTACTGTGGGCCTGGAACGAGTCAACTGCTCAGCAGGACAGGCAGCAGAGGCAAAATCACCTGATGGGCCAGATAAATGTCCTTGGTGGGCCGCATGTGGGCCGTATTCCATAGTTTGAGGACTTCTGGATTACAATACAATGATAATGCAATGTACTATAGTTACACTATTTAACATATAGCATAATGACGATATAACAATTGATGATATACTTAGTATATTACATTGATTTGTAGTCACAATGACCTCCAACTTACCATGATGTAGAACTTACTGTGTTCCTTGTTTGAGTGTCTCCGGCCCAATTAGAACAGTCTCCAATAGCGGAGGTCTGAAAGAGAAACTAGAGATGGAATCAGAAGGACCAGAGTTTTAACTCGCTCTGAGCCTGCAATTACCGATTGTGGGTGACATCACTGGAGTTGGTCTTTAAGGAGTTTAGAATCAAGTCATAGGAGCTGAAAAATGGGATCCAATCTTTAGGTTTCATAGGTATGGAAAATCAGGATCAGGGAAGGGAAATGGCCAGGAGGTCAGGAAAGCTTTCTTTCTCTTCTAGATACTTTTCTTTGAGTTAGGTTTGGTTGCTTTACCTCAAAAACAGAGATGGGCTGGAGAGATAGTACAGTGGGTAGGGTGTTTCCCTTGAATACAACTAGCCATCATTCTATCCCAGGTACCACATAAATTTCCCAATCCCTTCCAGGAATGATTTCTGAGTGCAGAGCCAGGAGTAGACACAACACAGGTGGGCTATGCCCCCAAAATAAAAGATAAAAATCTCTGCATGAGAGCAAATACACGTTGCAGAGGGTCTTACAAGACATAAAGGGTTTGTGTAATCTATATCTATATTTTTTCAGTGTTGCTGACTGAATCCAGAGCCTCCTTCATTCAAAAGCAAGTGCTCTACCATGGCCTCAGGGGTCTTAGGATATTAAGAAATGATGATGATAATGATGATGGTGATGATGAAGTTGATTATAAACAGTCTTGACTCTGGCCCAGGAGGTTGAGACTGTTTTTTTACCTTAAACATTTTTTTTTGGTCCTTAAAGCAGTGGCTATTTTTAGCCCTGGAGATGAGGCCCTCCCTAAGGCTCATGCTTCTTATTATGTGTGTGTGTGTGTGTGTGTGTGTGTGTGTGTGTGTGTGTGTCTGTCCTCCAAAAAAGTGTTCTGAAGAATAGTAAGACAGGAAAGAGGGAGCTTTGGGGAGCTGCCAATAGTGTAAAAAGGGCTGCAAGAGTGAATAAGGAGTTCAGAAGGATCTTGAGAGACTATTACCCAAATTCTGTATTGTATGCAACAGAGTTGAGGAGGACCCTTTTCTTTTGAACATTTATTACTGATTAAAAAATTATTTTGGGGGTGAGAGCAATAGCGCAGTGATAGGGCATTTGCCTTGCACATGGCCAACCCTGGATGGACCCCTTTCCAATTTCCGGCATCCCATATGGTCCCTGAGCCTTCGAGGAGTGATTTCTCAGCACAGAGCTAGAAAGAATCCCTGAGTGCCGGTATGTGTGGCCCAAAAACAAAATAAAAATATTTATTTTGGTTAGTTAGTGATTGTGAACTAATATCCTACCAGAGTTAGAGCCCATGCCTAACACTGTTCGCTATATTATTGATTGATTGCTTGATTGATTTGGAACCACAACTGACTTTGCCTCTTGCTTTGCTTTCTAGTTCCTATTTATGAAACCACATGATAGTTGATTCTTCTTGATTCTTGTTCTTCTTACCATGATCCAGTACCATCCACGTTGCAAAAGGCAAGAGTTCATCTTTTCTTAGAGCTGAGTCTAGGCTCTACAACTTTTTTTTCCACTTATTTGTTGCTGTGTATTTGAGTTGTGTCCAGATCTTGACTGCTGTATCATTGCAATGAACATAGTGCCTATATCTTTACAAGAGAGTGATTTTATGCTTTTTTGATGGATCTTAGGACTGGAATTTCTGGATCATACACTAGGTCTATTTTTAATATTTTGAAAAAGTCCTTCTTTGAGACTGGACCAATTTGTAGTCTTACCAAGAAAGTACAATGGTTCCTTTTTCTCTGCCCCTGCAACACCCCATCCCTGACCCTGTCTTAGCTGTCATAGTCTGACCTTCTCTCTCTCTCTGTGTGTTTAGTTTTTTGGACCATACCTGGCAGTGCTCAGGGATTACTCCTCGCTTTGTGCTTAGGGATCACTCTTGGTGGTGCTTAGGATCTTACACAATGACTGCCAGGGACTAAACCAGAGAGATAATACAGCATGTAGGGCAATTTCCCTTACACAGTGCCAACCTGGCTTTGAGTCCCAACATGACATATGATTCTCTAAGCACATCCAGGAGTGCATCCTAAGCCCTGAGAACTGCTGTGGTGTGGTCCCAAAACCAAACCAAACCAAAAATAACAACAAGAAAACAATAAACAAGGGCAGTCTGCTTGCAAGGCAAATCTATTATCTTTCTGGCCATCTGAACTTTTTGCTAAGGCTATTTACAGAGATGTGAACTGGTATAACACTGTCATTGCTCTCTTCCTCCTCCCCCCCTCGTTTTTTGAGTCACACCCAGCAGTGCTCAGGGTTTACTCCTGAGAACCATTCGATACTGGGCATTGAACCTGGGACTCTGGCTTGCAAATCCTACACTCAGGTCCTTGACATCTCTCTCCTCCCTCAACTTTTGGTTTCTGACATACAAGGCTATGAAGCCAGCCTTCCTTCTACCACCACTAGGTTTGATTCATGGCACACCAATTATGGTCCCCCTGATATCGCCAAGAGAGATTCCTGAGTGAAATGCCAAGAGTAACCACTGAGCATAGCAGGGTGTGGCCCAAAACAAAATAAGTAAATAAATAAATAAAAATAAAACACTAAGAGGTCAAGGCTATGTGTCAAGGGCAAAGAGACAGAGGAAGAACTGAGGGCCAATTTACTAGGTCTGATTGATAGAAGTTAAACTGAGAAGCCTGGAAGTTCCCTCCGTAGGGAAGGAGGGATGAGGATGCTAGAGAAAACCCCCCTAGCTGACTCTAACTTAAATATAGAGCCAGACAGCACATCCTAACTCTCCAGGTGCTGACTGGCTAATGCAGGATAGAGGTGCCAATAGACACCAGCACAAATCTGGTCTATGCAGCCATGGCTGTCAGTACCAGGAGCTCTGGAGGCCACGGGACTGGCTTCTGAATCCCTGCTAGTGTTTCCCACTGAAGTTCCCTCCTGTGTGAAGTCTCCACTCCTGTGTTTGTCAGCGAGCAGAAACTTTTCCAGGCTGCGATAGCACCGATGATGACAAAGAGTGGGCCAGCATAAGCTGGGGGTATGTGGCCAGGAAGCAGCCTGGAGCCAGTAGGCTGACGCTAAAATCTCCTGGGAGATTTAGAGGCAGAGTTACGCATCTGCTGTTGCAGGGGACTTGCCTGCCCACTAGTTTTTGCTTTGAGCGGCGGGATGACAGTGAGCATGGAGCTGAGAGTGGGCTGGTTATCTTGACTCTGCATCCAGCTGTCCAACCGAGTAGCGGTTCCTGCTAACGGTTCAGACATCCATGCGTATAGGTGACGTTGCATCTTAGGGTATAGATAGGGCTGGGAGATGGAGAGCTGGAGAGGAGCTAAAGCTAAGGGACAGAGCTAAACTGCAGGGGGCATGGCTCATTTGTGATCTCCCTGCCGTGTCCAAGCAGGTTGAATCATTGCTAATAGAACTAAAATTTGAGGGAGGGGTTAAACCACAGGGGTGCGGCTCATGTGAAATCTTCCAGTTGGGCCAGTTGAGTTTTTTCTCCCTTTTTCTCTCCTCTCCTCTCCTCTCCTCTCCTCTCCTCTCCTCTCCTCTCCTCTCCTCTCCTCTCCTCCCCTCTCCTCTCCTCTCCTCCCCTCCCCTCCCCTCCCCTCCCCTCCCCTCCCCTCCCCTCCCCTCCCCTCCCCTCCCCTCCCCTCCCCTCCCCTCCCCTCTCCTCTCCTCCCCTCCCCTCTCCTCTCCTCTCCTCTCTCTCCCCTCCCCTCCTCTCCTCTCCCCCTCCCCTCCCCTTCCCTCTCCTCTCCTCTCTCTCCCCTCCCCTCCTCTCCTCTCCCCTCCCCTCCCCTTCCCTCTCCTCCTCTCCCCTCCCCTCCCCACCCTTCCCCTCCCTTCCCCTCCTCTCCCCTCCCTTCCCCTCCTCTTCCCTCCCCTCCCTTCCCCTCCTCTCCCCTTCCCTTCCCCTCCCCTCCTCTCCCCTCCCTTCCCCTCCCCTCCTCTGCCCTCCCCTCCCCTCCTCTCCCCTCCCCTCCCCTCCTCTCCTTTCCTCTCCTCTCCTCTCTTTGATTTTTGGGCCACAACCAGTGACGCTGAGGGGTTACTCCTGGCTATGTGCTCAGAAATCAATCCTGGCTTGGGGGACCGTGTGGGATGCCTGGGGATCCAACCACGGTCCATTCTAGGTTAGTGCGTGCAAAGCAAATACTCTACCGCTTGCGCCATCACTCCGACCCTTTTTCTCCCTTTTCATAAGAGGCGAAGGCTTAGGTCCTGGGGACATCAATGTCACACATCCAGGGACGATTGTATCTAGACTTCATGGCCCCATGTGCACTTTGGAGGGTGTGTGCGTGAATGTGTGATGGTATCTCCATTTATGCTTCTGATTTTATTGAGAACTGTGCAAGGATTTGGAAGGACAGGAGGGAGGGACCAAAGGAAGGAGGGCAGTGATTTCCGTTTCTGTGAGTAAAATATCCCTTTTTGGAGCTGTCTGTGTTTAGGAAATTAACCAGAATGGGCCTTGCTGGTCCCCACCCATTGTCCCTGGGGAGAAGGGTGGAGCCCCCTCCCCACGCCCCAGTTTCCACCCAGATGTCAGACTGGTTGAATTCTCTTGAATGTTGTTTCACCAATTGTTTCACCCACCTCTCCTGAATTCAGTGTCCAAGTTGTCGTTGTCAAAGCCCCACACTTTCTGGTGTCTCCTGGGTTTTGTGTTCCACATATTCTGCCCTCCCTCTTTGCTTACTTTCAGTGCTGCTTCGGTTTCTGCTACACTCTTGTCTCCTAACTCCTCCGTGAGTCAGCTTGGCACTAGGTGTTTGAAGTCTGCAGTTGTGGTCATTCTTCCCACTCCGCAGGAATAATTCTTCCTCCTGGAGGGGAAGAGGAGCAATCTTTCTCGGAGATGGTCTTCCTGGAAAGAAAGTCCAGCCTGTCTGTGAGAATCTTCCTGGAAAGGAGACTTGAGGGCTGACCTTGTCTGAGCTACCAGGTCATTACAATTAATTAATTAATTCCAATGTGCCTGCATCTCTGCTAGGTCTTGGGAAGGCACCTTTCCTTTGTCCTCATCTTGACTTGAGGAGTTCAGGAAAGAGCCCAATAACCCCAAATAATGTGACTAAGATCAGAGTAAACTGATTGATGGTCCCCAGGGTTTCTACCTGGGGTCTTGAGAACTGGAGGTTTTGAATCTCAGGAATATTGGGAGACTTTAAAATCAGGAGGTCTGAACTGGAGAGATAATACAGCAGCGGAAGTACTTTCCTTACACTCAGCTCACCTAGGTTCAATCCCCAGTACCCCCATAGGATTCCCTGAGTACCTCCAGGGGTGATTCCTGAGCACAGAATCAGAAGTAAGCCCTAAGCACCACTGAGGTGGCCTCAAAATAAAAAAAAAGGGGGGGGGCAGAGAGATAGCATGGAGGTAGGGCTTTTGTCTTGCATGCATAAGGTTGGTGATTCTAATCCCGGCATCCCATATGGTCCCCTGAGCCTGCCAGGAGCGATTTCTGAGCCTAGAGCCAGGAGTAACCCCTGAGTGCTGCCGGGTGTGACCCAAAAACCAAAAACCAAAAAAAAAAAAAAAAAAAAAAAAAAATCCTGGAGGCTCAAAGGCCAGATAGATACTGCAGGGGCTAAGGTGCTCTCCTTGCATGAGGGTAACCTGAGTTTGAATCCTCCCATACCACAATTTGGTCCCTCAGCCCTTCCACTCCTAAGCACAGAACCAACAGTATCTACAGAGAACCACTGGGTGGGGTCCCCAAATCAATTCAAATCAAGTCAGGAAGCTCACGTGGGTGATAAGATAAATGGCCAGTTAGAGACTGGAATCAGGAAATGCAGTTTAGAGACACATTTGGCCCACACAGATGACCTTTCAATTAGAATTGAAAGGCCTCTAGGTGGGGATTGTATTCCCAACTTCCTCCCTTCTCACCACTCCCTTTGGGTTGCATCTGATTCACAGATTTCCATGACAGCCATCTGCCCAGCCTCTGTGGCTAACAGTTTTTCACCCCATCCAAAGCTGTCTTCCAAGTGGAGACTATTTATTCACGAACCAAATGGATTTGCAGAGTGTGGTCTGACTTTCTTTGCGACCCCTCTCTCACTGAGCCTCACTGTAATGGCATCATCACAGCCCATCTTTACGGGTGGTCCTTCTTACTGACAACTGCTCATCGGGGAGGAATGATGGTGAATACGTTGACATTCATTTGTCTTCAGTCCACATATGTCTCTCCGGAGCTGCTATGTGTCAGCATGTTTCTAGGGCTAGAGAATAGAGTGGGGAAGAAAACAGACAAAAATGGATCTCGAATTCCAGTGTGGGTGGAGAGAGAGACAATAGGGACAGTACAGGATTAAAATTCATTTGGTATCAGATGGTGATAATGTCCTAAGGGGGAGGAGTGGGAAAGACGGTTAGAAGCATTGGTGTGGGAGAAGCAAGAGTTAGGTAGGTGGCCGTGGTAGATGTCATTGAGAAAACTGATATTTAGGGCCCGGAGAGATAGCACAGTGGCATTTGCCTTGCAATCAGCTGTCCAGGACCAAAGGTGGTTGGTTCAAATCCCGGTGTCCCATATGGTCCCCCGTGCCTGCCAGGAGCTATTTCTGAGCAGACAGCTAGGAGTAACCCCTGAGCACCGCCGGGTGTGGCCCAAAAACTAAAAAAAAAAAAAAAAAAAAAACCAACCTGATATTTAATAAAAATCAAAAATAAAGTCATTTTAGGCAGTGATAATGGCTGGTACAAAGGTCCCTAGGTGGGGGTGGGGTTGGAGGCCATCCTAGCAATGTATCAAACACAGTTCCTTTTACTTTTTAGTATTTTTGTTGTTGTTTGGGCCACATCCAGTGGTGCTCAAGGCTCATTCCTGGCTCTGCACTCAGGAATCCAATATGCAGTGTAAGGGATTGAACCTAGGCCAGCCATGTGCAAGGTCAATGCCCTATCCACTGTCTAGCTCTGGCCCTTTCACTGTCTTTTTAACTTTTATTAACATTTTTGGGGGCTGGAGTGATAGCACAGCGGTAGGGTGTTGCCTTGTATGAGGCTGACCCGGGATGGACCTGGGTTCAATCCCAGGCATCCCATATAGTCCTCTGAGCCTGCCAGGAGTGATTTCTGAGCACAAAGCCAGGGGTAACCCCTGAGCACCACCAGGTGTGCCCCCCCCAAAAAACAAAAAACAAACATTTTTGATTTGTTTTTAACCCCAAGAAGTACTGTGGGATGTCTCTATGGCCTGCACTCCAGGCAGTGACCAGGGGAACCACACAGGGCCAGGGATCTAACTGGGGCTCCACAGATAAATTATGCACTGCTGCTCTCTCTCAGCCTGCTCTCTCACTCCCCTGACAACTAGATGGCCAGAAAGACAATATGAAACAAACTGTCATTAAGTCAGAGGTCAAGACAGTTTGCTAACCAGGCAGAATGACTCTAGAGCTGGTGGTTGATTTTTTTTTTGGTTTTGATTTTGGGCTACCCTAGCAGTGCTCAGGGGGTTACTCTGAGCTCAGAATCCTGGTGGAATGCAGGGAACCTTATAAGGTGTTGGGGAATTGAACCCAGGTCAGTTGCATTCAAGGCAGACACCTTTTCTCGCCTGTCCCCTCGAATTTGTGCCCTTGAATCCTAAATCATGTTAAGGAACTCAGCTCATTGGCCTGGGAGACAGGTACTAACCATTCCTAACTCAGTTTCCAGCAAGGTTTTCAAGGTCTGGAGAAAACCTTGGGTGTGGTGTCAGGGAGGGAGTGACTCAAGCCTGGGCTGCCTTCCCACAGAATCATGCTGCTGACCCAAAACAGGGAGACTAATGGCTCTGCAGCCTCACTTCTGCACACTGGCATGGTACGGCCTTTTAGGGGAGATGTCAAGTAGCAAGTCTTCACCACACTTTTATTTTTGTTTTGTTTTTGGGTCACACCCGGTGACACTCAGGGGTTACTCCTGGCTACGCGTTCAGAAATCATTCCTGGCTTGGAGGACTATATGGGATGCCAGGGGGATAGAACTGCGGTCCATACTAGGTTAGCGCATGCAAAGAAAATGCCCTACTGCTTGCGCCACCACTCTGGCCCCTTCTCCACACTTTTGTGGATGATGAATTTCCTCCACATTCCCAAGAGATCTATTGGAAATGCAGTGGAACTCTGGTGTGGTCACACAGCCTGCAAGTGGTTTGTTGTTGTTGTTTTTGTTTTTGTTTTTGGGTCCACCCAACAGCACTCAGGGGTTACTCCTGGCTCTGCACTCAGAAATCGCTCTTGGCAGGCTTGGGGGACCATATGGGATGCTGGGATTTGAACCACCATTCTTCTGCATGCAAGGCAAATGCCTTACCTCCGTGCTATCTCTCTGGCCCCACATCCTGCAAGTGGGACTAGCCCAGAAGGTTCTTTTTTTGCTCGACCTCCAATGTGTCCTGCATGGCTGATTCTGTCCCTTGTCAGGCTGACCTGCTTTCCTCATTGATCTAGCAGTCTAGGAATAGCTGTGTGTCTGGCCTGGCCTTGCAAAGATAAAGAAGATGCTGAAGGGAGGAACCAGAGAGACAGTATGGGAGTTAAGGCACTTGCCTTTCATGTGGCTGAACCCAGCTTAGACTCTAGCTCCATATATAGTCCCCTGCGCACAGAGCCAGGAATAGCTCCTGACCACTGCCAGGTGTGGTCTACACTCCCTCCCCCAAATCAACTAAAAAAACATATATTTCAAGACAAGGTTTGATGAAGAATCAAACTAGCTTATAAACATTTGCTCTGAGCCAGGCAGGATTCTAAGCTTTTAACATGTTTGAGCAAAGTTGGTTTTTGTTTTGTTTTGGTTTTTTTTTTTTTGTTTGTTTTTTGTTTTTTTTTTGGTCACACCCGGCAGCGCTCAGGGGTTACTCCTGGCTCTGTACCGCTCCTGGCAGGCTCAGGAGACCATATGGGATGCCGGGATTCAAATCACCATCCTTCTGCATGCAAGGCAAACACCCTTGCCTCCATGCTATCTCTCCGGCCCCATTGAGCAAAGTTTTTAAGCTTTATTTGTTCATTCACACATTTATGCATTCATTCATTTATTTTTCCTTCTGCCTCCATTATTTCCTTTATTGGTGATAGTGGTCACTAATTAGGAGAGGAGAAGAATCTGTTTTGTTTTGTTGAGCCACACACAGAGGTGCTCAGAGGTTACTGCTGGATCTGTGCTAGAAATTATTCCTGGCAGGCTCGGGGGACCCTATAGAATGCAGGGGTTTGAATTCAGGTTGGATGCATGCAAGGCAAATATCCTACCTGCTATGCTATTGACCTGGCCCCCAAGAGGAGAGGAATTTGCACACAGGTCTTATTTCAGTGCTTGTAAATGATGCTGGAAGGGTCAGATCCCAAGTTTTAGAAGTCTCTGGTGAGGTCAGAGTCTCTGGATGTAGAAGTCACTGGTGAGGTCGGATCTCAGGCGACAAAGAAACATCCACCAGCCACTTCAGGAGAGTAACTTAGTTTATTGTAGATGAAAAAGGGATATTTATATTAGGGAAGAATAAGGTGCAGAGTAAAGTGGAAAAATATAAAAACGAAAACAAAAACAAAAAAGGAGAGTAAAGTGGGACTTTTTTTTTTTTTTTTTTTGGTTTTTGGGCCACACCCGGCGATGCTCTGGGGTTACTCCTAGCTGTCTGCTCAGAAATAGCTCCTGGCAGGCACGGGGGACCATATGGGACACCGGGATTTGAACCAACCACCTTTGGTCCTGGATCGGCTGCTTGCAAGGCAAACGCTGTTCTGCTATCTCTCCGGGCCTGAAAGTGGGACTTTTTGTGGGCCAATCGACTAGGATGTGAGAGAGAATTACAACGGGTGTGTGCTTCTGTGTTTAGGGAAGACAGGGCAAGCGAATTAGGAAAAGCAGGGTGTATGATCTGGATGTTAAAACAGGGTGTGTGCTTAAGATTAGCTATTCTCCCCCGCCTCTTTGTGGGGGCATACCTGGTGATGCTCAGGGGTTACCTGACTATGTGCTCAGAAATCACTCCTGGCTCGGGGGACCATATGGGACGCTGGGGATAGAACCCAGGTCCGTCCTGGGTCAGACGCATGCAAGGCAAACGCCCTTCCACATTGCTATCACTCTGGTCCCAATCTCCCCCTTCTTAACTTTATAGAAAAATGCAGAAATACGAGGTAAAACAAAGAAATTTGTGCCTCAAGGTTCTAAGAATAAAGGCAGATGTCTCTATCTAAAAGATAAGCATCTTTTGCATAGGAGTAGCAAAAGCTGAGAAAATCAATGGGAAAAAACAAGTAAGGTGGTGAGGAAATTTTAAGCCACTTACTGTTGTGGCTAATTCCTAAGAATCACTACAAGTGAGGGTAGATTTGGCTTAAAAGCATCATAGATTAGATTCTCAAAACAATCAGATTTTTGCATATCCTGTCTTCTACATATCACAACAGTTTTTCCATAAACATTAGAACATAAACATTAAACATACTGTTTATTAATATAACAAACATTAGAACCTTTCTGCAGATATACTTAATTTGAAAACAGGTACTAACATTCTTACATCGAGACTGTAATGCAGTCGAGAACATCCAAGTTTCTTTTCCATAAACTTTTTTGTTTTGTTTTTGGGTCACACCTGGTGGCACTCAGGGGTTACTCCTGGCTTTACACTCAGAAATCGCTCCTGGCAGGCTCAGGGAACCATATGGGATGCCGGAATTCGAACCACTGTCCTTCTACATGCAAGGCAAATGCCTTACCTCCAGGCTATCTCTCCAGCCCCATTTTTTCCCATAAACTTTTCTAAACAAAATTATTAGAACATTTTTGCAGATATACATAATTTGAAAATAAGTTTGTTAAAAATTCTTATAATGAGCACTGTAATAAGAGTCTATCGTATCCAAATTCCTTTTCCATAGACTTTTTATTTTTGCTTTTTGGGCCACCTGGTGACGCTCAAGGGTTACTCCTGGCTATGTGCTCAGAAATTACTCCTGGCTTGGGGGACCATATGGGATGCTAGGAATGAACCTCAGTCCGCTATAGTTTAGCTCGTGCAAGGCAAACACCCTAGTGCTTGTGTCACTTCTCTGGCCCCTCTTTTCCATAGACTTTGTGGACAAAAATATTAGAACATTCTTGAAGACATACTTAATTTGAGAACAAGTTGCTAAATAATATACACAATCAAGCATCACAGTAATTGAGAAACATTCCCTAGCTTAACTATGAACTAGTAAAATCTAACAACATTCTGCACGTCCACGGAACTGTGCAAACTAATATTAAACCACTGAAGTTGGATATACAAGATTAACTATTTGCAATGGAGCATAGAACTAAAGAGTAATATTAAAATCTATACAGGGAGAACACACAGTTTAACCAACCATATAATGACTGATGCAAATAGGATCTAGTGCTTAACTTAGAAGAAAGTTGCAGGAGGTTCTGAAAGCAATTTCTCAAGTTGTGCTTTTACTGAGCTTGAATCCTCCATCTTCTCTTTCATCTTCTGTGTTAGGTTGCTGAGGTCATCTGGGACAGAAAAACCTTTTAGTTCCTGGGCCAGAATCTGGTTGGAGGATCCACTCATCTCCCTGCTGTTGGTCCCTCTCAAATAGAGGGGGACCCCATTAGTGACCTTGATAAGATGCTGCAGGTTGGGGAGGTGAGTTCCTTGAACAAAGCACATTTGATAAAAGAAAGCCAGTGGTTGAGGCCAGAGAGATAGTATGGAGGTAAGGCATTTGCCTTGCATACAGAATGTCGGTGGTTTGAATCCCGGCATCACATATGGTCCCGTGAGCCTGCCAGGAGCAATTTCTGAGCATAGAGCCAGGAGTAAGTAACCCCTGAGCACTGTTGGGTGGGACCCCCAAACCCCCCCCCCCAAAAAAAAGAAAGAAAGCCAATAGGTGCTGGCTTTGGGACCCTGATCAAAATCTTTAGCTCTCGGGCCTGGAGAGATAGCAGAGCGGCGTTTGCCTTGCAAGCAGCCGATCCAGGACCAAAGGTGGTTGGTTCGAATCCCGGTGTCCCATATGGTCCCCCGTGCCTGCCAGGAGCTATTTCTGAGCAGACAGCCAGGAGTAACCCCTGAGCACCGCCGGGTGTGGCCCCCCAAAAAAAAAAAAGAATCTTTAGCTCTCTCCTCTTCACTGACTGCTTCTGTCTCACCTAAGAGGGGACCTCTTCCACCATGGGTGGTGGGGCAGCTGAGTGAGGCTGGGGGATGAATTTTCAGAACATATGTCAATTGGGAGCATTTTGGCTACCTTCCACTGGCAGTCTGCCAGGTCCGGATACATTAGCAGCTTTTGGACCCCTCTCTCCTTTCACATCTCCCCATTGCCAACGCTACACAGAAACTTCCTGGGACTGTTTCTCTTAATAGCTGTCCATTGAACAAAGACATTTTCTTTGGTGTCATTTGTGTTGATAAATCCATAACCATTCCAGACATTGATCCATTTGACAGTGTTTCTTTTTTTCCCCCCATGTAGGCAACACATTTTCTACTTTTCTCTGGCTCTCTTCATGACTTGAGTTACAACTGGCATAGTCGTACATCTGTCATCACAGCTATCCATTTCTTCCCCTTATGATGAGATTTTTATTTTGTTTTTGCAAGGTGCTTAGGGGCCCATGTGTTGCAGAGGATAGAACCAGAACCTCTGCATGTAAGACACGTGCTCTAGCCCTTTGGGTTTCTCCCCAGCCTGTTGTGAGGGATGTTAGATCTTTTAAAACCTCTTTGTGTGAATGAAATAGGAATAGAGCTCTCAATAGAAATACAACCCCCTCTAGTAATGTTCAAGGCCCATCGCATCATTCCTCTTTGCCTCCCACTTTGTATCTCTCCCATTATCCATCTGTTCTAGACTCACTCTGTTTGGGGCTGTCCATAAACCTTTCAAATTCATTTTTCTGCCAGCATCCTTTAGCTTGCCTCTTCTCTGCCTTTCTCCCTGATATTTATTTATTTATTTATTTTTGTTTATTATTTTTGTTCACACCCGACAGTGCTCAGGGGTTACTCCCAAATCTGTGCTCAGAAATTAGTCCTAGCAGGCTCAGGGGACTACAGAGGATGCTGGGGATCAAACCTAGGATGACTGCATGCAAGGTAAGCACCCTACTTGCTATGCTATCACACTGGCCCCTGATATTTCTGATTCTATCTTTTTTTTTTTTTTATCTTTTTTTTTTTTTTGGGCCACACCCTGCAGTGCTCAGGGGTTACTCCTGGGTGTCTGATCAGAAATAGCTCCTGGCAGTCACAGGGGACCATATGGGACACCGGGATTCGAACCAACCACCTTTGGTCCTGGGATCGGCTGCTTGCAAGGCAAACACCACTGTGCTATCTCTCCGGGCCCCTGATTCTATCTCTTAATCATTTCCATTAAATGAGTATTTTAGATGTTTACAGTGTGAAAATGTGCAGCTATGTAGGCTAACAGGTGTTCATGAGAGTGACTTGATGGCCACTTTATAATTGATTAAATAGCAAATCACTGTGTTGTACACCTGAACCTAATATATTGTCAGTCAATTATATCTCAATAAGATTAAACTGAAGGTCTACTCTCTTAGCAACGTTTGAACAGACGATCAATTAGAGTCACCGCATGGTACATTATATCTCATGGCTTATTGATTTTGTAACTGGATGTTTGTATCATTTTGAGGGGAGGTGAACCATACCTGGTCGCCCTCAGGGTTACTACTGGCTCTGCATTCAGAAATTGCTCCTGGAAGGCTTGGGGGACCATGCGGGATGCCAGAAATCTAACCCGGGTCTGTCCTGGATAGGCCGAGTGCAAGGCAAATGCCCTACTGCTGTGCTGTTGCTCCAACCCCGAGACATTTGTATCTTTTTTTTTTTTTTTTTTTTTTTTTGACATTTGTATCTTTTGACTCTCCCTTTGATTTTGGATTTTTCCTATGACTACCTCTAATTTATGTATGTATGTATTTTTTTATTTTTTTGGCCCCACTTGGCAGTACTCAGAGGTTATTAGCAGCTAGCAGTCGGCAGTCACTAGTTGTTAGAATTTGTCTTGGTGGGGAGGGTTGGGTGGGTGGGGGAAAGTTCTTTTTTTTGGGGGGGGGCACACTGGGCAAAGCAAATACCTTCCCTGCTGTACTATTACTCTAGTTTTGTGTGTGTGTGTGTGTGTGTGTGTGTGTGTGTGTGCACATTACAATTAAATGCATGCAACCCCAGGCTAGAGACAATACTGCAAGCGCTGCCACCAGATTGTATGACTCCTGGTAATTGTAGCAACAAAGGGAAGGAGGAACCTAAATCAATTAAACAGATAAATAACAAGTAAATTGGTCGCTGCTCTCTCTATATTAGGGAGGAAATACCAATTACAGAGTGTAAAAAAAAATTATACAGGGAAACTGAAGAGCATGGAGCCTGAGAGACAGCATAGGGTTTAAGGTGCTTGCCTTATATGTAGTCTACTTGGGGATGATCCTCAATACCACCTATGGATCCCCAAGCACTGCCAAGAGTGCTTCCTGAGCAAAATAAATAAATAAATAAATAAATTAAATAAAATGACCACAGGTTATTCTGAAGTGCTGTTGTGTGTGGCCTCAAAATAACCCCTTCAAGGAAAAAAAAGAAAAAAGAGAAAAAAAAAAAAAGAAAAATAAAAAAGAAACCAATAAGCTAACAAGAAAGTTTCTATCTTCCCGTAGATATTTTTTTGTTTATTTGTATTTGGTTTTTGGGTCACACCTGGCAGCATTCAGGGGTTCCTCCTGGCTCTATGCTCAGAAATTGCTCCTGGCAGGCTCGGGGACTATATGGGATGCTGGGATTCGAACCACTGACTTTCTGCATGCAAGGCAAATGCCCTATCTCCGTGCTATCTCTCCATCCCTCCCTCCATAGGTTTTTAAAATTAATCATTTATTTATTTGGCCACCTAGTAGCACTGTAGGAGAGTCCGGGCCACAGCTGTTTGTTCTCAGGGCTTATTCTTGGCTCTGAGCTCAGGGGACCATGTAGGATACTGGGGATCAAACTCGGGCCAACTGCCTGAAAACAAGTGTTGTACCCATTGTATTATCTCTCACCTCTTTCCTCCCCTTTTAGGCATTTTAAAGAGGAACAAAAATAATACAGAGTGGAGGACCTGACATGTAGCTGACCTGGATTCGATCCTCAGCACCCTACATGGACCCCTGAGCCTACCAGGAGTGATCTCTGAAGTGCAGAGCCAGGATTAACCCCTGAGCACTGCTGCATGTGACCTCCTCTAAAAAACAGAGGAAGTGACCTTCAAATAAAGGTGAAACCCAGATTGATGGAGAAAAAGCCTCATGTCTGAGTGGGATTTTTTGTGGGGAGGGGCACACCGGGTGGTGCTCAGGGGTTATTCTCAGAAATCGCTCTTGGCAGGCAACGGGGACCATATGGCATGCCGGGACTCGAACCACTGTCCGTCCTGGATTGACTGCATCCAAAGCAAACACCCTACCAAATGTGCTATCTCTCCGGCTCCAGTTTTCAATGTTAAAAAGAGGTTTGTTTGTTTTTTTTTCCCTGGGGCCAGAGAGAGAACATAGTGGGTACCATACTTGCTTTGCACTGACCAGGGTTTGGTCCCCAGAGTCCAGCTAGGAGTAATACCTGGGCTCTGCTAGGTACATGACACAAAACCCAAAACTAAAAAATTAAGTGTTGCCCTTCTTTCTTGGAAACCTTGAAGAGCTGAATGAAGGCCCAGGGGAGATCAGTGTCTTCTCAGTTCCATGAAGAAGTGATCAAATGAGGGTTTTGTTGGGAAGAGACTTAAGTCCCAATTTCTCTTGAAAGGTGCAGATGTGGATGCAATATGGACCCCTGAGTATGTTTCCTTTGAGATCCTGTGAGCCTCATAGAAGATTGTATTATGCTAGGTAATATAATATGGTTTGTTTGTTTTTGTTTTGGGGCCACATCTGGCAATGCTCTGGAGTTACTCCTGGCACTGCACTCAGGAATCACTCAGGTGGTGCTTGGGGGAACATATGGAATGCTGGGAATTGAACCCAAATCGTGGCTGCATGCAAGGCAAGCAGCTTACTCTCTGTACTATCTCTCTATATGACCCTGTCTACTGAGTAGTTTGTTTTGAGGGATTAATTCTTTTGGGAGGGGTTGTGGGTTTGGAAATATCCAGCAATGCTTAAGAATTACTTCTGTTTGTGCCTGGAGATGCCAGGTCTTTTTAAATCCTGGTTGGCTACCTGCAAGGCATGCTCTTTACCTACTATACTATCTTTTTTCTTATATATAATATCTTATGACCTTATATTAATATAGTTATATAATCTTATAATAATATCATATATACTATCTTTTTTTTTTTTTTTTTTTTGGTTTTTAGGCCACACCCTGTGACGCTCAGGGGTTACTCCTGGCTATGTGCTCAGAAGTTGCTCCTGGCTTCTTGGGGGACCATATGGGACGCCGGGGAATCGAACCGCAGTCCGTCCTAGGCTAGCGCAGGCAAGGCAGGCACCTTACCTCCAGCGCCACCGCCCGGCCCCCATATATACTATCTTATCGACACTATACTATCTTTCCAGCCCCATTGAAGGCTTATTCTCCTGGTGTTCAAGGAACCATAGGCAGTGCCTAGAGTGGAACAAGGGTTGACTCTCTCTGGCCCTCTCCAGGATTTTTTTTTTAGGCCATACCCAGTGATGCTCAGGGATTATTCCTGGCTATGTGCTCAGAAATCGCTCCTGGCTTGGGGGACCATATGGGATGCCAGGGGATTGAACCACGGTCCATCCGAGGCTAGTACGGGCAAGGCAGATGCTTTGCGTCACTGCTCCAGCCCCTCCAGTAATTTTTAAAATTTTATTTATTGGTTTTTGAGCCACACCTGACAGCGCTCAGGTGATACTCCTGGCTCTGCACTCAGAAATCGCCCCTGGTGGGCTGGGGGACCATATGGGATGCCAGGAATCGAACTGGGTCCCTCCTGGGTCGGCCAAATGCAAGGCAAATGCCCTACTGCATGTAGTGCTATCTCTTGGCCCTCCAGGAAATTTTTTTTTCCTAAGCTCTTTCAACATGTCAAGCTCTTTCCTAAACAGTGGAGAATAGCAAGAGTATTTTCTCGGGTAAAAATGCCTTCCTAGATATTGTTGTGTTGTTATTAAAGAACCTTTAGCATTGAGACTGGGCTGGGTTCCATTGCCAGCTGCAATGATGACGTCCAGGCCCATCCCCAATTGCCCTGAAGTCCAGATGCAAGCAAACCTCTGAGGCAGCCCTAAGAGTCCTTCCCTGTTTTCTCTCCTCCCGAGAGTCCTCCTCTTGCCACGCCTCTTGCCTTTCCCTCTCAACTCTGGTCTTTCAAGCTGTGGTTCACTGACTCACTGACCCTGCTTCCCGCCAGACTGCGCAGACCTTCGTGGTTCCCTGCAGCTAGATATTCCCTCCACCTTCTGCGGCCTCATGCTATGTGTCCACACATTCAGCTGCCACTCTTCGACCCCCGACTGCACAACCAGATGACAAGAAGCAGGTAGGAGAGGAGGCTCATTGATGGGATCAGAACTGGCCCTCGCCAGTATCACTCACCATTTTTACTCTACCCGGCTGGTCTTGCAAAATGTCACATGGAAAGTGATAAGAAATGAATTTTCAGGATGAGTAACAGGGGGCTGGAGGGGCTTAGTAATCTAGTTGAAGTTGGTACTTTATGTCCACAGTTAATACAGAACTGTATTCTTGCTATGGAAATCTGGCAAACCAGCCATGCAAAAATTTAAATTTTTTCTGTGGTATTGATGTTTATTAGGTGACATCGCTGTTGATCAAGTTGGATGAAGTTGATTTTGTCTGTTTATTTGTTTTGGGATTTTAGGATACTCCAAGCAGTGCTCAAATACTTGTGTCTGGGATCAAATTAAACCCAGCTCAGTTGCATGCAAGGTAAGAGCCCTACTCATTGGGTTATCTCTCTTCTCTTGCCCAATAAAATAAAAAAAATTATTTGTTTTGGAGGAGACTATACCTAGTGTGTTCAGGGCTCACTTCTGGCAATGCTTGGGGGATATGTGGTGCAGGGGATCCAATCCCAGTTGGCTATATGCCAGGCAAGTGCCCTACTTGCTATGCTATAATGATCATAGCAAAGCAGAGTGTGTGGTGATCTCTACCTTTTCCTCCTCTGGGAATAGCACAGAAGCTTCTTCCCAGGGCATGCATTGGTGTGTGCAAGGCTACTGCTACTGCATTTTGACCTATCTACCGTTATCTGTACATGGCGGGTTAGAATATTGTGAATGGAGTTGAAGAATATTGTGAATAGGGCAGGAGTGATAGTACAGCAAGTAAGGCATTTGCCTTGCACATGGCCAACCTGGGTTTTAATCCCTGCTATCTGATATGGCCCCTGAGTCTTCCAGGAGTGATTCCTGAGTGCATTGCCAGGGGGTGATCCCTGAGCGCTGCTGGATGTGGCACAAAGTGCAGAAAAAAATTTGTCACCAGGCCTGACACCGTATGTGAAGGAACTTCGTAAATTTCAAAATGGTTTAGCACTGTGCACATGTGTGCGTGTATGCATGTGAGTGGTGTAAGTGTGTATGTGTGTATGATTGTATGTATGTATGTACGTAGACATTCTTCCTCCTTCCCAGTCTTCATTCTGATATGCAGAAACTTCTCTGTGACTTTCAACAAATCATTGTCTATCTCTGGGCCTTCTTTTCTGGGTCAGCCAAGGGATGGATGCTTGATCTCTGTATGTCTCTGAAAGTGGAAGATGGGCCTGACAGGCAGATCCTGGGGATAGTCCAGACACTCAGAATGTGTTCACCTGCTTCTGGCAGCTGGTGAAGGCCAGGAGGCTGGGAGCCAGGGAGCCTGGCAGGTAACCAATACCAGTTGGCACAGGAGCCAGGGGAGATCTCTTGCTTGCACTGTCCTGCTGGGGTCTGAGCTTCTGTTTTGAGGCTGGAGAATGGTCTTCAGATTGCTACCATGTCTACATGACCCGGGAAAGGAAAACTGAGCTTTGCCAAAACAACTGAGACCTTGGGACCTCTGCATAGCTTTTCCCATGCTGGGATCCCAGCTGGTCTAGAAGAACCTGTTACATTTCTGGGCTTGTGATGAGGCCCAGAAGTACTGCTGCTTTTTACTTTATTTTGGGGGGTAGGGTGCCAAGGGGGTCACTTCCTATGGTACTGGGCATCAGCAGTGCCAGATTGAACTGGGGCTCCCTATGCAAAGCCTGCAATACAGTCCTTGGAGACATTGCCCTGGGCCTAAAAGTAGGTTTAAGTCATATTTGATTTTAGTGTTTTTTTTTTGTTTTTGTTTTTGTTTTGTTTTGTTTTGTTTTGTTTTTGTGGGAAAACACACTCAGCGCATTCAGGGGTTACTTCTGGCTCTGTGCATTCAGAAATTTTACCTGGCAGGCTTGGGGGACCATAAGGGATGCCAAGGATTGAACCTGGGTGGGCTGTGTGCAGGGCAAACACCCTACCTGCTGTGTTATCAGTCCGGCCCACCAGTGTTTAATTTTTATTAAATTAACATGTTTTGTATGTCTGCAGTAACTGCAGGCTTCTCCAGGCTTGGCTAAATAAAATATATTGATATTTTTTTCTTTTTTATTTGTTTTTTGGGCCTTACCCAGCAGTGCTCAAGGGTTACTCCTGGCTTTGCACTCAGAAATCACTCCTGGCAGGCTCGAGGGATCATATGGGATGCTGGGGATTGAATCCCAGTTAGCTGTGAGAAAGACAAATGCCCTACCCACTGTACTATCATTCCAGCTCCTCAGTGACATTTCTTTTTTTTTTTTGTTTTGTTTTATTTTGTTTTTCAGGCCACAGCTGTTTGATGCTCAGGGATTACTCCTGGCTAAGTGCTCAGAAATTGCCCCTGGCTTGGGGGAACCATATGGGACGCTGGGGGATCGAACTGCAATCTTTCCTTGGCTAGCGCTTGCAAGGCAGACACCTTACCTCTAGCGCCACCTCGCCGGCCCCCAAATATCTTTTTTTGTTTGTTTGTTTTTGGGGCCACAGCTGTTTGATTCTCAGGGGTTACTCCTGGCTAAGCACTCAGAAATTGCCCCTGGCTTGGGGGGACCATATGGGACGCTGGGGGATCGAACCGCGGTCCTTCCTTGGCTAGCACTTGCAAGGCAGACATCTTACCTCTAGTGCCACCTCACTGGCTCAGTGACATTTCTTAACATCTTGTAATTTAATAGAGTTTAGATACAAAGTGTGGACCAGAGTGAAAATATAGTGGACAAAGGCTTTTGTCTTGCCTGTAATTGACTTGAGTTCAATCACTGGGCCTACATGTAGCCCCCCCTGAAGTGTGAGGTTAATACAACAGTTCCCCAAATTCTGCCAGGAGTGGTCCCTGAGCGTAGAGTGTGGAGTAAGTCCTGAGCACTGCTAAGTGTGTGTGGCCCAGACCTGAAGAAAAAGAAAAGAAAAAATATGTTTTGGTTTTTGGTTTTGGAGTCACATCCGGCAGCGCTCAGGGGTTACTCCTGGCTTTGCACTCAGAAGTTGCTCCTGGCAGACTCAAGGGACCATATGGTGATGCTGGGATTCGAACCACCAGCTGTTTGAATCAGCTGCATGCAAGGCAAACGCCTTACTGCTGTGCTATCTCTCTGGCTCCAGAAAAGAAATTTTAATGGGAAGGGTGAAGGCCCAGCCATCAAAAGAACATCTTACTTTCTTTCTGTTTTGGGGGTGTGGAGTGGGGTGTAAAACACACCCAGTGATGCTCAAGGCTTTACTTCAGGCTCTGCACTCAGTAATCACTCATGGCTGTGCTCTAGGGACCATATGGGATGCTGGGAATTGGACCTGGTCAGATACATGCAAGGCAAGCTCCCTACCCAGTTTGCTTTCTCTTCAGCCCCAGGAGATCTTATTTTCTTTCCTGCCAGTTCATACAGGGAAGAGAAAGCAATGACTAGCGACATTGTAGGGCTCAGGGGAGGACAGAGTCGCTAAAAGCATCTGCCTTACAAGTCCAAGACCATAAATTGAGTCCCCAGGGTTGCCCAAAGGTGCTAAGTGTATTACCAGTGACTTCTGGCCCTGCCACAGGAGATGCTGTGCACTGCCAGATGTGTGCAAACACTACAACACAAGAGTGAGCACCTCTGCATGAGGACCACAACCTGACACACACACACACACACACACACACACACACGGGGTCACAAGCAGACACAGCAGTAACAACAGCAGCAACAAAGTAGAGGGAGAAATCAAGAAAAAGACAAATGAGGGGCTGGAGCGATAGTACAGTTGGGTAGGACAGTTGCCTTGCACATAGCCCTTCAGGATTTGATTCCCTGCACCTGATATGGACCCCTGAGTTCCACCAGGAGTGATCCCCAAGTAAAGTGGAAGTCTCATGGGACCTATCCGGGGGAGGGGGGGTTGGGGAATGTGGGTCTGGATGAAAAGCTGACACAGGAAATAATCCACACGGTTAGGGAAATAAAAACAGGTTCATGGGCTGGAGAGGTTGCATGGAGGTAGGGCATTTGCCTTGCGTGCAGAAGGACAGTGGTTCGAATTCCGGCATTCCATATGGTCCCCTGAGCCTGCCAGGAGCAATTTCTGAGTATAGAGCCAGGAGTAACTCCTGAGCACTGCTGAATGTGACCCAAACACCAAATAAAATAAAATAAAATAATAAAATAAAATAAAATAAAATATAAAATAAAATAATAAAATAAAATAAAATAAAATAAAAACAGGCTCAGGAACTTCCACCACAAGCTAGCTGCAAGCAGGCAAAGATACTGGTAGGCAGACAGGCTAGCTCTGGGTCTAACACTGCTAGAAGTCTCTCTGATCCGAAGTCTTTATTGGGAAGAGTAGGACAGGTAGGGGTAGGGGGCCAATCCAGAGGTACTTTCTGCCCACGGGGGATAAGCACAAGCAAAGAAGAATTATCCTGAATAGTGTAAGAGCCAGTTACTCCAAAACTCGGTTATCCAACATAGAGACAGGATAGCTTTGTGTTTCCCCCTAACCCCCTAACACATATACCCACACACAAAAGAAAATTGGAGGACAGGCCTGTTGATTGCCAAAGTACTATTGAAGTCCAGCTCTCCTAGGTCACCTACTACAAGTCCCTTCATCCCGTTGAATGATCCATTTCCTCTTCAGTAGAAGCAGGCAGTTGAATGCCCTGCCAAATACTTCAAGGCTTATTAACTCTGAGTGTTGGAAGGTAAAATTTGCCCTGAGAAAGCATTATTTTTCAGTAGCGTGGGTCCAAGACTTAGAAAAATACCCCATCAAAATGTCAGCAACAGAGGACAAATGAAAGTAGAAGATGATGAGAATCAAAGGAGATGAGGAAGTTATCTTTGTATCCCTAGGTTGAAATAATTCTCTGTGGTTGGAGAGATAATACAGTGGTTAAGGCACTTGCCTTGTATGTGGCCAACCTCAACTCGATTCCTGGTATTATATAGGATCCCCTGAGCACCGCCAGGTATATGACCCTACGCATAGAATCAGGTGCGGCCCCTAAGCACTGCTAGATGTAGTTCAAAAACAAAATAAGGGGCTGGAGCAATAGCACAGCAGTAGGGCATTTGCCTTGCATATGGCAACTCGGAACAGAGCCAGGTTCAAATCCTGGCATCCCATATGGTCCCCCAAGCCTGTCAGGAGTGATTTCTGAACACAAAGTCAGGAGTAACTCCTGAGCATCACAGAGTGTGGTCCAAAAACTTGCATAAACAAAAAGAAAACCATTATTTGTGTACAGGCAGTGATCTAGGGTGTTGGTATTATTATGAGATGTCAGTAATACACTGCCCTTCCTTGCAAGAATCTGGAGGTTAAGGGGATTTGTGGAGGGTCCAGAGTGATAGCACAGCGGTAGGGCATTTGCCTTGTATGCTACCAACCCAGAATAGACCTGGCTTTGATTCCCGAAATCAAATCCCATGTGGTCCCCAGAGCTAGGCAGGAGTGATTTCCCAGCACAGAGCCAGGAGTAACCCCTGAATGCCACCGGGTATGATCCAAACACAAAAAATGAAAAACAAAAACAAGGGGGTTTGTGGGAGGAGGCATGGGTGAGGAATGAATGTTGCAGAGGGGACTCAGCTAGCTGCCTGGGTGCTTTGTTTCCAAAGTTAGGCAGATTTGTGTTGCATCTTTGAGCAAAGTACTTCAACTATCTGTGCAGCTGTTGCCCTAATCATGAATTGGCAACTCTGACAGTGTTGGTGGTATTGAAGTGTGGCAAGGAGTACAGGAGATAATGGGTATCAATAACTCATTGTTGCATTGTCAGCTGCCAATAATGGTTGTTGATATTATTACTTAGGTTTCCAGCTTAGATTCAAATTTTTTTTGTTTGTTGTTGTTTTTGGGCCACACCCGGCGGTGCTCAGGGGTCACTCTTGGCTGTCTGCTCAGAAATAGCTCCTGGCAGGCACAGGGGACCCTATGGGACACCGGGATTAGAACCAATCATCCTGGATCGGCTGCCTGCAAGGCAAACGCCGCTGTGTTATCTCTCTGGGCTAGATTCAAATTTTTAAGGAAAAGGAAACGGTCTAAGACATTTGTAGGGGATAGTCTGAGTCTATTTTAAAACACTTTTTGCTTCATAGGAAAAGAAGATCCTACAGACTCAAAAAACAAAAAGAGACTTTCCTCAAAGTTTTGGAGGAAGTGTTTCATGTGTCTTGCGTTCACAGTTGAACTCCAAATAGAACTGTGATACAGATGACACTGCAGGGTGAACCTTCTACCCAAGTCTGCTGACAGAGGGAGAGCCAAACTTGTAAACTTCCGGCGCTTCTCTATCTGGTAGACTAGGCCAACGTGGTTCCAACTCCACTGCCTATATGGTGTTGACTGGGGATTTTTTTTTGTTTGTTTGTTTTTTGTTTTTGGGCCACACCCGACTGTGCTCAGGGGTTACTCCTGGCTATCTGCTCAGAAATAGCTCCTGGTAGGCACGGGGGACCACATGGGATGCTGGGATTTAAACCAACCACCTTAAGTCCTGCATCGGCTGCTTGCAAGACAAATGCCGCTGTGCTATCTCTCCGGCCCCAAGGGATTTTATATTTTTTAATTTTTAAAATTTTTATTTTACTTTATTTTGGTTTTGAGCCACACTCAGTGATGCTCAGGGGTAACTCCTGGCTATGTTTTCAGAAATCCCTCCTGGCTTGGAGGACCATATGGTATGCTGGGGGATTGAACCGCGGTCCGTCCTAGATCAGCATGTGCAAGGCAGATGCCCTACCACTTGTGCCACCGTTCTGGCCCTTCAATTTTTAATTTTTAATCCCGGTGGTTCTCAGGAATTACTCCTGGTTCTGTATTCAGAAATTACTCCTGGAAGATTTGAAGGAACCATATGGGATGCCAGGGATCAAACCTGGGTCAGTAACATGCAAGGCAAATGCCCTACCCACTGTGCTATCACTCCAGCCCTACTACTGGGAATTTTGTTGAAGAGAAGACTCTGATTTTACAGATCTATTAATGTATGAAACAGCGTTGTCCAGAGAAACAGGAGATCTGTTTTCGGTGGCATCTGTCAGTTATCTATTCAACCATCCATCTACATATCTATCTACCTGTCAATTTATCTATCCATTTCCTTCCTTCCCCTTTTTCTTTTTTTTTTTTTTTTTTTTTTTTGTTTTTGGGCCACACCCGTTGACGCTCAGGGGTTACTCCTGGCTATGCGCTCAGAAGTTGCTCCTGGCTTGGGGGACCATATGGGACACCGGGGGATCGAACCGCGGTCCGTCCAAGGCTAGCGCAGGCAAGGCAGGCACCTTACCTCTTGCGCCACCGCCCGGCCCCTCTTCCTTCCCCTTTTTCAAAATTTCAAGCAAAACTCCTTCCCTCCCTTCCTTCTCCCCCCTCCCTTTCTGTCTCCCTCCCTCTCCCCTCCTTTCTTTCGTCCCCCTCCCTCCCTCTCTTCCTCCCTCTCTTCCTCCCTCTCTTCCTCCCTCTCTTCCTCCCTCCCTCCCTCCCTCCCTCCCTCCCTCCCTCCCTCCCTCCCTCCCTTCCTTCCTTCCTTCCTTCCTTCCTTCCTTCCTTCCTTCCTTTCTTCCTTCCTTCCTTCCTTCCTTCCTTCCTTCCTTCCTGCCTTCCATCCTCCCTCCCTTCCTCCCTCCTTTCCTCCCTCCTTCCCTCCCTCCCTTTCTTCCTTTAAAAAATGGTATTGAGGGGCCAGAGTGATAGCACAGTGGTAGGGCATTTGTCTTGCACACAGCTGCCCTGGGACGGGATAGACCTGGGTTCCATCCCCAGCATCCCATATAGTCCCCTGAGCCTGCCAGGAGTGATTTCTGGATGCAGAGCCAGGAATAACTAACTCCTCAGCACAGCCTTAGCTTGTGGCCCACAAACAAAAAAGGTATTGAATTGAATCATGCAATTATGGAGTCAAGAAGTCCTAGGAACAATTACCTGCCAGCTGGAAGCTCAGGAGAACTGGGGATGCACTTCAAAGACCCCAGAGAGGGCTCCAGGAGATAATTTAAAGGATAGTGTCCCTTCTTGCATGCTGCACACCTGGATTTGATCTTCAGCATCCTTTATGGTTCTCTGAGCCCTCCAGGAGGGATCCCTAAACCCATAGGCAGGAGTCAGCCCTGAGCCAGGTATGGAACAAACAAAAACAAAAAAAACCCAAAGACCCCAGAGAGCAGACAGTATAGATTCCAGCCTGAGTGTGAGGGTCTGAGAAGCATGGGGCAGAGACCCTTGGACCATTAGTCAGGCAGTCACCTGCCTTCACCCTCCACCTCTGCTCCAGTCAGATGCCTGCAGACTGCATGAGGTCCACCTCCACAGGGAGGGCCCTCCACTTCTCTCCTTGCTGATTCAGAGGTTACTCTCCCAGAAGCATTCTCAAGGACACACCCCCAAGTGACATTAATCCACATGTCTGGAGATCTTGTGTGCTCATGAAGTGAACCATGGCTGTAAGTCTGAGAGGGAGATAAAAATTCTGATTGTTTTTCTTTTTTTTTGGGGGGGGGGGGTCGTGGTGATGGTGATGATTTGGGCCAGACCTCGATTTGTTTAGGGTTTACTCCTAGCTCTGCAGTCAGCAATCAGGGAACCTTATGGGGTATTAGAGATTGAACCTGGATCAGCTGTGTGCAAGGCAAGTGCCCTATGCTGTAGCCCTAGGTGATGGAAATTCAGCCTGTTTAAAAAGCTTCTGGGGATATCCATGCTATTGGATGTCCTTTTATAAAAACGAGTTTAACTGAGGGAACCAGGAATGCTGCCTCCTGGGTTCATGGTAGAATTGTACTTCCTGACCCTCTGGACTGGAGAAGGTTCCTGACTCATGAGAGCAAATGATCTTTGAGTAAAAGAGATGAACAGAGGCATAGAACTAAATATTTCATTGCTCCTGGATGATCAGAATTATCTTCAGCTTTACCATAAGCCTGGTGACATCTGCTCCAGTATGTGGCCTCCAGAAGGAAGGTGATATGGACTCTGTGAGGACAAACCCAGGTTTGTAATTTGTAGAGGAAACTTCATACTCCAATCCTGGGGGGATTGGGAAATGAGGGTCTGGAAGCAATGCTGACACAGAGAATAATCCACACCAGGTTACGGAGATAAAACAGGCTCAGGAACTTGTACAATAAACTAGCTGCAAGCAGGCAAAAGAGCCCTGGCAGTCAGACAGGCAAGCTATGGAACCAAAAACCAGTGGAAGGTTCTCTGATCCAAGGTCTTTATTGAGACGAGTAGGGCCACCCCTGTGGGTGGAGAGCAGGAAGGGGTAGGAGGCCAATCCGAGGTTCTGCCTGCCTAGGTGGGACAAACAATGTGCAAAGAAATATCCTGATTAGGGTGAAAACCGGTTACTCCAACAGTTGTTTTCAATGGTTCAGATTTAGAAGGAATGCTTGTTCTCAAGGCATAACTGAGGCCATCCTGACTGTTATATGGATAAAACCAAAATTAAGCCCAGGACTTGTCTGGGCTCTTAGGATCCTAACTACCATCTTTTCCTTTTTCTATTCATCTTCTTTCATTTCGTCTTCCGGGATACACACCGTGCACTTGACAGGTTCCATGACCTTGCATCGTTCCCATAGTGACTTGGGAGTCAGTGTATGATCCTATTGTTCTTCTTCTGAGATCAAAACAGTAGAGCAAATGGGGCTGGAGAGATAGTACAGCAGGTAGGGCTTTTGCTCTTCACACAGTCAACCTGTGTTCTATCCCTGGCATCCCATATGGTCAGATCTAGGAGTAAGTACAGAGCCAGGAGTAAATTTTGAGCACTGCCAAATGTGCTCCTAAACAAAACAAAACATTAAAAAGTAAGTGACTGTCATTTGAGCCTAGGACTGCTGTATGCCCAGATCCATTCTCATCATGCAACCCTGCTGTGGGGGCTGTCAGGAAGAAATACCAACCATGATCGTAACATAATGTTTACTTTATTCTAGGCAGTCATATCATTGCTTTAACTGTTTTATTTATTTATTTATTTTTGCTTTAACTGTTTTTAACAATCCAATGTGGTCAATATTATCATCAACATTGATAATTATAAGCCTATTGAGGCACAGAAATTTCTTTTTAAAAATAAAATAAATATTAAAATTTTTTGGGGGGGTCGGAGAGATAGCATGGAGGTAAGGCATTTACCTTTCATGCAGAAGGTTGGTGGTTCGAATCCCGGCATCCCATATAGTTCCCTGAGCCTGCCAGGAGCGATTTCTTTCTTTGTTTTTGTTTTTGTTTTTGGCCACACCCGGCGGTGCTCAGGAGTTACTCCTGGCTGTCTGCTCAGAAATAGCTCCTGGCAGGCACGGGGGACCATATGGGACACTGGGATTCAAACCAACCACCTTTGGTCCTGGATCAGCTGCTTGCAAGGCAAATGCCACTGTGCTATCTCTCCGGGCCCGCCAGGAGTGATTTCTGAGCGTAGAGCCAGAGTAACCCTGAGCGCTGCTGGGTGTGACCCAAAAACAAAAAACAAAAAAAATTTTTTCTTTGTTTTGGTTCTGCTTAGTAAGAAATTCTAGTAGAAAAGTCTTGCTTGGGATAAAAGCTCAGGTCAAAATTAGGTCATAGATATTGTATAGCTTGTCATTTTACCCCAAAATGCACCAACAATATTCTATGGCATCATTTCTTTTTGATAAACACACTAAATGGGGAAATCTTATATAGAGAAACAAGTTTTTATCTAATAGGGATAAGAACCCATAAATTTTATAATACAGGGGCGACTTCCACCCTGAAATTTGTCATCGGAACATCAACTTAGACCTCAAGTGATTGGATATCGACTGTCCAACCCTGAACCCCAGATCCCAACCTTAGAACTGGTACCACTCCCTGTACCAACACCAGAAATCAAACTCCCCCTACCCCCATGGGAGGCCCTAATCTTGCTCTGGTACCAACTTGAGCCAGGGTAGGTTCATATGACACCCAATGCCATATGAGGAAACAGCAGCACTCTTGATCTAAGGGCAGGTTGCCCTACCTCATCACCTAACGGTAAGATGAAATCAGAAGACTCACCATCCTAGAATTTGTGCAAAAACAAAGATCATTAATTATAGAAGACTGATTACCACAACTGTGACTGAGCAGAACTTTTCCTGGGAAAAGAAAGAAAGCAACAAAAGACTCTATCCTACGTTTCATCTTAGGATTTATGGAAAAACCAAGATTTCTAATTACAGAGGATTGACTTTAACAACCACAACTGAGTAGAACATTTCCTGGCACCATAAAGAAAGACCTTGGGATTTTTTTGTTCGTTTTTGTTTTTCGATTTTGTTTTTGGGTCACACTCGGCAGTGCTCAGGGGTTAATCCTGGTTCTACTCTCAGAAATCGCTCTTGGCAGGCTTGGGGGACCATATGGGATGCCAGGATTCGAACCACCATTCATCCTGGATTGGTTGCATGCAAGGCAAAGACCCTACTGTTTTGCTATCTCTCAGGCCCCTAATTTTTTTGTTTTTGTTTTTGGGCCACACCCGGTGACGCTCAGGGGTTACTCCTGGCTATGTGCTCAGAAGTTACTCCTGGCTTGGGGGACCATATGGGACGCCGGGGGATCGAACTGTAGTTCGTCCAAGGCTAGCGCAGGCAAGGCAGGCAGGCACCTTACCTCTAGCGCCACCGCCCAGCTCCTAATTTTTTAATTTTTAAAATTTATTTTTCTTCTTTTAATTTAATTTATATTTATAGCTTCTAGACAGGGCCTTGTGCCCACTTTTTTTTTTACAGAACCATAGAACATGAATCATCTTGTTCTGCCTCATATTTCTTTTTATTTATTTATTTTAAAGCCAGTAAAATTAAGCAGTGGGGGGGGGCGGTGAGGTGGCGCTAGAGGTAAGGTGTCTGCCTTGCAAGCGCTAGCCAAGGAAGGACCGCACTTCAATCTCCGGCATCCCATATGGTCCTCCCAAGCCAGGGGCAATTTCTGAGCGCTTAGCCAGGAGTAACACCTGAGCATCAAATGGGTGTGTCCCAAAAAATCAAAAATAAATAAATTCTAAAAAAAATTGAGCAGTGGGGGCGTTATATACCAACTTTTGTGATACTAACGTTAATAAGTTCTGATAAACCACTGCTTTCGGACCAGCCTCTGCCTCATCTTTCTATGTCTTCCTACAAATTGAGAAAAGAAAAATAAAAAAGTGGATGGGACCCAGGGGCCAAGCCATTTCAAGAGCATTGAGTGGAAATCAAAAATGGTCAAACCTAAACACCCAAACCAAAGTCAATGACAAAAGAATCAAGAGACCCAAACTACAACAAGCTATACACAAAAGAACTGTTACACTAGCAGTCCAGGAGGTCAAGGGTGGAAATATGGGGTGTATGCTGTAACTATGGTGGACAGAGGTCAGTGGTGGGAATGGCCCTAATTCATCTTCACTATGTATCTTAAATACAACTGTGAAAACACTTGTAATTCATATTGGTCTTAATAAAAGTCATACAATTTTTTTGTTTTTTTGGGGGGGCAATACCCAACAATGCTCAGGGTTTACTCCTGCTACTGCACTCAGAAATTACTCCTTGAAGGGGTTGGAGTGAGGCACAAACAAACAATTAGAACTGGCACAGTTCCCTGTACCAATACCAGATACCAATACCAATACTAATACCAGCTTGGGCGTCTGCCTTGTCCGAGCTAGCCTAGGACAGACCATGGTTCGATCCGCACCACCCCCCCCCCCACCATGTCACATATGGTCCCCCAAGCCAGGAGTGATTTTTGAGCGTGTAGCCAGGAGTAACCCCTGATGTGTGTGACCTAAAAAAACAAAATAAAACAAAAATATTACTCCTTGCAGTGCTCAGGGGCCATATGAGGTCCTGGGGATTGAACTTGGGTTGATCACGTGCAAGACAGGTACCCTACTCGCTGCACTATTGCTCTGACATCCATCTTTTTTTTTTTTTTTTTTTTTTTTTGGTTTTTGGGCCACACCCGGCGTTGCTCAGGGGTTACTCCTGGCTGTCTGATCAGAAATAGCTCCTGGCAGGCACGGGGGACCATATGGGACACCGGGATTCGAACCAACCACCTTTGGTTCTGGATCGGCTGCTTGCAAGGCAAATGCCACTGTGCTATCTCTCCGGGCCCTGACATCCATCTTTTATCTTTTTCTTTTTGGAGCAGCAGCCAGCTATGCTCAGGGCTGACTCTTGGCTCTAAGCTCAGATAGGGTTCAGAAGAAAACCTTATATAGAGCTAGGGATTGAACTGGGGTCAGTCATGGGAAAGGCAGCACCTGGTGTGGCTCCCAAACAAAATAAAACAAAATAAAGTTCAGGATTCTGGACACACAGGGGACATACCTGTGGGTGTATAAATGGGGGAAATTTGGGAATTCTTGAAAACAAGAATCTGTTTTTTCTCTGTCTGCTCCCCCAGACCTCAAGGAATTGTCTTATGTTTCCTCTTCCTCTGAAATCTCTAAAAATCTGTCATATGCAGCAGTTACTATATATGTATGTATATATATTTGTGTATATATATGTATACACACACATATATGGCCTCATTTGGCTATGTTTAGTGGTTACTCCTAGTTTTGTGCTCAGGAATCACTCCTGGTGGACTCAGGGACCTTAGAGGATTGAACTTGGTTGGTTGCTTGGAAGGCTAGCACCTTCCCTGTCTACTGTGCTATTGTCCTGCCCCCAGCAGTTACTTCAGTTACTTTGTTAGTCAAACTTGAGAGAGAAGAAGAGAGAAGGAGGAGGAGGAGGAGGAGGAGGAGGAGGAGGAGAGGAGAAGGGGAAGGAAGAGGAGGAGGAAAAGAGAAGGAGGAGGAGGAAAACAGGAAAAGGAGGAGGAAAAGAGAAGAAGGAGGAGGAGGAAAACAGGAGAAGGAGGAGGAGGAGGAAAAGAAGAGAAAGAGGAGGAGGAGGAGGAGAAAAAGAGGAGAAAGAGGAGAGAGAGAGAGAGAGAGAGAGAGAGAGAGAGAGAGAGAGAGAGAGAGAGAGAGAGAGAGAGAGAGAGAGAGATCATATTGCTTGAAGTTAGTCAAACAAGGAAAAAGTCATTGCTCATGCCATCCCTGCCAGTGCGCATGGCAGGTGATTAAGGCTCTGCTTAGGGAGGAACCAAGGTGGGAGGAATTCTGAGCTCTAACAACAGCTCAGTTCTAATCCATGAGAAACATCCTATTACTAGAATAAAGATGAAGTGCTACTTTCTTTCTTTTTTTTTTTTTTTTTTGGTTGTTTTGTTTTTGCAAAGAACTTTCTGGAAATCTTTCCCATCCTGATTCTGTGGAAGTTGGAGAAACAGAAAGGTCTCAGAGCCCACATCATGAGCTAATCTAACTCCTAAGAAACATTCCATTCCATTTAGGAGGCCTTTGCAGAATAGTTTGCTCATGGCTTTTAAAATAAACGGAGGGTGGTCAGGCTGAATGGATGCCCTGCAGGGCTGCTGACCTGGTTCCAGGCCGCTGCCCAACAGGCCGGCCTCCTGGGAAGCTGGTGGCTGTGTCATTACATATGATTGTCTTGTCTGCTCCCCATTCTTTCGGGATGAACTAAAAAGGCCTCTGCTTCTTGTTTCCTTATTTGTTTATTTATTTTTTGGGACCCACATCTGGTAGTGCTCAGGGCTCACTCCTAAATCTGCTCCGGGATCACTCCTGGTGGTGCTCAGAGTGCCAGAGATTGAACCTGGGTCAGCCATGTACAAGACAAGGCAAATTTCTATCTGCTATACTATCCCTTCAGAGTCTGTAGTTTCTCATTTTATTTTTTATTTTTGTGGTTTTTGGGTCACACCTGGCAGCACTCAGGGGTTACTCCTGGCTCTACGCTCAGAAATTGCTACTGGCAGGCTCAGGGGCTATAGAGATGCCGGAATTCGAACCACTGTCTTTCTGCATGCAAGGCAAATGCCTTACCTCCATGCTCTCTCCCTGGTCCCTGTAGTTTTTTTATTTTAAGTGGGGAGAAAACAGAGGCCCAAGTCAGTAATATTAAAGTCTTGATGACAACCGGGATTTTTTTTTAAATTAATTTTTATTTTGCAATTGTTTGCATCTTCAGTGGGGCTTTAGCATTTGCTTTCTTGATGGTCACTATCAACACAAGGGGAAATGCTATTCTGTATTCTCAGAGAATGTTCTCTGAACTTTGCACAGTAAGATCTGCCCTTGATACATTGCTTGTAAAAGAGTCTATGGATGTGTGTATGTGTGTGGTCAGACATATCTTTGACACCTTAGTTTGCTATTCAAAGGAATGTACTTAGCTCACTAAACAAATATTATTTCAGAGCCTGTTATGTGTGGAGCATGCAAAGATAAACAAGATGCAGGCTTGTCGTTGTAGGATTTACTCAGGGTCTAGTGAGGAAGGGCTCAAGGATACAGGCATTTATGACATGGTGGGTAGCAAAGGTAGATAAGGTGTGGAGAGGGACCTCAAAGGTTGGGGCTTCTAGAACCTTCTAGGAGAATTGATACTTAAGGATAAAACTTACTAGAATTTATCCCCAAATTCCCCCTACCCAGACTTTTTTTTTTTTTTTTTTTTAATGAGTGTTTCTGAACCATACCTGGTGGTGTCTTCAGGGGCTGGATCTGTGCTCAAGATCACTCAGGGAATCAATCATATGTGGGGCTGGGGATTGAACTGGGGTCAGCCATGTGCAAGGCAAGTTCTTTTTGTGTTGCTGTTTTTGGGTCTCATCAAGCTGCACTGAGGGCTTACTCCTGGCTCTGCTCTCAGACATTACTCCTGACAGGCTCTGGGGACCATATAGGATGCTGGGGATCGAACCCAGGTAGGCCAATGCCCTTCCCGCTGTGCTATGACTCTAGCCCCAACAAAGCAAGTTCTTTAATCCCTGTATCATTCCTCTGACTACCTAGTCTCAAATCCTTTTGCAAAGTGAATTACAGTCCTTACTTTATCCTTGTGGATAAACCTTCCCTTTATGGTCCCCTTGGGCACCACTATTCCTCTATGTGGCTCAGATATTGAGTTCTTCTTGCCCTGTGCAAAACACTGAAGGAGATTGCAAGGCAAGTTGGGTGTTTGAGAAATGCCCAATCCCTGCCCGCAGGGAGTTGATACCACGCCTCCTCAGCATTCATTTCATTTCTCATAGAGGTCATTAATTCAGTGTGATCTGTTTATGACCCAACAGGTGGGTAATTATTCAAATCTTAACACCCTTCACTGCCTGAAGTGCTTATCCTCTTTCTTCACTAAGTTTGGGGATCTGGTTGCAACAAACACTGGTGCAGGCATACATTTCTTTTTTGTTTTTGGATTGCACTTAACTGTGCTCTGAGGTTATTCCTGGCTCTAAGATCAAGGATCACTCCTGGTAGTGCTCATATGCAATAGAGTGGCAGGAAGGGAACCTGGGCCAGTTTGTATATAAGGTAAGTGCCTTAACCCCTGAACTATCTCTCTGGCCCTAGACACACATTTTATTTTTGCTGGACAAAATCTACGTGTGAACCGAAGAGCTGGAGTGCCCAAAGTTGGGTTTGCAGCTCAGTCACAGGCTGCAGCTTTGTTTTTTATTTTTATTTTTTATTGGGCCACACCTGGTGATGCTCAGGGGTCACTCCTGGCTTTGTGCTCAGAAATTGCTCCCGGCTTGGAGGACCATATGAGACGCCGGGAGATCGAACCGCAGTTTGTCCTAGGTTAGCATGTACAAGGCAAACGCCCTACCGCATGCACCATCGCTCTAGCCTAAAGGCTGCAGCTTTGTGGGGTCTGTGAGATTCAATGCCTGGAAGACTTGGGAGTATCTGGAATGTGTAGGCCTCACTGAAGTGAATTCCTTACAAACCACCTGTTTCTGCAACCCAGGAGAGGAGGAGGAGAAGGAAAGAAGCCCTAGAATGCCTTGTGAATGAAAATTATTTCGTGCTTAAACAAAAGGTGGCTAGTGTTTAAGCCAGCATGTGAGGTATCTCACCAAGTTGTGCTTGTCTGTGTGTGGTCTGCTCTGAGGACCACTCTCCCCCCAAAAGTGTTTTCTGTTTTTATTTTTATTTTTGGGCCACACCTGGCAATACTCAAGGATCTACTCCTGGCTCTTCACTCACAAATTACTCCTGGCGATGCTCCAGGAGCCATATAGGATGCAAGAGATCAAAAAACCTGGATTGGCTGCTTGCAAGGCAAGTCCCCTACTCATTGTACCATCTATCTCTCCAGGGGAAGGGGCTCCTTCCTCTCCAAAATGAAGACAATGGCTTCCCATCCTGCAGAAGGGGAACCTGGAGCTTTCGCTCCACATCTGATGACTTGCACCCCACTGCCCCTAGAACTCAGAATTCCCTACTCATTCTGACTCTGTCTCCCCGAAATAGAACACCTTCCCTCCCAGTCTCCTATTCACAGCCCCTGAGAAGGCCTAGCTTGAACCAACCACCTTCTGTACTTCCTTAGACACTTCCTCCCTCTGCCTGCCAGGTGAAATCCGAGCTGGACCTCAAAGCCAGTCCTCAGCTCAGGTGTCACCACCCACAAACTCTCCTGCCTTGGGGGAGTCAGATGCCTTCTCTCCCTGGACAGCTGGCCTAGCCGCCCCAAACCCCAGGCGCCCTCTATGCCTGAGCGCTGGCCTTAACATATCCACAAGGGGTGTGTGTGCCTTAGTGGGCCGGGATGGGAGCCAGCCAGCCAGCCAGCCAGCCAGCCAGCCACTTTCCTTAACCTTTTAAAGAAAACTGCGGAAAAAACGAGTGTCAGGCCTGGAGTCCAGGACTCCACCTCCAGGAGTGGACAGGTGTGAAAGCAGGGAAGGGGAAGGGGAAGGCCCAGGTCACACCACCAGTGACCACGCCGCATGCCAGTTGGGGTCCTAACCAACGCTCTATTGTGGCTCTCTGTCCCTCTAACCCTCGGTGGACCTGGACACACCCTCTCCTTTCATTTAGGGGTGCGCGCACTGGCTCTCCAGGAGCCCCATCACCTCTCCCAGGTTTAGCAAGCAGGCCTTGGCCCATCATGCATGGCTGTGTGTGTGTGTGTGTGTGTGTGTGTGTGTGTGTGTATATGTGTGTGCAGATGCGGGCCTGCATCTGTTCTAGCGAGTGGGGACCCCATCTCCCCCACGCCCCCCAAAGCCCGATTGCACCCCGCAGGGCCACGAGCTGGAGTCCCAGGAATGTGGGCGGGCGGGCGGGCGGGAGGAAGCGATGAATATTCAGAGTGGGAGGGTGCAACGAGGGGGCCGGGCGCCCGCCGCCGCCCGCCGCCGCGGCTCCCCAGCCCAGCAGCCCGAGAGCCGCATGACGCTCGGAGGAGGCAGCGGGCACCGCGCGGGCCGCGGGCACCGGGAGCCGGGCGCCGCGCAAGGCGGGTGGGCGCCGCTCGCTCCGCCCCGCCGAGCCCCTGCGCGTCCGGGGACGCGTCCCCAGCTCCGCCGTGTGGCCGCCGCCGCCGCTGCCATGTCCCCGGGGACACCCGGGGCGGGCGGAGCGGGGCCGAGGCGGACCGGCTGGAGGAGGAGGAGACGGAGGCGGAGGCGAAGGCGGCGGCTGGAGGCGGCGATCGGGGCGCCCGGGCGGTCGGCGGGGCCCGGCTGGCGCGTCCCGGCCACGTTCCAGGGCGCGCGGGGCATGAAGCCGGCGGCCGAAGGGGGGCCCCGGCTGTGCTGGGCGCTGCCGCCGCTGCTGCTGCTGCTGCTGCGCGTGGGCCAGGTGAGCGTGCGCTGGGGGACCCGGCGGGGAGGCGTGGAGGACGCTGGGCATCCCTTGCACCTGCCCAGGGCTTGGGGAGCGGGGATGCTCGGTGGCATGGAAGAGCCTAGAGCCCCCCAGTTCCCTCCTCCTGTTGGATCGGGCTCTCTGCACCCCACGCCACGCCGCTGACCGAGCCGAGCAACCCCTTCCCCGGGAACCCAGCCAGGGTTGGAGACTGGGAAGGAGGGCGGCGGCCTGGGGGTCCAAGCTGCAAGCCTCCCTCCGCTCCCCCATAAGCGGGCTGGCAGGGCCTCCCCCCTCCTGGAGCTGCCACATCTGGCCGAGCCCAAGGGGGGTGTGTTTGCCCAGGGCTCGGGCATCGCATCAGCATTGCTGATCCCGGCTCGAGACAGGCTCTGAGCGAGCCAGGCCAGGCCAGGCCAGGCCAGCCAGGCCAAGCCGACCTCCGACCTGGCCTGGCGGGCCCCCAGGGCTGGGAGAGAGAGAGAGAGAGAGAGAGAGACAGAGAGCAGGGTGGTGGGGCCTGGCTTGCAGGAGGGAAACAAAGTTACAGGTCCTGGGATCTGTGGGATCATGGCATGCACCCCTCTTCCTTGCCCAGATTGCTCGCTTTCTCCCCACCCACCACCACCCCACCTGGGGGTCTTGTGGATGCTTTGTGGGCGCCGGCGTTCCCTCTGCCCCACACCCCCGCAGCTCTGTTTTTCCAGAGAGATTCCCATTTCACAGATGGGGAACTGGGTGGGGGAAAGAAGTGAAAGAGTCCGAGCCCCCCCAAGTCCCCAAGCCCTTCCTTCGGAGCTGAGCCAGCTACTGGCACGTCGGAGCCTTTTTTTTTTGGGGGGGGGGGGTTAAAGGTCTCAGAGCCACAGTGGGCTGTGACCTGAGGGCTCCGTGTCAGGCCTGGTGGTGCATTTTGCTGATGGCAAGTCTGGCTGGTGAAATGCAGAACCATGTCATGTCCAGAACTGCTGGGGAGGCAGTTCTGGGCCAGGAGGTGGAACCTGGTTGCTGGGGGGGAAACTTGTCAAGCGCTCCTTTGCTTTCTGGATTTTTTCTCAGGACCAGATATTGCAGCCCCGCAGTGCGCAGGGGTCTGGGAGGGGGCCTTTGGTCCCTCCCAGCGCGTCCAGGGACACGCTATGTGACCTCCCCACGGCCCTCTGCAGGCTGGGAAGTGCTCAGGAGGGACTGGCTGGCAGGGAGGGGAGGAAGATTGCAGGAGATGAGCTACCAGGCCAGGCCTCAGGGTTGAACTTGCGATGCCCCAGGCCTCTTCTGGCCTCAGGCAACAGGCTGTGTCACACCACCTGCGCCATAAAATCCTCACAGGGGTTCCCACTGGCCAGTGTCTGAGCCAGCTCAAGAAACATGAAAGGATGACCAGATGGGATTAGCATTAAGGAGCCTGTGTCATCTCGGTCCCTGTAAAGGAAAAATTCTTGGAGAGCAGCAGTTCATGAGATTATAGAAAAAAAAAAAATCTCATCACTGAAGTGCTCTTGGACCAAATTTTATGCTAAAGACATATTTGATCCGTTTATTTTTACTTTGGCACCTTTATTTAAAAATGATATGTCATTTTCCCCTTTGCTTGGGGGTGCTTGCTAGCTATACTTTGAGTCAGCAAAAAAAATTTCTTGTATAAAATGATTTATTGTTCAGTCCTTTTTTTTTTAATATATTTCTATAGGGATAGCAGCATATCTTCATATCCTGATTGGATATTTATTTTTCTTCATGTTGTGTTTTATAGAAATTTTACCGGGCTCCGTTGTCACCTCCTCCTTGTTTTTAGATATTATTATTATTTATCATATTTGGTTTGTGGGGGTTCACCTCACTATGCTCAGCGCTTACTCCTGGCAGGGTTTTGGGAGGACCATACAGTGCCTGGTATTGAACCCCTGCGTCAGCTGTGTGCAAGGGAAACACCCTACTTGCTGTACTATCCTTCTGGTCCCATACACATTTTGAAAACTAAAGAGTTTTCCAAAAAGACATTATAACATTCTGCATTTAGCAGTTTATTTTGATGTTGAAAATTTAAAGTAATCGGTGCACTTTTGGGCAGGGCCTGACTTTCCAGATTGCTGGAACCACTGTCCTTCAACCCCCGACTTAAAAATAAATTAGGATATTGAGGTTCAGTGAAGAGACTGATGGGATAAGGGGAGGTGGGAGTTGTGAGTGCCCTTTTGCAAGCAAGCAGAGGAGCTGATCCTGAAACCTGGCATTACCTCCTTCTGCCCAGTATTTACACAATGCTTTTGCTTTATGGTCTTGTTTGCAGTTTTCACTTACTTTAAGTTTCTGTTTACTTGTGGACCACACCTCATGGTGCTCAGGACTTACTTCTGTCTCTGAGTCCAGGGATCATTCCTAGTAGTGCTCAGGGCACCTTTTGCAGTGCCAGGGGGATCGAACTGAGGTTGGCCACATGCTAGGCAATCACCTTAACCCTTCCTCTTCAGCCCTATTCTTACTTTTGGCAGAAAAAAAAAACTTACCCAAAAACAAAACAAAACAAAACAAAACTGTCTCCTATTCACTCTTCTCCGGAAACTGGGTATAAGCAAGACGTTCTGAAATTGAAGTATGTTTGAGATGGACATTCATAGTTGAGATTTTCAAAGTTTGCAATTTAAGAATGAAGGGTTCTAATTGCCTATCTAGTGCTTAAAGTTTTTTTTTATGAGGATGTGTGTGTGTGTGTGTGTGTGTGTGTGTGTGTGTGTAAATATGGCAGCTATAGTAGGTTCAGAACTGGACTAGTTGTGGAAGTGAGACAGTTGTGTTTGGGCATCATTGGGGATGGGTGTGGGAGCTGGAAAGAAAGCTGAACTGCTGGAAGGCTCCATGCCTCCTGAGGCCGGAAAATCCATTTTCGGATCTGGCACCTCATTGCCCTCTTTCAAGACAGGAAGAATGGGCAGAGATGTTCCTAGCAGAAAGACCTCACGGGTTGCAAAGTCACACTCCACCCATTCTTGTAAGGTCTTTGCCTACTAATTTTGGCTTATGTGTATGTTTGAGGCACTCTGAGAAAGCAATCCCTGCCCCCTCCCACCTCCTTTTTTTTTTTGGGAGGAGAAATGAGAGATATTACAGCCGGTAGGTAGGGCATTTGTCTTGTGCCAAGCTGACCTGGGCTTGAGCGCTAGCATTCCATATGGTTCCCTGAGCCCTCCAAGAGTGATTCCTGAGTGAAGAGCCAAGAGTAAGCCCTGAGCACTGCCTAATGTGCTCCCCCTAAATAAAAAGAACTTTTCCCCCACCCACTCAACCCTCCCCACCAAAACAAATTTCAACAACTAGTGACTGGTAGCTGTTTTATTGTTAGTTTAAAAGTGTTTCAGATTTGCTTTCTTTTGTTTTTGCTCTCTTTCTTGTTTCCTGGTGGAAAAGAACTGTGTGTTCATTGTCTTTTAGAGCTAATCCTTAAGCCTCTTTACTCACCTGCTTCTTTCAGCTTCTAAGGAGCCTTCTGAGAGCTTGCTAAATTCTCATACAGTGCTTTTAAATATTTTTGTTTTGCTTCAGAACAACGGAAACACCAAAGGATCATGTTTTCTTTGCAGACAGTTTAAGAAAACAGAGCAAATTGGGTTATGGTTTAGAAGACCATAGCTTTGAGCTGCCTTCAAGCCTAACCTTGTGATAAAGATAACTATGGAGTGAGCACCCATGCTTTCCCAAGTGCAGAGAATCCTGGCTCTCGAGTGAGCAATTTCGGTCAGCAAGGAGGTTATTTAGCTCCTAAAAGTAATTTTTCTTTTTTGTTTTTTTTTTTTTTGGTTTTTGCTGGGGTTCAGACTGAGGCAGGGTTACCGAATGGCTGCAGGCCTGGGCTTAGCCAGCATACCTACGGCCAGCATTGACTGCTGCGTTTATTCTCTTCTTTGCCAGGGGAATTCTTCTGATGCAGGGCAGGGGCCATCTTTTCTGTGTATTTCCCTTTGGACATTAGGCTGCTGGTTCTGTCATTATAATAGGTTACATACGTGGTGGTGTGGTACTCAGGGTTTCCATGCACCAGTTCACTTGACTGTTACAGAAAGATGAAGAAGAGAGAGGTGGCTCTGTTCTTGTTCCCATTTCACTTGAGAGGAAAACAATTGTTCCAGAACTTTGCACAGGTGTGTGGTCAAACCAGATCAGCTATATCCTTGTTTGCTGTCCCAGAGAAGCTGTGACAAGTGTGTGTTTTAGAGAAGTCCTTATGCACAAGAGAGAGAGAGGAGGCCACAGACTCTGTGAAGGAGGAGGGCTTGTGGGGAGAGGGGTTCCAAGCTCAGAGAGGTGTGTTTTGAATTCTTTGTACCCTCAACCCTATTGGGGTTCTTCTATTTATAGCTGAGATAGATTTCTAACTCAGGTTTCTAGGGGGAACCTGAGGTTCTGAGACAAGCTTGTTTCTAGTAGAGAAGGAATGAAACCTAGGGTGTCAGACCCCAATATGGGGTTTCGCTTAGCCACTTGGTAACTTGCATAGATTTAGGCAAGTCACTTCTCCCTGACTCTTCATTTCCTTATCTGAACTCTGGGGCTCAAGCTTCCTGTTCACTGGTACTTAGGAGGACCAAGTAGATAGAAGAGGGGTACAGTGAACCACACCACTGCTGGCCATGTCTGGTATATCTCTTTGGGGGAGAAGTGGGATTGCAAATCATAAAACAGATCTATGTGTTAATAGATTTTTTTTGGGGGGGCATATCCGATGGCACTCAGGAGTTACTTCTGGCTCTGCACTCAGAAATTGCTCCTGGCAGGCTTCAGGGACCATATGGATGCTGGAGGTCAAACTTGGACTGGTCTGGGTTGGCAGTGTGCAAGGCAAATGACCTACTGCTGTGTTATGACTCCAGCCCCATTAATAGATTTTTTTTTTAATTTTTTTTTTTTTGCTTAACTCAGCAGTGCTCAGGGGCTTACTTCTGGCTCTGCAGTCAGGGATCACTCCTAGCTAACTCAGGAGACCATATGGGGTGTCAGGGATCAAACCCAGGGGGGCTGTAATATAGCTCCAGTTCCTGATATTGTTGATTTTTGAATCCTACCTGGGGTGATTTTTAGAGTGGGGAGCTATTCCTCGTGGTGCTCAGGAGATCTTGGAATATCTGAGGGATCAAACTCAAGATCAAACTCCTGCATATAAGGTAACTCCAGGGCTCTGAACTAACTCTCTGGCTATGTGTAGTAAATCATTATCAAGCATTTCCCACAGACTTCCAGAATAATCCTGTGAGGTGAATATAGCTCAGCCACCAAACAGTCCATTCTCCCCCAACCCCCGGTCCTCATTAAGAATTATTGATTTGAAGGCCAGGGAGATTGCTTGAAATCTACAGTACATGTCTTGCATATGCAGAGCTCCAGATTTTATCCCTGGCATTACATATTCCCTAACCCCCAGTATTTCTGGGCAATGTACCTGCTAATTCCCAGCACTGCCTGACCCAGTGGGCTCCAAACTGAACCAAAGCATTGGGTCTGCACCAGCCAGGTGCCAGCTGAATCTCTGGGAGGCAGCACACAGGCCATGGTACACATTGGAGACATGTCTCTAAACCAGAAAGTAATGATGTTGACCAAAGGAGGTAATCAACAGGAGGATGCTGTGGCTGACCAGGGGAAATACGGGTGGCTGACAGGCATGAAGTGGGCTCCGTCGGGCCCGGAGAGATAGCACAGCGGAGTTTGCCTTGCAAGCAGCCAATCCAGGACCAAAGGTGGTTGGTTCGAATCCCGGTGTCCCACATGGTCCCCCGTGCCTGCCAGGAGCTATTTCTGAACAGACAGCCAGGAGTAACCCCTGAGCACCGCCGGGTGTGACCCAAAAACCAAAAAAAAAAAAAAAAAAAAAGTGGGCTCCGTCATACCAGAGACCCAGGCTGTGGTCCTTGAGAAAGGGTTTGCCAGAGGGCAGTGGTGAGCAGGGAGGGCTGTTTCTCCATAGAGACCCCAGCAGACCCTTGCCACTTGGCTCTCACCCCTTAGGGGTCCAGGGAGCTCCAGGAACCTTGTTACTTACTCTGTACCACTGACTTAGTGGGTCTCTGGGCTCAGGATTTCCATGGCATGAAACTGCTTGGGTAGGGGGTAGTGGCAGGGTGACAGCCTCGGGGTCAGGGTGGGGGGCATGTTGAAAGTGAAGTGGTGGCAGCTCCCACAGAGGGGCTAATTTTAAACATGCAAATAATTTTCAGTTCCACTTTTCCTACTTCCTGTTAGAGGAAAGCTGGGCCCTCTTGCCATTTCTGAGTCTTGTTGAAGACAATGTCGTTATTATGCCATCAGCTCTCTTGCTCAGCCTGGGGCAGGAACTGGTGTGTTTTCCTGGGTGCTTGGGCTGTGCCCTAAGTAGATAAGTGAGTGGATAGTAAAACATGGCACCAGTATGGAATCTCTAAGTCAGTGGTTCTTAGCCTCAAGAATGTTGAATATAGACAATTCTCTTTAAGGGCAAAGTACTGAGAACTGTCTCCCTAAAGGAATGTACATTTGTTTGTACATTTGTTTGTTTGTTTGTTTTATTTTGGGTTACACCCAGTGATACTCAGAAGTTACTCAGAAGTTACACTCAGGAATTCCTCCTGACAGTGCTCAGGGGATCATAGGGGATGGCGGGGATCAAACTCAGGGTTGGCTGCCTGCAAGGCAAGTGCCCTACCCACTGTAGGGTCTAGCCCTAGGAATGTACTTTTTCATGATTTGAATTCCACTCTCTGGGGTTTCCTAGATGTTGTAAGAATTATACAAGTAGTCCAAATCAAACATCCTCCGGTCTAGAGATAGTTAGAGGAGAATCAGGCCCCTTTAAAGCCAACTGCTATGGATGTCTATGGTTTCCAGGGAGGGAAGAAATCTTTCTCTTTTTTTGAACACATGTCGTGGTATCCAGGGTTTTACTCCTGGTGGACCATATTCCCATATGCTGGGCATGAAACCTGGTTGACCGCATGCAAGGCAAAAATGCCCCCCTCCCTACTGCTGTACTATCCTTTAATCCAAGGAGAAAACTTTTTTATATAATGTAAACAATAGTCTTTCTCTCCTGCTCTCTCATTACAAAGCCATGCATGTACCTTACCCTCTGGCCTCTTCCAATTTTTAACATGTATTTGCTTATTTACTTTTTTGAATTGAGCCACATCTGGCCATGCGAAGCATGAGCAGTACCGGGTTTGAACTGGCTGTATGGCAGTCGCTCCTGTACTTTCACTATCCCCTTATCTTGAAAAGAAAGTTTCATTACAATGAATTACATCCTATGTACATTGTTTCATCCTTACTTTTTTTTTGGGGGGGGGGCACACCCAGTGGTGCTCAGGGGTTACTCCTGGCTCTGCACTCACAGATCGCTCCTGTCTCAGGGGGACCATATGGTATACCAGGGATCGAATCTGGTTCTGTCCTGGGTTAGCTATGTGCAAGGCAAATGCCCTACCCTTGTGTTACCGCTCTGGTCCCTCCTCCTTACTTTTTAATTCACTTAGTTATCCAGGAGATGATTTCATCGCGCCTAGAGCTACAACTCCTTTCTAATGCCTAATAAGCCGGGGTGTGACAGTGCTGTTGATCAAACTATTCTCCCTATCAGGGGACACTTCAGTTGGTGTTTTTGTCCCACTCACAAATCATGCTTCCTGTGGCTGGGATAGCACAGGGTAAGTTCTAATTTTAGGATTGCTGGATTAGAGGAGACCCACATTTGGAAATGAGATTGTGGCTGCCAGAGACATCATCCCCCTGAGTACCTGCCAGGAGCTTGTCTTTCCAAAGCACTTGCTCCACTGAAAATTGTTAATTTATTTATTTTTTTATACCATGTGCTAGTCTGAGACATAAAGAGTTGAATCTTTAATTTTGGATTAGTTTAGCATTTTTCCTGCTTTTAGGCCATTTGCATGTCTTCCTTCCCTTTTTTGTTTTTTGTTAGCTCCATTTTTTTTTAAGATTCATCTTTTTTTGGTTTTCATGTTGTCTACAGTCTTTGGAAATGCAGGAAGTTAGTTCTTTGGCTCTCATTTGTATTGCAAATAAATTCTTTTTCGACTATTTTAGATACAGACCTTGTTCCTTTAGGATCACTGAGATAAGGAAGGCTCCTGGGCGGTGAGGGAAAAGTAGAGAATTGGGGGCCTGACTGCCTGGAAACCTGGTTCTACCCCCTAACTCAGGTGCTTTAACCTTTCTAATGGCTCAAATCCCTGTTTTGCTAATGAGTAGAAACAACCCCTCTCATACTGGGTTATTAGATGATTTGAGACCATAGTAGGCCATAGTTCCTTACAAATGGATATAAACATAGCAGGACATTTTATTTAGTTTTAGGGCCACACCTGGTGTGGTGATACTTTGGATTTCTTGAAGTATCAGGATACCATCTGCAACAGTGAGGCTAAACCTGGGGCCAGCTATATACATATACATGTATATTTATATGCATATATTTGTATATGTATATATGTATGTATATATACATACATGCTAGGGGAGTCTTTTTTTTATTCCCCCACTAAAAATTAAAAGGGGAGTGTCTTTTTTTAATTTTAATTTTTTGTTTTTTGGGTCACACTTGGTGACACTCAATGTTTACTCCTGGCTATGTGCTCAGGAATCACTCTGGCTTTGGGGACCATATGAGATGCTGGGAATCGAATCAAGGTCTGTCCTGGATCAGCCATGTGCAAGGCAAATGCCCTAATACTGTGCTATAGCTCCAGCCCCTAAAAGGGAAGAGTCTTAACTCCTCCTCCCTGTACGATCTCTCTGGTCCTAAAAGAGCATTTTACCAAAGATTTTATTTCCTTAAGAATTTGATTTTCAGGGGCTGGAGCGATATAGCACAGTGGTAGGGCGTTTGCCTTGCACGTGACAGACCTGGGCTGGACCTGGGTTCGATCCCTGATCCCATATGGTCCCTCCTAGCCTACCAGGAGTAACCCCTGAGCACCACTGGGTGTAGCCCCCAAACTCCCCCTCCCCCTAAAAAGGATTTTGATTTTTAGGGGCTGGAGGATAGTAAAGCAGGTAGGGGTAGGGCTTTTGTCTCACACATAGTTCACCGAAACAAACAAACCCAAAGACCCGAACAACGACACAGAACATAAACAAAAACAAATTTGATTTTCAAGGTGTAGGGCAAAAAGCCAAAATGATGAATTGTTAAAACTGTGCTATGAGGGTTGGAGAGATAGCACAGCAGTAGGGTGTTTGCCTTGTATGTGGCAACCCAGGAAGTACTCAGGTTCGATACCCGGCATCCCATATGGTCCTCTGAGCCTTCCAGGAGCAATTTCTGAGCTTAGAGCCAGGAGTAACCGCTGAGTGCCAACAGTATGGTCCTCTGAGCCTTTCAGGAGCAATTTCTGAGCTCAGAGCCAGGAGTAACCCCTGAGTGCCACCAGGTGTGGCCCCAAAACAATACAAAGAAAATTTTGCTATGAAATCTATATAATGATATTTTGGAGATTAAATCTATAGTGTATGGACTATAGTGTGGACATGCATAAATATTAGAGATAAATGCCAAATACAGGGAAAATAAACCCAGTGTAACATGGAGCTACAGAAAAAGGCAGACTGCCTTTTGAGCACAGTTTCGTTGGTCTCTTTTTTATTGGGGGGGGGGCAAGTGAATTAATAGAGGTTAAATGACCATAGGATGTGATGGAAGAGCCTGAGTCTAACCCACTGACTAGGTCACTTTAAGGAAATAAAGGGTCAGAGAGAGACCTCATCAGGTGCAGTGTTTTGCCTTGCTGGAGCACAGGTTCAATTCCCAGCACTTCATGTCTCTTTGCCCTTTCTGCGCTGCTGGGTGCTCTGGCTTTTGGGTTTCTGTGTTCTGGTCTTTGACCAGCATGGAGCACTGGACAGCCAGGAGCAACTTTGGAGCACAGAGACAGGAGTGTCTCTTGTCTCTCTAACTGCCAGGTATCACCCCAAAACAAAAATAGAGCGTGGTGTTGCTGGCTGTCTGACTCAGCCATCAGCGCACATCTCTCATGCATGAGGCTCAGGGTGACACTGAAAAATAAACTTTCCATGTTTTGTTTTGTTTTTGAGTCACACCTGGTGGTACTCAAGGGTTATTCCTGCCTGTGTATTCAGAAATTAATATTGGGTGGTATTGGGGGACTATATGGAATACCAGGGATTGACCCCAGGTTGGCCAGGTGCAGGATTCTACTCATCCTATACTTTCACTTCAGCCCCAGAGGACCTTTCTTTTATTTATTTATACTTTTTTGGTTTTTGGTTTTTGGGTCACACCCAGTGGCACTCAGGGGTTACTCCTGGCTCTATGCTCAGAAATCGCTCTTGGCAGGCTCAGGGGACCATATGGGATGCCGGGATTCGAACCACCATCCTTCTGCATGCAAGGCAAATGACTTACCTCCATGCTATCTCTCCAGCCCTAGAGGACCTTTCTTGTACTGGTGTGGGCTCTTTCCCTACTTTTCTGCTGCTCTCACTTGTTGCCTGGCTAGTTCTGCTGCTAGCCACCTCCTATCACCGGGCTGTTTCTGTTTAGCCGAAGGGAGCAAGCAGTTTTACCACTGAAAGCTTAAAGACATAATCCTGGGCTTTAATTGCAGGAGCTGGAGGCTGGGATGGAGTGTGTGTATGGAGTCACCTGATCATGTAGCAGAGTCCAGACAATTCATTAGCCGCGGGTTTAGGAACTGGCTGTTTTTAGTTCCTGTGTGTTGGGTGTCCTTGCTTCCCAGGGGGGAGTGGAATTTGTTTATAGGTTAGGAATTGGGTTGTTAGGTGGCTGTCTTGTGCCATCTTGAAGTGGGGCATCTTGGGGTGGGGGCATACCCAGTGGTATTTTGGGGCATCCTTCTGGCTCTGAGCTCAGGGACCCTTCTGGCAAGTTTTTGAGGGAACCAGATGTGCTGGGAATTGAACCCACGAGGGTAAAGCAAGTGCCCTACCTGTTGTATTTTTGCTTTGTCCACTGCTTGGGGCTTAGAGTACTGACTTAGAGTCAGGCAGACCCACTTCTCCTCTTCCTGGCTGTGTGAGTTTATGCCTCCCTGGAGCCTCCCTGGTCGTCATCTGCAAAATGCAGATGAAATGAAGCCCTATCTTCCAGGGTTTCTGGGAATCCTAGAACAATTTATTCCTTATGAAATCTGAAAGTGATCTGGGGATTTGGCTCTGTATCATAACAGACATTGTGTATTATATATGTTGTGGCTCTAGGTTGAAACCTCGAGCACTAACTATATATATTTTTATAAGTTATAGCGAGGCAGAGGGTATGGAACAAGAGCTGGACATTTGCTTTGCATGCAGGAGGCCTGGGTTTGGTCCTTGGTATGAAATGTTCCGTGTACCCCTGGGCTCCCATCCAAGCACCACCAGGAGTGACCCCTGAGCGAAGAGTTGGGAATAGCCCCTGGGCACAGCTGGGAATGGTTTCTTCACAAAAAAAGATTTTTATCTTATAGTTTACAAGGGCTTTCCATGCATATGTGAGCTCATTCCGTCCAACCAGTTTCTTTGTGAATTGTCATTGTTATATCTTATTTTTTTAGGGACGACTTACATTGTGTTCAGGGGTCCAGAGACCCCTCCTGATGGTTCTCAGCAACTGGGCCATCAGTTCAATATGAGGATTGAAGCTGCTGGACATGGGGATTACCTGGGTCACCCTGACAGTTTTTAGGCTTCTCCAGATTACCATGATGCTTGGGAAACCACATGATACCTGGGATTGTGCTGGGGTTGGCTGCATGCAGGGAAAGCGACTTAGCCCTCCTGTTCTCTCTCTGGCCCAGGGCATGAGCTTTTCAAGTGATGTTTGGAAGTTCACTGCACCATTATACGCTATAAAGCTGAGTGGTCCAATGAAAGGAATTTATTTTCAAGGCTTTAGTCTCTGTCCTGGGCCAGAAGCCACTACTGCAGGGATTGGAGCAGTGGCAGGGTTTGGGGAGGCATGGCTGTGTGTGCTGTTGCTAGACAGTGGCATGCCTCTATGTAGCCCCAATGAGGACGCAGTGCCTCCACATGAAATTGAAACCCATTATGTGGTGGTGGGTGCAGGAAGGATCTACTTTTTGTTGTTGTTTTATTTGGGGGGGGGGCACACCTGGTGACACTCAGGAGTTATTCCTGGCTTTGTGCTCAGAAATCTCTCCTGGCAGCTCAGAGGATTATATTGGATGTTTGGGTTCGAACCCAGGTCTGTCCCCAGTTGTCTGCATGCAAGGCAAATGCCCTACTGCTGTGCTATCACTCTGGCCCCTAGATCTGCTTTTGAAGAAATTCCTTTGCAAGAGACTGGGTCTGATGAAATCTGACGAGGCCCTTAGAGAAACTTCTGGAGGTTCTGTGGCACATCAGTAATTCAATCTATTTGCCATGCTCTGTATTCTACAGATTGCCTGTGTGATGTACATGAACGAATGTGAGCTTAGGGTCCATCCAACGGGCCGAGACTGAGGACAGGAGGGCTCAGACCTAGCCCTGCCACCATGTCTTGTCCTGCAACCCTTTCCCTTCCCTGATTATATCACAAGGCCCAGCTGCTCCTTTCTGAAGGGTCCTGATCCAGAGGTTGATTCCCACTGAGCCAGTAGAGGCATTTACAGAATATACTTAGGGGTCATGCTCAGGGGTTACTTCTAGCTATGCACACAGGAATTAACTCCTTTCAGTGCTTGGGAACCATATGGGATGCTGGGGATCAAACCTGGTTCAACCACGTGCAAGGCAAGATCCCTACCCATTGTACTATCTCCAGTAGGAAATATTTTAAAATGTTTTCTTGAAAATAGACTTGGGGGTCTGGAGAGATAGCACAGCGGAGTTTGCCTTGCAAGCAGCCAATCCAGGACCAAAGGTGGTTGGTTCGAATTCAGGTGTCCCATATCGTCCCCCGTGCCTGCCAGGAGCTATTTCTGAGCAGACAGTCAGAAGTAACCCCTGAGCACCGCTGTGACCCAAAAACCAAAAAAAAAAAAAAAAAAAAAAAAAAAGAAAATAGACTTGGACATGGTTTAGATTAGATGTCAATTTTGCATCTAGATTTTTTTTCTCTGAGCAAATTCAGGAGACACAGAAGAATCTACTCCATACACCAGTGTAGGGTGCAAGTATTTTTCCCTTGCCAATAAATATTCTCCTTTTTGGGGGAACCACATCTGGCGGTGCTCACAGGCTACTATTGGCTCTGTGCTCAGGGGTCACCATTTAGGGACAAAACACCAGAAGTGGTGCCATGTGGTGCCAGGGACATCTATCTCTCTGGCCCCCTGCCTATCTTTACTGAGTTGCTACCCTTACCCTGGTCTCATCTTCCTGTGTCATATTCTAGTTGCATGCATACCTCAGTCAGTTCCTCAGCCATTCCTCTGCCTGCCTCCTACTCTACCCTTGCCCTTTGCCTGCCGCCACTGGCCATTCCCATCATGACTGGGACCTAGCTCTGAAATGGTCTTCATGGCAGCCACCTAGAGTTTCTCTGATGTCATGGCTGAACTCCAGTGGAGCTGCTTTGTTCCTGCCACTGTCAGGTCTCCAGCATGGTGCTGCCTTTGTTCCTGGGCCTCAGGGATAGTACCCAGTGAGGTGACCTTAGTCTGGGGCCAGGGTGGGAATTTGTTGTTTTATATTGATCCTAATACTTAACCTCACAAGCCTCTGGTTTTCACCTCTATAAAACAGTAGTGATTCTATTACTCAGCTGTCTGGTTGTTGCAGGAAGCACATAAAGAAGGAATCACAAAGTTAGTGTTTGATGCATATTAAACCTCAGTACATGCTCAAAAAAAAAGACCAATCAAAAAATACCTACCCACTATAATGGGGCTGGGGAGATAGTTCAAAGGGCCAAGCACATGCTTTGTTGTGTGGGAACCCCAGGTTTTACTCACTGGTATTGCATGGGTTCAAGAATACCTTCAGGTGTTGCCCCCAAACTAAACCTGAACCTAACAAATTCTGTAATGAAAGAAAACAACACTTTGGTGGGTCAGAATGATAGTTCAGCCAGACAGTAAGTAAGGTGTTTGCCTTCCACATGGCTGACCCAGGTTTGATCTCTGGCACACATATGGTCCCCCAAGCTTACCAGGAGTGACTTCTGAGCAACAGAGCCAGGAGTTAGCTTTGAGTACCACTGGGTGTAAACCCAGAACCAAAGAACACAAGGCAGGTGGGAAGCCTCAGATCCTTGGCCTGTGAATATTCTGAGGGCTTTTGGAAGTCTCCAGAAAGTTCCACACAGTTTTCCATCGATGCACACCACTGAGGCTTTGCTTAGAAGGGGTGTGATGAGCCCAATGGGGCAGGTTTATCTTCCGAAGAACCAACACTTCCGGCAGGCTCTCTGCTTTGGGGAGCTGTCCTGTGGTAGAGCAGCACCCTCACCCCATTCCCATGTATGACAGCCAAACTTGTCTCCTCCAGGTATTACCAAATCCCATCCTGGGAAAGCACTCCATTGGGAACATAGATTCATTCAGGTATGGACTGCTTGGAAGCAGGGATTGAGATTATTACAGTCTTCCCTCACTCAGAACAGTGTGGGTGACCGGCTTCCGCTGGACAGGAAGCAAGAGTATTTGCAGGCTCACTGGACCTCCTGGGGGATGTCAGGGATCCAGAGAGTGCCCTACTGGAGATACTAGCTGTCATCTCCTGACATACCTCAGGCTCTCAGCCTCAGTTTCCCACTCTTGCAGTGGAGCCAGAAGCCAGTGTGCAGGGGAATGGTCATGGTGCTCAGCTCATAACAGGGAGGGGCAGGGAGCGGAGGGAAATGTGTTCTGTGTATTGGGGCGCCCCAAGTGCCAAGTTCCACAGTGAGCTAGACCCGGATTCAGGGGATCCCATTACAAAGAGCTTCACTGCCAAGTTCTCCAGCCCGCCCACCGCTGGCCTGTTCCCTGCTCGGCTCCAAGACTGTTTCCAGGCTGCCTGGAGATAAAGCCTGAGAGTCAGTGGCGATGAGACCCATGGGGTAGATAGCTTCCTCCCCTGGGAGGGGGTTTGCCAGCCTTTGGGCTTCTGAAAACCCCATCATCACCCTTTCTCTGCTGGGACAGTCACTCGGGAAACCAGCCAAGGGCTTCTGGCTGGACAGCTGTCAATCCGTCAGCACCTTTGCTGCTGGTTTTGTGTTTCACCCCCTTCCCAGCTGGTTTCTGGGATGCCCTCTCTCTGGGCAGGGCTCTCCATCCTGCCAAGGACTGCTGCCTGGCACAGCATGGCACAGCACAGCCAGAGGCCTTGCCCTGATCGGGGGATGGGCTCTCCTGCCATCTCACTTCTGTGGCTTTGTGCTCACCGAACTGTGCTCACTCTCCCAGGCTGCATTTCCTCCTGCACCCCCAAGAATATAATTCACCACAGCAGGGGACTGTGGCCTCCCTTGCCTTACCCCGATTGAAGAGACCCACAGATCTGTAGGGAGCCAGCTCCAGGACTCTACCCCAAGGCCAGGTACTGCACCCAGACTCCCAGAGCTGCTGCTCGCCAGGGCTATTTTGGGGTAGGCCTGTCTGTTCTGATCCCAGGTCCCTCTCAGTACTTGCTTAATAAAAATATTTGGGTGTGCAGCTAGCGGTGGGGGTGGCACCACCGAGAGACTTCAGGATTCAGGAAATAAGCAAAACCTGCTCTCATGGCTGGAACATGTGAGCTCATGGTCTGGCTGACCTCAAACCAGCTGATTTAAATGCCAGTTAATCATTACTAGTAAGAAGAAAAAAGGCTTTTTGACCTTACAGAATGTCAGAGAAAAGGGTGGGAAGATAGAGGGGCTCTAGGTTGGCTCCAATCACCTTCAAGTGATTGAAGCGCAAAGCAGTTCTTGAACCACTTGGGGTGGCTGTGGCCATGAGGAGGAAGATGCAGGATGAGTGAGTGATGTCTCTGCCTGAGTAAAAGGAGCCAAGGGTGGCACTTGTTGATTTGCTCTGCTTATGGCTGTGGGCCTGGGCCTTAAGAAACTCCCATTAGGGGCCCGGAGAGATAGCACAGCGGTGTTTGCCTTGCAAGCAGCCGATCCAGGACCAAAGGTGGTTGGTTCGAATCCCGGTGTCCCATATGGTCCCCCGTGCCTGCCAGGAGCTATTTCTGAGCAGACAGTCAGGAGTAACCCCTGAGCACCGCTGGGTGTGACCCAAAAACCAAAAAAAAAAAAAAAAAAAAAAGAAACTTCATTAGGGGGGCCAGAGCAATAGTACCAACGGTAAGGCTTTTTGCCTTGCATGCTGCTCATCCGGGATGGACCCAGGTTCGATCCCTGGCATCCTATATGGTCCCCAGAGCATGCCAGGAGTGATTTCTGAGCATAGAGCCAGAAGTAATCCTGGAGCACCACCAGGTGTGGCCCAAAAACCAAAAACCAAAACAAAACAAAAAAAAAAAAGAAAAGTAAAGAAAAGAAACTCCATTAGGGAAACTCTTCTCAACAGTGGTTGCACTTGGGAAATTTAAAAAATACTGATTAGGGGCAAAGGGCATGACCCAGTGGGAGAGTACTGGCCTTGTGTGTGTGAGGTCCTGGGTTTCATCCCCACACCACATAGTTCCCTCAAATACCATCAGGAGTGACTCAAAAAAAGCAAAACAAAACATGGGGCTGGAGCTATAAAACAGCGGGAAAGGCGCTTGCCTGCCACGTGGCTGACCTGGGTTAAGTCCTCGGCACCCCATATAGTCCCCAAGGCTCTACTGGGAGTGCAAAGCCAGAAGTAAGCCCTGAACACAGCTGGGTGTGGCCCGACACTAAAACAAACCAAACTAAGGCTAGACAAAGCAGACAAACCAAAAACCCAACAACTAGTGAGCAGTGGGTGGGGAGGACCTGCCAGCTCACACCGCTCTTTGCATCTCCCCTGCCCTCGCATCAGCTACTCACGTATACTAATGTGGAGGCAGGACTGAAACCCCTGAGATCAGGGGTGTGGTCTGGAGGGCTTTGAGGATTAGGGGGCCCAAGGAGAGAAGCAGCCTGCCATCAGCACTACAGTTATGTGACAACCCTTTTTACTTTCATGTTGAAACTTTTTTTTTTTTTTTTTGGTTTTTGGGTCACACCCAGCGGCTCTCAGGGGTTACTCCTGACCCTGCGCTTAGAAATCACTCCTGGCAGGCTCGGGGGACCAATTGGGATGCTAGGATTCGAACCACTGTCCATCCTGGGTTGGCTGTTTGCAAGACAAATGCCCTACTGCTGTGCTATCTTTCCAGCCCCAGAAACTCTTCTTGTCTCCACTTAGACCCCCTGAAGCTTCCTGCTGTGCTTATTCTGAACCCTGGGCTCAGACCTACACCCCTCTCAACCCGATGCTGCCCACCTTTCCTTCTCCCTAGTGTGGACACTGATGCCCATTCTGCTATTCCTTGGGGGTCAGGTTCACACACATCACTATGTTGCAAATCAGCCCCTAATGGGGTTGACTGATGGAGGGATGGAGGATGAGGTCTTTCCCCTCCAGCTTGGAGCACGCGTCTGCCACCCTGTCTAGCCGATGGTTCTGAGGTGAAAAGGCGGGTAAACAGCTCGAAGACAGTCAGGCTTGTGAAAATACTAGCTTTATTCGGTGGACAAGACTGAAGTCCAAAGACTCAGCATAAGTTCTAGCCAAAAGCCAAAAAGCCTTCCACAGACCATTGTTTTTATCCCCCAGAATCAGGTACCACCCAATGTTGGGATCTGATACCACCCGAGGGTGGGGGCAGAATGCCAGGTCACACCCTAGGGTAGGGCACAATCACTGATCAGGGTAGGGTCAGTAACATAATAATCACCTAAAATATTTACATACACAACACATCACCTATTTCTCATGTTCCTCATCCTGAGCACTCCCTGAACACATCCTGCAGTTCTATCAATTTGGTTTTAGCATGGTAGGCCCTTGTCCCGATGGGTCTCTCTGTCTACCTGGAGTTGAGATCCTCCATCTACACCCCAAAGATGTTAATGGACAGGGGGATTGAAGGAGTAATTCTGATCCAGAACAGATATTAGTTCCAAGTTACAGTCAACTAGAATGCTGGTTTATGGCATCTTGGTCCCATATTATTTTTTTCTTTGCCAGATCAGGTGTGTGTGTGTGTGTGTGTGTGTGTGTGTGTGCGCGCGCGCGCACGCGCACATTTGGGAGTGGGTAGGGGAATATTTTGGCTTACTCTAGTAAGGAAAAGACAGATTTGGGAGTACTTAGACTGGAGTTTGAAACCTAATGCTGTCTCTTACTACCTGTGAACTCTTGAGCAATTACTGAACCTCTCAAGAGCCTCCTTTTTCTCACCTGCAAAATGGAATCACAATGCCAAGTATTCCTGGGCACTTTCTGTGCTGCTGATGCTGTGTTAGGTGCTGTGTGTTGTTGTTACACCCAGTTCCTCATGAAACCCTCTTCTTGCCTTCATTTTTCAGAAGAGGAAAACCAGAGACGGAGATTAAGCACATCCCCCTGCGGTCACACAGGCAGTGGACGAGCCGGGGCTCAGACTTCGGCAGCTTAGTGCTAGGTCACGATGTTAGGAAATTATGCAAATACACATGGTTGCCCAACTGGGAATTTTTGACATGTCAAATGGCCCTGGAGTCGATTTTGATGCTGAGGCCTCCACTAATCACTCTACCCCCTTTGACCTTTCGCTTCGCTGTGACATTTCAGTGTTCCTATGGCTTGCTTCTCAAGTTGGTGACAAGTATACCAACTTCCTGTCTGTGGAGGTGCTCAGCTCCAGGCTTACAGGTGCAGGAACTCAAGGCCTGTTCCTTGCAGCCTCAGTGTATATTATTTGTGTGTATGTGTGTGTGTGTGTGTGTGTGTGGGGGAAGGTGGTCCTGGTGCAAAGGAGGCAGGCGAAGGAGGTCATGACACGTTTCCTAAATAATTCTCCATTCTCCAGGACTTGTTTTGTGCTGGGCAGTATCACTTGGGCCCAATTGAAAAAAACTCTGAAAACAAGACTGGTGTTGCTGTCACTTGACTTCTCTCATTTCCTGTCATGGGTTTCCCAGGCACTTTACTGGGTTGATTCTGATTCTTACTGGAGAAGAGGTTTGTCTTTGTGCTGGGCCTGACTTGGGTGTCACTGCTGAGGTTTCCCACAGGGCAAAGCCCTGTTTCTTTTATATTTTTCTTTTTGGTGGTGGGGGTGGGTTGGGCCATTTCCAGGGTGTGCTCCTGGTTCTGTTAGAAGGGCTTGTTCATGACTCTGTGCTCACAGATTGCTTCTGACTTTGTTGTACTCATGGTGGTGCCTGAGGGGATCAGATGTGGAGCTCAGGATCGGATCGAACTGGGGTTGACTGCATTGCAAACAAAGCAAGTACCTTAGGTATCTCTGTGGCCTTGCGCTCTTAATGAATAGCCCAAGAGTGACTGGCCAGAGCTGCATTTCCAGATCAGAGCTGAGGGTTCAGCAGAAGAGAGAGCCCTCACCTCACCTGGGGGAGGTTGTGAGTTCAGTTCCGGCAGTGCAAAAACAGAACCCTCAAGTGAAGTGCATTGTCTGCATTTGGGGCAGGAAGGTTAATTGGCTTTTATGAGGCCAAACTGGTTCAGCATCCCAAGGAACTTGGTGGTGGTTTGAAATTCATCTTTTCCTTTGGTTGTGCACCATGAATAAGACAAACAAAAAAACCAACCCAACACTGTAGCAGTTAGAGAGAGGAGAGGGGGAGGCCATCTCCCTTCCTCTCTACAGAGTTAATCGAATTTTAAACTAGTTACAGTTTATTCCATCCAGGTGGCTTCTGATTTAACATACTGGTGATCCCAGAGCAGGGATTGTTTCGAATCCTTTCCTGCCAAAAGGCTAAATGGAAAAAAAACAACAACAACCCTATTTTTTCTTTTCTCCATGGCAGTACATGGATAATAGAACCATCATTTCTAATAGCTACAGGAGTGGATGCTGTGTAATTTACTTAACCTTTTTTCCTCTTTCAAGATGGGGGTAGCAGCTGGTCGGAAGGAGTGCAGGGGACAAATCCCTTCCTACAGACAACATTTCCTTTGAAGCAGCAAAGAGGTCCCTTCCGGATGAATTTCCAGCATCTTTGTCATTTTTTGACACCTGGGAAAGAGTGACTTCCAGAAGGGACGCCTGGTTTTCGTCTCCCTGAGAATGGAGGAGGCTGCCTGTTTCAGGACGCCCACACTGGCACCGGGCGTTATCGTTTTTTTGGAAAAAGAGTTTTACATTTAATATTTGCATTTGCAGACACAGCCAGCTGGGCTGTGTGGTGGCTGCCTCCAGCTGCTTTTTGACCGTGTGTGTGTGTGACTCACAATGAACCTGTTTTGGGTGAGTCTTGAAAAGAAATTAAAAAAATTTTTTTGAGTGCTCAGGGAAAATGTCAAGTGTTTCATTTCAGTCGGAACTTGTTTGGCGGGATGGAGAAAAAATTGCTAGAGTAGCCAGAATGCAGCTGGGTTGTACCTGACAGCAAATAGAATCAAACAAACTCAATGTACTTACCACCATCACCATTATTATTATTATTATTATTATTATTATTATTATTATTTGGACATTTGAAAAGTTCAGTTCACATTCTGGCTTTGCCAGATTAAGAGCCTTTGAACCACGATTCTTATTTATCGAGGACTCACTACACTTCACAGGAATTGTTGGCATCGATACCAACAAGGTCTGAGGGTGGCCACAGAGGAGGAAATGTAAGAGAAATATAAGAGATGCTTTATATAGTTACCAAGTCCCACTCTTCCTCATCCCCCACTGTGGGCTGTGTGTATGGGGTGGGGTTGGTTTGATGTGGGACCAAGATGCAAGGAGTAGCTTTGGCTGCCATTTGGAAAGACTCATCTTAGATTCTGCAAGGTGGGCTTGTGCCATGGCTGACGGGGTTGGCCTTGGAAGGCTCTCAGTACATAGCTGCTTAGCTTGGGCTCAGCCTTGCCGAGAACCAGGCCTCACTTAGGGCGTGTTTTCTTTCCAGACTGTGTCACTATTTTTTTTTTTTTTGTCTTTATTTTTGAGCTGTACCCAGCAGTGTTCAGGGGTTATTCCTGGCTCTGCACTCAGGGATCATTCCTGCACTCAGGGATCATTCCTGGTAGTGTTTGGAGGAACCATATGGGATGCTAGGGATCGAACCTGGGTTGACCATGTGCATGGCAAATGTCCTACTCGCTGTGCTGTTACTCCAGCCCTCAGACTCTATCACTATTGATCCAAAAGACGGTCAACTTTTGGATGGCAGTTTACAAAACAAACAAAATTTTCTTGAGACCATATTCACATACTCTAGAAGTTCCTCTTTATTTTTATTTTTATTTTATTTTTTTGGTTTTTGGCCATACCCAGTGACACTCAGAGGTTACTCATGGCTATGCTCTCAGAAATCACTCCTGGCTTGGGGGGACCATATGGGACACCGATGGATTGAACCGCAGTTGGTTCTAGATCAGCACGTGCAAGGCAAATGCCCTATCGCTTGTGTCACCATTTTGGCCCCAGAAATCCCTCTTTAAAAAAAGGCATCTATGGGGTTGGAGCCATAGTACAATGGGTAGGGCACTTGCCTTGCATGTGAGTGGCCTGTGTTTGATCCCCTGAATTCCATATGGTCCCCTGAGAAAGGCCAGGAGTCATTTCTGGGTGCAGAGTCAGGAGTACTGAGCACTGCCAGATGTGGCTGCCTTATCCCCCCAAAAGGGCATATTTCATGACAGGAAAGATAGCAAAGAGGTTGGAAACATAGGCTTTGCTTTCTAAAGTCCTGGGTTTACTCTCTGGTCCTGTACAGTCCCTTGAGCACTGCCAAGAGGTACCCCTAAGCACTGAGCAGGTTGTGTGTAGCCTTGGAGCACTATTGGGTATGGTCTAACACCCTTCTCCCCAAAACAGAAACACAATTCTGGGGCTTGGCAAATACCTCAAGTCATCTTGAATTTGATTCCTGACACCTTGAGTCCCCCTTAAGCACTGCTGGAAGTGACCCTGGTGACCTCAGCTTACTTACACTTCCTCAGTGGGCCTGAGCACTAACCGATGAGGCTTGCTCTATCAGGCTGAGAAATGTTGGGGATGGCCACTGATCCATGCCAAAACGGGCATTTCCCCCTCTGTTCTCTGCTTCTAGCATGTTCTCATTCTCCCTCCAAGAATCCCATCTCCACTCACAATTACTCCCAATGAACCTTCTCACCCCAAGTGCCCGGCAGCTGCCAACTAACTTGCTTTCTGGTTCTCCAAATGTGCCTATTCCCTGCAGTGTACGTCAGAGGAACCAGATGACAGTTTGTGTCTGAGTGACGGTACTTGGCAGGTTGTTTCCCCGACAGGCCTCCTTGTTGGAGCAAGCGGCCACACTTCATGCCTTTCTGAGGCTCCATAATTTGCCCACTCAGGGGAGCGCCCAGGCTTTATCTCAGCTTTCAAGAGCTGCAGGATGCCGGGTGAGCGGCTTACACAAAAATGCTGTGTGTAGGCTTCTGTAGGGCCATGTGTGAACACGGAAAGGGTTTTGAGGGGTGTAGGCACTTGGAGGTGGCCTGGGTTCCAGATCAGCCTATCCCGGGCCAAGTTCATGGCCTGCTTTCTTGCATTTCATTTTGTTTTCTTTCTTTTATTGAGGGGAGGCTTACATCTTGAAGTGCCTGAGGGACCATATGATGGGATGGGGAGTCTGGGCCTTCCCTATACAAAGCATCATGTGCACAGCCCTGTGTTTTATTTATTTTACTTTATTAGAACATTTTGTTTAAATGAAGGCATCATGACTTGTTTATAGTAGAGTTTCAGACCTACAGTGTTTTAGTACCAGCTTTATGTCTAGTGTCCAAGTTTCCCTTGCACCCCCCCCCACCCTGCCTGCTTCTTTGAACAGGTTTGGATCTTCTTTTTCACTTTATTTATTTATTTATTGGTTTTTGGGCTATGCCCAACGGTGCTTAGAGGTTACTCCTAGCTCCACACTCAGAAATCGCTCGTGGCAGGCTGGGGGACCATATGAGATGTCTGGAATCGAACCGGGTCCCTCCTGGGTTGGCCGCAGGCAAGGCAAATGCCTTACTCTGCTGTGTTATCTTTCTGGCCCCAGGTTTGGATCTTCTGCTTTCAGCGTTTTTGCAATTTGGCTTGAGTGATACCCTTCTAACTCTACCAATGTTACCCCAAGGCCCTTGATCATTGGTGACCTATCTCACCCCTCTGGGGTTAAAGGTGATCTAGAGATCCCCCCCCCCCCATTTAATATCAGAAATTCCCTGGTCCACTTATTCTGCATATAGACAAATGAGAGCATCCTGTGTTTGTCCCTCTGACTTGTGTTTTATTTAAGTGACCTTCCGGGCAGTATCTGACGATTCCCTTTCTATAGGGGAGACCCCCCTCCCTCCGGGCTCAAGGAGAGTGAGTCTCTGGACCCCAAACCCTCCAGCTCTCAGGTGATGCTGATTGCAGTGGGTTTTCCTGAAGGAGCCCAAAGACTGAGCCGGGAGAATGGGGGTGCATAGCACCTGCAAGAAGGGGGTTGCACATGTGTGTGGCTGAGACTCCCGAGCAATTATTAATTCAACTCATCTGGCAGTTAGATGTGACCTCAGAAGTGACAGTGATCTTGGGGACATGGTAGTAGGGGTTGGGATCTTGGCCTTCATGGCCTGGGAGCTCATCTAGGCTCCCTTCAATTTGGGGACTCTGCTCTCCTCCACCCTGCAAGACTGCTGTGAATAGTGGGGAAGGGAGTGGATAGGGAAAAGGAAAAAGACTGAGGAGGAAGTGGGGTATTCGAACGTGCTAGAATGTACAGGTCCAGGATCTGATGGGTGGTTAAAGGAGGGGCAGGAAGACTGTGGAAAGAGGTAGCACCCTCCCCCTTCACTGGGCTGGAAGGATACCCATGGCCATTTTGGGGGACTTCTGCTTGTGTGAAAGCTTCTCTCCGGGGCCTAAAGAGCTGGATGTCCTCCAAGGTTATTGATTTTTCCTGGTACTTGAATCTGAGCCTTTGTTTCTGGGAAGAGGCTGGGGTTGGTCTGCTCACTCCATCTCCAGCAACCCCCCATGTCACCCCTCCTATTTCTGGTCAGGCCTCACCTTCAAACCTGTGAGTCCTTCCTGGGTGCTGACTGGCTGGTTCCTTTATCACTGGCTTGCAGCTTGCCTGGGCTTTGTGGAAAGCTCGTCATTGTGGGTGAGAAATAAAGACAGAACCCTCCCCTCTGAGCTGGCATCGGAACGGCTTGCTTGCTCCAGGTTCTGCCTGTCAGAGTTAGTTGGCAGCGTGGTTATGAGTCAGTCCCTTCCTTGAATTTATTTTTTAAGTGTGACAGGCATATTCTTCTTCAGAGGAGAAGCTCAGCTGATGGGATGCAAGTCTGAGGGTTTATTTATTTTTTTTTTTAGAGGGGCCATGCCTGGCCATATTCAGAAGGGCGATGCTGGGCTGCGGTTCAGGGCCTTGTATGCAGCAGGCAGGTATGCCACCAAATCCCTTTGTGGGCATTCCTTCCCCCATCTCAATGGGGCCTCCTCAATACTCCTGAATCCTGAGCTCAGGTGATTAGGGAGACTGGCCTTCAGGGAATGGTGGTTTGGGGACTGTATTGATCATTTGTATCGGGACACAGAGTCATGGTTATTCCTGGCTCTGCACTCAGAAATCACTCCTGGCAGGCTCAGGGGACCATTTGGATGCTGGGAACCAAACCAAACCGGTTTTGCCCTGGGTCTGCTGCAAGCAAGGCAAACACCCTACCACTGTGCTATCGCTCCGGCCCCTCATTTAATTTTTTATTTTATTGTATTTTATTGTATTTATTTATTTATTTATTTATTTATTTATTTATTTATTTATTTATTTATTTATTTATTTTGGCCACACTTGGCAGCACTCAGGGGTTACTCCTGGCTCTATGCTCAGAAATCACTCCTGGCAGGCTCGGGGACCACATGGGATGCTGGGAATTGAACCCAGGTCCATCCTGGGTCAGCTGCATGCAAGGCAAATGCCCTACCACTGTGCTATCTCTTCGGCCCCATTTATTTATTTTTATTTATTTCCACACCTGGCACTGCTCAGGGCTTATACCTGTGACTCTACTTAGGGATCATTCCTGCTGGTGCCTGGGGGACCCTACAGGGGTGCCATGGATTAAACTCAGCTAGGCTGCGTACAAGGCAAGCACCCTGCCTGCTATACTATTACCCCAGCCCTGTACTGAAGCAGAAGTTCAGAGAAGAGAGGTCACTTCCTGAGACTGGGCAGCTTGGCTTCTGCCAGTGTGGTCCCATCTTCCCTGCCCACTGGCCCCTCCTTTCAGTCTCTGAGATCTTTGGGGGATCTGCCCACAATTCTTTGTTCATCAGGGATGCACCCTCAGCTTTGGGGGCTGCTTTCTCAGGTGCTTATGGAGGATACTGGGCACTGCGCTTGGGGGAGGCATTGAGGGTGTCTGCTGGGTTCTTTCTGGCCATCCCAAGGGGATTGGAGATGAGCTTAGAATAGGCCTGGGTTTAAGGAGCAGGTCCTGTGTGCTTTCACCTGACATCTCATCGATTTATGTTTATAGTCAAGCCCCAAACCAACTGGGTCTCCCAGTGAATTTCAGCTCAGCACAACTAGAGGGCTGAGTTTGGAAGGGGGTTGAGGGGGGGAAGAGAGAGAGAGAAAGAGAGAGAGAGCATGGTTCCGTCTGTGAGAAAGGCTTGCTGATAATAACGGTGAAAGTCATTGTCTTATTCACTCTCACTCAAGATAAGCCCCCATGGCCGGTATCAGGGGTGCAGTTTCCCTGCTGTGAGAGTAAAGACAGTGAGATGAACTTTCATGGGGAGATTTGAGGCAGGGAACAGAATCAGCATTGGACACAGGCCAGACCTTGCTGTGCAGGAACAAGGCTGGACATTTATTCTGCAGGCACCGTGGCCAGAAGTTTGGATGCCACAAGAGGACACTAAACAGGATATTTATTTATTTATTTATTTTGGGTGCTCAGGGCTGACTCCTGGTTCTGCACTGGAGGATTACTCTTGGCAGGGCTCAGGGGACCAGATGGGGTGTGGGAATCGAGCCTGGTTTGGCGGTGTACAAGACAAGTGCCCTCCCTGCTGTCCTATCATTCCAGCCCTGCTCATTGTGTATTTAAGGGTATGATTCTAGTCACCTGCATAACCCAGTTGAGTGAAACATTCAGCCAGACTGAAGCTGACAAACCATCTGTATGGATTGAAAAGCAAGGAAGGCCTACCCAGGCAAGCTTTTCTGGCCTGAGCCTGGCTTCTGGGGTGTGGGAAAGAGGATGCCACCTGTGCTCATAGGGATAGGGCTTGTGGGGTCTGTGGAAGTGACTGTCATTGTTCTTTCGAACTCAAGATGTGCCCTTGGGACCTCCCTGCTCTTCTCACTTATAGTTCTTACTTATAGTTCCATCACCAGAATATTAACTGTCAATGGGGATTCCTGGCCTTTTTTGGTTTTTGGGCCACACCTGGTGATACTCGGGGGTTACTCCTGGCTATGCGCCTCAGAAGTCGCTCCTGGTTTGGGGGATCATATGGGACGCCAGGGGATCCAACCGCGAGGTCTGTCCTATATTAGCACATGCCAGGCAGACACCCTACCACTGAGCCACTGCTCAGGCCCTGTTCCTGGCCTTTCTGTAGACCAACCATCATCCTGCAAAAGGGACCAAGAGCAACAGCCTCTCTGCATGTCTCAATATCAGAGACCTCCTTCAAGGAGAGAATTCTGGATGCTAGAACACCACCTCACAGGTGGTCTCAGAGTAAGTCTCCTCCTTCTCCCACTCTCTGATACCTAGCCCAATGTCTGCAAAGGTCAGGGCTCCTTTGCATTTAAAAGGGCCAACCTGGTTCCGGAGCAGTAGCACAGTGGATAGTGCATTTGCCTTGATGGTGGCCGCACCCTAGTTTGATCTCTTGCATCTCATATGGTCCCCTGAGCCTGCCAGGAGCAATTTCTGAGTGCAGAGCCAGGAGTAACTCTGAGCCCCACCAGCTGTGACCCCAAACCCAAAACTCCCTTTCCCCAAAAAAGGGACCAACCTGAGGGTACAGGTTGGTAGGTAGGAGGGTAGGGTTTTTACTTACAGAGTGTTTTTCCTTGCATGCAACCTGATCTATCTAGGTTCAATCCCAGGAATCCCATATGGTCCCAAGACCACCTCTAGTAGTGATCCCTGATGCTTGAATACAAAGCCAGGAGTAACCCCTGAGTACCACCAGGATTGGCCCCAAAACAAACAAACAAACACACCCCAAAAACAAACACAAAAATAAAAGGCCAACGTTGGGGCCAGTTCTGACTATAGTACCTTAGGATGGTTTCCTTGCATATGGCCAACTGGCTTCAATCCCTGACACCCAGTGTCATCTCTTGATCTTAGCAGGAGTGATCCCTGAGCACCACTGACTATGCCCCTTACCCCCACATAAAAAGTGCCAGCCGTACAGGGCAGAAGACAGATGCCAGGTGATGTTTGGTTTTCTGGGTGGCCTACAGGCCAGTTCATTTCTTCCTCTGCAGAGGAGCAGACACCTGCAGGGTGGAGTAAGCATGTGGTGGCTGGCCAGTTGTGGACAGCCAGTGTGGAGTCCAGCACGTAGCCAGGGCTCTGAGGTCAAGGCCAGTGCTCTGGTCCAGAGCAGGAGGCAGCTCCTGTGCAGGAATGCAGTGGCTGCATTGTGCAGAGTGTGAAAAGGCCTGGCACTGGGCTGGGAGCTGCTCTCACTGCCATGAACACTGGTTGATCATTTCCTGCTGCCGAGCCCTGCCTGTGTCCATGAGAGCCCTGGTTGATGGGGGTGCCAGCCCTCTCATGGCCCACCCTCCCTCTTGCCTGGCTCTGTGGAGGACCCCGCCTGTTCCCAGGCATATGTTCTCTGATTAGGGAGTGGAAGAGGAATATGAAATGGGTGTGCAGCCTCCGGGGACTTGAGGATGCAGGGGCTCAGTGGGCTCACACACACCCAGATTATTCTGCCCACCCTCCAGGGCTGGTGGGAGCCCATCCCTAGTTCCACACTCTGGAATTTTTGCTTGTTTTTTTTTTTTTTTTTTTTTTTTGCCATACACTCAGTCTCAGGGTTTATTCCTGGATTCCTGGTGGGCTCAGGAGACCATATGGGGTACTAGAAACTGAACCTAGACTGGTTTTGTACAAGGCAAGCACCCTCCCCACTTACTTTGCTCAGACCCCAACTCTGGGATTTCTGCTATGACCTATTTCTCTGCTTGTGGGTGACCTGGGCCAGGAGGCAGGAGTTGGTCCTGCAAAAGTGCCTCTGGAATGTTTAGGGACTGCCAGACTCCATTGAGTGGAGGGTGTGGTGGATGTTAAGGACTGTACAGTATCAGTTCCATAGCTGGGAAGGGGAGGTGGCAGAGGGGGTTGGCAGGAGAGTAGTTTGCCCTGGTCTGCTCCTGTCTGGGGCACCTCCTTTCCATTGGAGCCACTGTAAGAACACTTGTGGGGGGGGGGCTCTATGTCTCCTCCCTTTCTTGTTTTCTTTTGGAGGGGACCACACTTGACTGTGCTCAGGTCTTACTCTTGGCTCACTCAGGAAGTCATTCCTGGCAGACTCAGGACCATATGGGATGCCTGGGATCAAACCTGGGGTTGGCTACATACAAGTGCCTCACCCACTGTACTATCTATTGTGCCCTGCTCTCTTTCTCTCTCACTCACTCTCTTCCTCTCTCCCCCATTCCCCCCTCTCTCTCTCCTCCTCCTTCTCTCTCACTCCCTTCTTTTACTCTGTCTTGGTTTGGACCACACCTGGTGATGCTCAGGGGCTCTCTGCTCAAAGATCCCTCCTGGCAGTCCTTAGGAGACCATATGCAATGCCAGGGGGCTGCATTACTAAAACAGTTGCCTCAGCTCCTCGATCATTTCTCTGTGCAGTTCCCCTGGATGAGAATCAGGCAGCATCTCCTACCTGCCTGGTAGGATTGTGTGTTTGCATGTGGCCTGGAGGTGAGGTGAGGTGAGGAGCCCAGCTGACTGCCTCTCTTTCCATCTGGCAACTAGGAAGGTCAGGCGGGCCAGGCATTATTGTGGAGGAAATGGAAAGGGAGGAGGTTAGCTGACTCCATTATCCCCATCAAGTAATGCCCAGACCTGTACCCTATCATGCAGCCAGGAAGCACCAGTGAGGGTCCCCAGCCCCTCCACATGCCACTTGAGTGATATGCTGCAGTCACACAAAGTGGGATGAGATCAGTGACTTGAATCCATCATGGCTGATCTGTAGAATAATTCCTTGACAGAGATGACTGGGTCATTCCAGGACAGGACGGCTGTCATTTCCAGGTCATCTGCTGGGCTACAGCATCTGGGTTATAGTTCTGAGCAAATAGGAGGCCCAGCTGAACCTTGACATTTTCTCTCCCACCTGGCAAAGTCGCTTCTGGAAGGCTCTGCTGAAGCTGGAAAGCACTTTGCAGATAATGGCTTGAGGGGAAGGGCTGCCAGCTGCAGAGGGCAAGGGTGTGCCAGTCTAGGACCAGCACTTGTCAGAGTCTGGGCTGAGCTTGCAGGAAGCCGAGAGCCACAGGAACGTTACAGACCCTTGCAAAGTGTGGTGGTTCCAGAAACCTGTTATGCAGAATGTCTAAACTTGTGAAGTCTGGCAGAAGCGTCAGTTTCTGTGTGGATGAGGAATGAAACTCAAAATTCCCCCCCCCCCAGAGAGAGAGAGAGAGGGAGAGAGAGAGAGAGAGAGAGAGAGAGAGAGACAGAGAGACAGAGAGACAGAGAGAGAGACAGAGAGAGAGAGAGAGAGAGAGAGAGAGAAATAGAAGTATCCGCCAGGCTGAAGTGGGGAAGATGAGTCTATATGCATTGGGTTTCTTGGATTTGAAAAATACTGTAGGAGCCAGAGCTATAGTACAGTGAGCGAGGCATTTACCTGGCACACAGCCAACCTGAGTTTGATCCCTTGCAGCCCATATGGGGTATAAACTCCAAACCCCACTAGAAGTGATCCCTGAGTATACATGGGTGTGGCCCCAGAATGAACAAACAAGACCAAAACCAAAGAATGCTGTATGCTTATTAATAAGTATTCTGGGAAAACAGAAAAGCATATTCTGTAAAACCCAAATCAGCCACAATTCTAAATAATGCTATCATTTTAGTAGATCATCTATGTTAGCAGATATTTCCTCCCTTTTTTTTCTCATATTTTTCCTCTTTCAACTCTGTTCTGTGACGACACATTCTAGAAATGAGTTGCACTTACTTTTTTGCATTGTTCACTCTAGTCATTGAGAATCCACTGAGCAAAACCCTTGCATTGGGCCAGGTGCAGGTTACACAACGGCTTTTGCTGGGGGTGAGGCCTGAGAAGCCTGAAGTGCTGCTTTTGGCAGGGAAATAGGGGTTACCAGATTGGCAGGTAAAAGGGAGCTGCTGGCTCTTTCTGTGGTTCAGAACTCCTTTCTCGTACAAGTACTAAAAACAGCTAAAACAATTGCATGAAAAATGTGGTAAACACACAGACACACACAGACACACATAGACACACATAGACACACACAGACAGACACACAGAGACACACACAGACACACACAGACACACAGACACACACAGACACACACACACACACACACACACACACACACACACACACACACACACACACACACACACACACACACACACACACACACACACACACACACACACACACCTAAAACAATTGCATGAAAAATGTGGCAGATCCTGCTTCCTGAAAGGCATGGCCGGAGCTCCAGGGCTGGATTCAAGGCTTTTAGATTTGAGGAAGCTCCTGCTGCTGCTTGCTGCTTTTATTTCTGGCTTTGTGCTGGACTAGGTACACACTGACCTGATGAAAGCTGGCAGGTGACCAAGATGGGGCAGGTGCCTCCTAGATAGAGCCCTCCCTGCCCTGAAGCCCCCTGGGGAATTCAGTGACCTGTCTCCAAGATATGTGTGTATGTGTGAGAGAGAGGGGGGGGGGCATTGTTCTTTGCTCCTTTTTGTTTGTTTTGTTTTTGAACCACATCCAGCGACACTAAGGTTACTCCTGACTCTGTGCTCAGAAATCGCCCCCGGAGGGCTTGAGGAACCTTATGGAATGACGGGAATTGAACTTCCATCTCTTCAGGTTGGCTGTGTGCAAGGCAAATGCCCTACCACTGTGCTATGCTCCGGCTCTGTTCTTTGCTCTTTAATGCCAAGGTGTCCCCTGATATCTCCTCTTCCTGCCTCTGCAGCCATCTCTTTTTAGGAACCGGGAATGGGTGGCTGGGCATCTGAAGGCCATAAGACAGGCATTTGGCTTTTCCAGAAGTAACAGGGAAATACTTGGGAGTGAGCAAACCTTTTCCCTGGCCTGCCCCATTCTACCTATGCCTGTGGGGCAGGCACATAGGATAACCTCATGGCTTGACACCTGGCAACCCCCAAACCCTAAACTACCTCTTGGTCTTTCTCCCAGCAGGGGAGGAGCTAATTATGAAGAATAGGTGCTGTGGGCTGGGAGTTCAGCCCCGGGCACCCACTTCTGGTGCCTTAGGAGTTGGAAGGTTTCTGAAGTTGTCAGATTTTCCCTTTGAATTATTTGTTTATTATTGTTTTGAGGTCATACTTGGGAGCAGTCCTGGCAGTACTTAGGGCTTTGTACTCAGGGATCACTCCTGGTGAGGTTAGAGGACTCTATGGGGTGCTGGGGATCAAACTTGGGTTGGCTGCATGCAAGGGAACTGCCTTACCAGCTACACTATTGCTCCAGTACCTTATGTATTTTCATAAAACTATTTGGGGGAAGTTGGTTTGCTTTAGAACACTGGTACTCAAGTAGGCCTTGCCCCACCGAACAGGGTGGAGAGCTGTTGGCTCTGTGGCCCCGGGGTTCTGGGGACAAAGGAGGAGCCATAAATTTTGCAGGAAAGAATTTGTTTTGGTGCCCAGTTCTGTTTGCTTTGCATCACATATTGTTTGAAAGAGGGATATTTTTGTTCAAGGGAAAGGAACTGTTGATTGGAGATAAGGAGGCCAATATAGTGAAATAAATAGTTGGGTTTTATTGAGGGGGTGGGGCAGGGTATCAATGTGCCATTAATTCTGAGATCACCCTGTTTCGTTACTGTTCCAATATTTATATAAAAATGAGAAAACACAAAGTTCGGTCCAGGCGAGAGAGCCTGGCGAGATTGTGATTGACAGCCGCACTGTTCTGTCTGTTCTGTTGGGGCACTGAGCTCAGTGATGTGGGAGGTTTGGCTGGGGACGATCCAAAGACAATAAGCCTAGCTTGGTCATGGCCTCCACCCTCTGCCTTATTTGGTAGCAGGCAAATGCCAGAACCCAACATGCAAATGTGGCGGAGGCAGGAGACACTGGTTTGGGGGTGAAGGGGGCTATGAACATGGAAAACAGAGGTGCTCTGAGGGTCTTGTACCTGTGGAATGTCTCCCCCTTCCCCCTATGTGGTATGGCCCCTATCTGGGACATGCAGAGATCCCAGAGTGGAAGAACCCATAGCTAGATGCATATTTAGCCAAGACTTGTACAGGTGGGAGAGTAGAGTGAATGTCCAGTGTCTCTTTCTGGGTCAGCTGCTGAGTAAGTTGGAGCCTCCCAGAACCCAGCATCAGTGCTCTCATGCTCCAGAAGCTTCTGAATCCCTTGGGACTCAGAGCTGTGCACCCCAATTCTGGGTCCTGCTGTCTCTGCTGCGGACATGCCAAAATCTGGAACAAGTGAGGATGGACAGGTGAATAGAACCATCAAGACAGGCCCTATCCAGGTTTTCTGACCTGACTCTGGGGTACCTATTACCCAGTGGGTAGGTTCATATCAGGGCTGTTTCTAGTAGTTGTGGAAGCTTTAGGGTCTGGGGAATATGAGTGAGGATGAAACCCAATGGAATGTGTACAGAGAGTATACGCGTTGAGTAGGTCCAAGCGTTGGGGGCCCTGGGGTACAGTAGTATGCATTACCCTTTTGTTCATAGCTTCCAAGAGTGCAAGTATGTATGAATACCAATGAGCAAAGACATTTAGCCTATCAGACCTTTCATTGCAACCTCCAGAGTAATCTTACCCTCATTTTTGTGGGTCCCTTTATTTATTTTTTGGGAGGGTGGGAGAAGGTTTGGAGTCATACCTACCAATGCTGGAGACTAATCCAGACTCTTATCCAGGGGCTTTTTTTTTTTTGTTGTTTTTTTTGTTTTTTTTTGGGCCACACCCGGTGGTGCTCAGGGGTTACTCCTGGCTGTCTGCTCAGAAATAGCTCCTGGCAGGCATGGGGGACCATATGGGACACCGGAATTCGAACCAACCACCTTTGGTCCTGGATCGGCTGCTTGCAAGGCAAACGCCGCTGTGCTATCTCTCCGGGCCCTATCCAGGGGCTTTTATGGCTATGTTTGGACCCTGAGGTGCTGGGGACAGAGTAAGGACCACCTGGAACTTGTGAGACTGTGATGGACAGGTATGCAGTGCTGTTTATTCTCAGGCATGTGGGTACATTGAGTTATATTTCTGGCCCTTGCTTTGCTTTGTAAAGGAAACTCTGGGTGTATTTTATTGTTTTCTGCCCAAAGGCAGCATGGGATTTTTTCTTGACATCTTTTTTTTGTTTTTTTTTTTTTTTTTTTGTGGTTTTTGGGTCACACCCGGCAGTGCTCAGGGGTTATTCCTGACTCCAGGCTCAGAAATTGCTCCTGGCAGGCACAGGGGACCATATGGGGCGCCGGGATTCGAACCGATGACCTCCTGCATGAAAGGCAAACGCCTTACCTCCATGCTATCTCTCCGGCCCCTTTTCTTGACATCTTATAAGAGCCTTGGAAGAGGATCCAAGCTGTCTGGGTCCACAAAACCCTGTTCCCCTATATTTGCTGTATGGACTTGGCCAAATGTCTTCCTCTCTTTGGGTGTCTGTAATATGGGGAACCAGGGAAGACTGTAGTTGAGGGGATCAGGCATGTGACTGCAAGAGGGCACACAGAAGTTTCCAGGAAGAGCTATGGAAAGCGATTAAGCCACAGCTTGGGGCAGTGGAAGGGATGATCAGGTCAGACTTCAGCTCTGACCTGACTCTGCAGGAGGTACACGGGGCCAGAACTCTGCCTGCTGTGCTCTGACTTCAGTCCTGTATAATACAGAACAGAGCTCTGGACTAGCGTTGTCTTTGCATTTCATGGGAAGAATGCAGACAGACAGACCTAGAGGTGACTGGGCCTCCTTTGCTCCTACTGGAGTAGTTTGGGTTTTTTTTTTTAATTTTTTAATTTTTTTATTATTTAATTTTATATATTTTTTGCTCCCAAGCAGTCCTCAGGAAGCCACAATTGACTCTCAGGACTCTGGGCTGACTGACAGGGCTTGAGGGCTTGCTAGGAACTGCTGGATGCAAAGGTTACACCCACAGGCGATTAGAGCCATGCTCATCAACCACTGGCCAGAGAGATTGAAACTCACTTGGCTCTAACTCTATGGACCAAATATAGGACGGTGCAACAGGGCTAAAATGGTGAAGAACTTCTGGTTTAGATCAGACCACCATGTGGTATTGGGGATCAAACTGGGGCTGGCTATGTTTAAGACAAGCACCTGGACTTCCTGTACTCTCTTTCTCTGACCCCCAGCTTCATCTCTCTCTCTCTCTCTCTCTCTCTCTCTCTCTCTCTCTCTCTCTCTCTCTCTCTCTCTCTCTCTCTCTCTCTCTCTCTCTCTCTCTCTCTCTCATTTTGGATCATATCCAGCTGTGCTTACAGCTACTTCGGGCTCAGAAATACCCCTAGGGGACCATATGTATGGTAGAGATCAAACCTGAGCCAGCTGTACACAAGACAAAGAACCTTAACTCTTGTATTATTTCTGGCTGCATTGGGTTTATTTCTGCTGTAGATTTTTAAAGATGGCACAAAAACATATGAGTAAATTAGAGAGAGACATAGAGAAACTAGAGAGAGCGAGTGAGAATGTGAATGTTAGCTAAATTCCAGGTCTGGGGATGGAGCTATCATCAGCTTTGTGCTTGGAAAGGGATGTTTACTCTCCCTCTCTCTCTTTAATAAATTAAAAAAAATAATTTATTTGGTATGTGGGTAATTCCTGGAGGTGCTCAGCGATCACTTCTGGTGTTGTTTGAGAAACCAATCTATGATGCCAGGGATTGAACTGGGGTCTGCTACGTGCAAGCCAGGTGCCTTGACTTCGTTTCTGTCTGATTTCTCTGTCCCCAAGGGCTACTCTTCTGTTTGGGGAGGGGCCAGTAGTTGTGCTAGAAGGTGACCAGACTTTGAAGGAGAGTAAGGATAAGGAAAGCAAGAAGAAATGACTCTGAAGAGTGTAGGAGCAACAGCTGTGTTTTCTGTTTCTACTTCCTGCTGGAGGTCACCTCAACGGGAATAAACAGTCATTGCCTTTGCCACAGTTTTGACCAGCGGGTGCCGGCCAGTCTCAGCACTCTGGCCTCCTCCTGCCTCTCTGCTTTCCATTCCTATAATCACAAGAAATTTTCCCTGATGGGCATGTTCTTTTGTCCCTTCACATTGTCACTTGGAGAGGGAGGATTGGCTTGCCAATCAGATGTTTTTTATTTTTTATTTTTCTGGGCCATACCTAGCAATGCTCAGGCATTACTCCTGGCCTTGCACTTAGAAATTGCATCTGGCAGACTCAGGGGACCATATGGGATGCCGGTGGTTTGAACCCGGGTCAGTCCCAAGTCAGCTGTGTACAAGGCAAATGCCCTACAGCTTTGTTATCACTCTGGCCCCTGCTTTCTTATTTTTTTAAATTTTGTTTTCTTAGGCTATACCAGGTGATGTCCTGGGTTTATTTCTGGTTCTGCACCACTCCTGATGGTTCTTAGGGACCATTTGAGGTGCCAGGTATTTAACCTGGGTCAACTGAATGCAAGGCAAGTGCCCTACTTACTATACTATCTCTCTGGCCCCATGTTTGTGACTTTCTCAACCTGCCTTTCTCTGGATTTAGAACCACAAATCTCACTGGGGATCATTGCTCTCTACCACTATTTACTGTTCACTATTTTTTTTGGGGGGGGGGTGTTTTTGGGGCCATACCTGGCAAGGAGGAATCATTCTTGGCCATGTTCCAGGGACCCCTTAATGTGCCTGAGATTGAACCTGGGCTGGCCCTATGCTAGGCAGGCAACCTACTGTACTGTCTCTCTGGCCACACATTTGTGTTTCTTTAGCAGGGGATCCAATGCTGAGTTAGAACCAGAATTTTGATCTTTTATGCTCTTTGATGCCCAAGAATTCTTTGAAGTATGTGTGAGATCTTAGATTTGATTCATGACAGTTGACATAACAACATCAAAAGCATTCAGACCATCTTTCAAAACTCAGTTCTAGTGGGCAGTAATGGGGCTCAGTGGTAGGTGGGGCATTTGCCTTGTGTGTATGAGGGTCTGGGCACAGCAGAGTGAACAAAATAATAAGCTTGCACAACATAACACGACATGAACAAAACTCAGGTTAGCACACCTCACTTAGCAGACCTCCCATCCAGTCCTCGTTCTCTGCCACCCTTCTTTCATGCCTGTCATTGTAACTTTGGTCCCCTATGACTATTTGTTCATTGAGTCCAAAACCTCACTCACATCTATTCTGTTTTTCTACCATGACTGTCTCTGTCTCTGTCTCTTTCTCTCTGTCTTTAAGATCAAAGCAAAGGAGTACACTTTCTCACAAATAGCTAATGCCCTTGGGAATAGGGACTGTGGGTTGTGCAGTCCTTCTCTCCTGAGGCACAGTGCCTGCTGTCTTTGTGATAAGCTGATGAGCGGAGAACATTTGGCCCGTAACAACAGGGCGTGCTGAGTTTCACGCCTGAGCTGGGCTGTGTCTCATTCATTCCGAGTGGCACGGAAGCCAGGGCTACCTGGAGCTCTTCCGGATCCGCCAGCCTGGGCCAAGGTGGGGATCCCAGCTCCCTTAGCAGTATTCCTGAGCCCCGCATAGAGGGCTGGACCCTCAGCAGGCTGGCAGGAAGAGTAGAGTTGGCACAGGATGGAAAATGCAGGTCAATCACAGTCTTTCTCTGTTGGCTTGTCCTTTTCTAATTTCTTTCAGCAGTGCCTGCTGGCAGGGTCTGAGAATTGTGGAAAGCATTGGGGTGCTGAATCTTGTGCTGGGGCAGTGGGTATTGGGGGAGGGGTATTAGCTGGGCTTAACTGGATCAGGGATCAAATTTATTCTAGGCATCTAGTGAACAGAGTTGGGCTGTCAAGTGGCTTGGGGGGTGGGGAAAGAAAAAGAGATAAAATTTGGGGCTGGCACGATAGTCCAGTGGGGAGGGCATTTGTCGTTGTCTTGTATGTGGTGACTCTGGTTTGATCCTCAACACTTCATGTAGTAGTCCTTTGAGCTCCTCCAGGAGTAATTCCTGAGTGAAAAGTGAGGAGTAACCCCTGAGTATCACTGGATGTGATAATAAAAATAATAAAATAAAACAAACAAAAAAAGAGGATGAGGGGCCGGAGAAATAGCACAGCTGTGGAGCGTTTGCCTTGTAAGTGGCCTACCCATGTTGGACGGTGGTTTGAATCCCGACATCCCATATGGTCCCCTGTGCCTGCCAGGAGCGATTTCTGAGCACAGAGCCAGGAATAACCCCTGAGCACTGCCGGGTGTGACCCAAAAACCAAAAACCAAAAAAAAAAAAAAGGATGAAATTTACTTCTTGACAATGGTGGGCTAGAGAGATAGCACAGTGGTAGGGCATTTGCCTTGCACGCGGCCGACTTGGACAGATCCGAATTCGATTCCGGCATCCCATATGGTCCCCTGAGCCTGCGAGAAGTGATTTTTGAACTCAGAACCAGGAATAACCCCTGAGTGCTGCCAGGTATGGCCCAAAACCAAAACAAAACAAAACAAAAAAAAAAAAAAAGAAGAAGAAAAAGGAAAAAGGCAGCTGTCAGGGGAAATGGCGGCTGTATTTTCCTTCAAGGGGCAGCTCCCAATCAGCTTTTCTGTTGTCATGAAGAAGTGGAGCCCTGAAAAGAACTCAGGATATTAAAAAATGCGATGCCTCCTGAGTGGTGAATTGTTGGCATATAGCTCATTGTCAGAATTGCACCTGATGGGTAGTAGGGGAACCTGGAGAGTGCTCGAGGCCCCAGGGCACACTCTGCCACAAAGTCCCCTTAGGTGGTGCTCAGCACCATCCAGATGGCTGCAGACCCGAGAGCTACCAAGCCTATATGACATGCAGAGAGGGCAGAGATGGTGCCAGAAGTTGGCACCAGGGAGAGACAACGGTGATGAAGGCCAACCTTTGCCCACCGGAAAACCTTTGCTTCTGTTCCTGAATTTCCTGCCATGCTGGCCCCTGTGTCTTCTTCTGCCTTCCCAAACTCTACATGTCCTTCTGGTTTGGGGGAACCCCCCTCTTCACTCATCTTCCCCAAAAGAGTCAGCTGCCCAGCTCATACCTCATCATAACTTGGGATCTTCCTGACTCTCTATGTTTCTGCCTGATGTCTCTCTAGCCTCCCCTGTCACCATCCCTGGATCTAAGGTGTGGTGAGATCCCTTCTGTGGGGGTGATCAGCTGGCCACCTCACCCTATTCATTGTCACATCCCCTCACTCATGCTTGTCATAGTCTCTGAAGTGTCGAGGTCTGGGGGAGCTATTTTCACTAAGTGGCCTGGTGGAGAAGGGGGGCAGAGGAGAAGGGCAAGGTGGGGATGAAAGTTGGTGAGGTTGGATATACTCCTTGTCTGTGGGGTGCTACTCACGTGGCTGGGACATGGTCCTGAGTGTTGCACTCTGTGATATGTTCATTTATCTATCCCTTTGCATCCTTACTTGGAAAGGAGAGGGGTTGGTTTGCTAAGGCAAAAACCCATGGAGGGCCAGAGAGGTAGTACAGGAGGTAGGTCATTTGCCTTGCATGCAGCCAGCATGATGTTCAATCCTCAGCGTCTCCATGTACTGCTAGGAATGATCTCTGAGTACAGAATCAGGAGTAACTTCTGAGCATCATTGGTTGTTGCCCCAAAACCAAAAAATGAACTAACCATCACCACAACAACAGAGAAAAATTAGAAAAAACAAAGAAAGTAAAGAAATCCATTGAGCCAAAGTCTGTTACTTTCTTCTTCTTCTTCTTCTCCTCCTCCTCCTCCTCCTCCTCCTCCTCCTCCTCCTCCTCCTTTTTGTTTTTTTTTTTTTTTTGTCACACCCGGCAATGCTCAGGGGTTATTCCTGGCTCTACGCTCAGAAATCGTCTCTGGCAGGCTCGGGGGACCATATGAGATGCCGGGATTCAAACCAGCGACCTTGGCATGCAAGGCAAATGCCTTACCGCTGTGCTATCTCTCTGGCCCCTGTTACTTTCTTCTTTAAAAACATTTTTTTTTAAAATAACTTTATTTAAGCACCATAGTTACAGGGTTGTTCCTAATAACTTTTTTCCCCTCTACAGTTGCAAAGTTGTTTGTTACTTTCTGAGCTGCTTTTCTCTGGGTTTTAGATTCTTGCTCTCACTGGGGATCACTGTTCCAACCACTAGTGAGCCTTGGCCTCTGGGATCCCTCTCCTCCTGGTTGGGGGTTATTGTGGGGGTTGGATATCTTTTCTCCTCCTGTGACTCTGAATATAGTTGGCTCCGGTGATGCAAGGACCATTGCTACTGTTTTATTATTGTTCCCCGTTGTTCTCCCTGGGTTCTTGCGCTCACCTGCTTTGCCCAACCCCATAATGGACTCCCCATGGGGATGATTGGGAGGGAAGAATTGAAAGAATGTTACTCTATTATTACTGTTATTGCTATCATACCCTGCAGTGCTGAGTGGCTGCTTCTTGCTCTGTGCTTAGGGGACCACATGATCTGGACAGAATCAGGGTTGGCTGTGTGCAAGGCAGGATTCTTAACCCCCTGTGCTTTCTCTGGCCCTTCTAGACTTTTGGGTCACACCTGGCAACATTCAGAGCTTATTCCTATTTCTGCACTCAGGAATTAGTCCTGGGGATTGAACCTGGTTCTGGCATGTACAGGCAAGCACTCTAGTCTCTGAGACCTATTCTTTAAAAAAAAAGGGGGGGGGGCCCGGAGAGATAGCATGGAGGTAAGGTGTTTGCCTTTCATGCAGGAGGTCATCAGTTCGAATCCCGGTGTCCCATATGGTCCCCCGTGCCTGCCAGGAGCAATTTCTGAGCATGGAGCCAGGAATAACCCCTGAGCGCTGCCGGGTGTGACCCAAAAACCACAAAAAAAAAAAAAAAAAAAAAAAAGGGGGGGGGATCTTTGGGTGTCCCCCATCCCAAAATATGGCTTTTTGGGCCATCCCCTGTGGTGTTCATCAATACACTGTCAAACTCATGTTTTTCAACTGAGAGAATGAAATCTTCCCCGAAGGCATGACTGACCTGTTAGCAGGAAAGTGGCCTTATCCCTGAACTGTGGGTTCTTGAGAATTGCACGAAAGATTTGCAGACGAAACTTGGAAGCTTAAGAAATTAGAGTTTGGGCCCGGAGAGATAGCGCAGCGGCGTTTGCTTGCAAGCAGCCAATCCAGGACCAAAGGTGGTTGGTTCGAATCCCGGTGTCCCATATGGTCCCCCGTGCCTGCCAGGGGCTATTTCTGAGCAGACAGCCAGGAGGAACCCCTGAGCACTGCCGGGTGTGACCCAAAAACTAAAAAAAAAAAAAAAAAAAAAAAAAAAGAAATTAGAGTTTATTTAAGTAAGTGGATCCTGGCTCATACCTATCTCTTTGCCCATACACGACATTACTCGGCTTGCCCTTTGATGATCAGCCTAATGTACATTGTCCAACTTCCTGACCCCCACCATCTGTTGGCCTCCACCTGGTCATGTTCCTACACTGTTCTCTATCTGATCTACACGTTCCTGATCTGGAATCTGCACCTGAAAACCTGTCACCAGAGTCCCTTTGCTGGGCTGCTCTGTAACCTGTTCTGAGCTTTTGGATGCCTGTGTCCCAGTAGCTCTATGACCTCTGTTCTTAGTCTGTTCTTAGGTTGTTCTTAGTCTCCCTTTGGCCATGGCCATGTGTGCATGGGCATGCTATCCCACTCTTTGGGCATCAGTGAGGGTGAAAAGAGAGTATTGCCTGGCTGGGGGCCTTTTATCTGCTACTTTTCTCCATCCCCAGCCATCCCAGGACCTATTTTGATTTTGACAGTGATGGTTCAAAATGACCAATTCATTGAACTAGTTCACCTGGCACCCACCTCCACTCTACAAGCAACATCCTGTCCCCAAACCCCCACTGTCCATTTCATTCCCACCCTCACCCATCAGGTTTGTACCTTCCAAACTGGGGATGGTTCAGCCTTAAATAGAACAAGCCTTAAATAGAACAAATGTAGACTCTTCTACATCATAGGAGCTTCAGAAATGGGGACAGAGAAATGAGCAGAGTAGGTTCTAGACATGCAAATGCAAAGCAGATTAATTTGTAGGAATGTTGGATTTTTATCTGGACAGATGTTTTACTTTTGATGGAGCTGATTGGGAGCCCAGATGGAGTTGGGGTCAGGGTGGGCTGTTCATCTGTTCGGATGAGCTTCAGGAGACAAGAATGACAACAGCAACAACATAGCTCAGAGGAGTTCTATTTTCTTGGGGGCTAAAGGGAAGCTCCCTGTTTGCTTTGCTCCATAGAAGTTACAGTGATGGGTGATCAAACTTCTCCCCTGCTTCCTCTGGGCCCCCTCCACAAGCTCTTCTCTGCTCAGTCAGCCAGGTTCCTTGTAGAAGTTCTGTGGGTCTCCCCTGCTTTCGTCTCTTTCACCCTTGACAGTCCTGAGCACACACCTAGCTGCAATGGAAGTTTAGAAACAGTCCCTTGTAGTCCTGGGATTTGTAACATGAAAAACTTCCTCCGCTGCCTAAGGAGAAGGCGGAGGCCGGATGTCATGGCCAAGGCAGTGGCCAGTGTGCTAAAAGCCTTTAAAGATTCATTAGTGGTTTGACTTCCTTCCTCTGCCCCAACCCACCTTTGAGCAGAGATCCATCTAATTGTTCTACTCATGGTGACTGTCACCTGGAAAGTGCTTGTACGAATTCTCGCCTGTTCTTCCTTTCAATAGAAGTGATAGGATGAGGGGCCAGAGCCCTCATAGAGTTCAATGAGTTGGGCATTTGCCTTGAACAGGCTGAGCCAGGTTCTATTCTCAACTTTCTTCTTTTCGTTTTGTTTTGTTTTGTTTTGTTTTTGGGTCATACCCAGCGGTGCTTAGAGTTTACGCCTGACTCTGCACCCAGAAATCACTCCTGACAGGCTTGGGGGACCATATGGGATGCCAGGATTCGAATCACTATCCTTCAGCTGCATGCAAGGCAAATGCCCTACAGCTATGCTATCTCTCCGACCTAGTCTCAACTTTCTTTACGGCTCCCGGAAGTTTATCTTCAGTGCAGAGCCAGGAGTAATTTCTGAGCATTGCTGACTGTGGTCTTTAAAACAAACAAACAAATTAAAAAAAAAGCCAAAACAGGCTGGAGTGGTGGCGCAAATGGTAGGGCATTTGCCTTGCATGCACTAGCCTAGGACGGACTGTGGATGGAATCCCCCGGAGTCCCATAGGGTTCCCAAGCCAGGCGTGATTTCTGAGTGCATAGCCAGGAGTAGCCCCTGAGCGTCATCGGGTGTGGCCCAAAAAGCAAATAAAACAAAAAAAAAATAAAAAAACAAAACAAGAAAAGTGATAGGATGAGTGTACAGGGCCCAGAAAGAGGTGTGTGTATATGTGAAGGGTCTGGGAAGGGAATCCACACAGGAAGAGGCTTAGTCATGTGGAGTTTGGTGTCCAGACATGATCTTAGAACAACTGAGCAGAGCAAGAGTCCCAGGGACCCAAATGCAGCATGTGGGAAGCCTGGGTCCAATTCCCAGTACTGCTTGGTCCCAGAGCACCAATGCTGGCTGTGAACCCTATAAAAGCAAAAATATATAAACATAGCTCTGCTACAACTTAGTCAAACTTGTGCCTCTCTCAACCCCCCCTGAGTTTGCATATCCATCTTGTGCCCGACTCCTCAAACTTCCTGACTTCTGATTTTGCCTATTAGTTTATCTGGGTCAGGGACACTGAGGTATCACACAGAGGCTTAGGATCTGGCTTGGCTCATGTGTCTGAGATGTAAAAGATGAGGGTGTGTGTGTCTGTCTATGAGATTGGGTTGAACTTGCTGCCTGATTCTGTTGATTGTGTAGGGATGGGTCAGATGGGCTGTGCTCCACCAGTGGTCACAGAGCTGGGATGTGTGTAATCGCCCTCTCCTCTGTGTTCCCCAGGCTGTGAGTGGTAACAGAGCTGCCCCAGTGTCCGGGTCTTGTGTGTCTATCATGTGCATCCCAGGGCTAGACTGGGCCAAACTCATTGCCCGATAGCCCTTCATCTTATGCCTGGTGTCAGTACTGAGCTTGTATCAGAGACTGCCTCCTTCTGACTGTCTGGTTTTGTCCTGATTATGGACATTGAGCTGGGTGCCCCATATTTAGACAAGTTCCAAGTCACAGCTGCTGTCCAGGTCAGCTCCTACAACAGTGAAATATTTTGGACCAGAGACAGAGTATGGCGGTAGGGCGGAGGCCTTGCATATGGCTGACCTGATCTGATCTCTGGCACCATATGATCTCCTGTAGAGGTATCTAAGAAACTTCCAGCAGCTCCTGGATCTTCAGCACTGCATACTCAGGCCCACATAATAACCTGCCCACCTGGATGGTGGTTGATAATCTCCATAAGGGGGTTCTGGGCCACTTGTTTGGGGAGCTCCTCAAAACAAAAGAATTAATGATAAGGGTCACCATTGGTGATGCTGATCCTAGTAGTATAGACCTGATAGTTAAGGGTCTAGATGTTCTTGGGCTGGGTATCTCCAGGGCTCTCTACAGATGTGCTATTGTTAGGGTGTGTGCAGGGCTAGGGATTGAGCTCTGGGCCTCACCCCATCAGAGTCTGTACTGACCCCTTGAGTCACATCCATGGCCTCCTGGTTCCTTTTTTGAGGTTCTGCTGCTCATTGCAGCATTCTGGACTTTGATGTTTGGCCATCAGTTTCAAAACATGAAATGGGGGAAGAAAGGACAAGAGAGAAGTGAAGAGGCTGATGTAGCTGGGAGAGTCCCCACTGCGTTCGAGTGATTCTTGGCAATTTTCTTCTACACCTCAGATGCCACTTTCAGTTAGGGGGTTAAGGCCACCCCTGCTGGTATTCAGGGCTGTTCCTGGCTCTGTGCTGAGGGGTCAATCCTGACAGTTCCCAGGGGTTCATGTGGTACCACAGGAGTTCCTACTCACTTGGTTGGGATACAGCCCATCAGATTGTCTCTTCCATCTGGCCAACCCACTGCTGGACACTGTCTGGGCCTTCCCACAGGCTTTCCCCTCAGGACACATGTGAGGAAGATGCTTGCAGTTGGAAGAACTTGACTGTACTGGCCAAGACTCGAGTCTGCAGAGAACAAATGCTCATTCATCAGGCGCTTCCTAACTGTAACCAGGGCCTCCCCAGCCCCCTTCTTTCTTAAAGGGAACCTTTAAGAAAGGAAGATTTCTCAAGTCATCCCCAGAATTCAGCCCCCAACTCCACACATCAGAATCACCCCCTCCGTTGGGTTTCCAAGAAAGGCCTCTGTCAGGCCAGTGCTGCCTCTGAGAAGCTTGTAGTTGCTGTACTACAGGATCTCTCTCCTCTCATCCCTCTTATTATTTTTTTCTTAATTTGGGGGGACACACCTGACAATGTTCAGAGGCTACTCCCCTCTCAGCACTTGGGGGGTAATTGGGAAACCATATGGCATTGGGGGCTAAGTCTGGGCCTCCTATACTACTCAAATGTGTGCTTAGCCTACTGGGCTTTCTCTCTGGTCCCCTGTTGCCTTTTTTTTTTTTTTTTTTTTTTTTTTTTGGTTTTTGGGTCACACCCAGCAGCGCTCAGGGGCTACTCCTGGTCTATGCTCAGAAATCACTCCTGGCAGGCTCGGGGACCATATGGGATGCTGGGATTCGAATCATCGTCCTTCTGTATGCAAGGCAAATGCCTTACCGCTGTGCTATCTCTCCGGCCCCGCTTTTTGTTATTTTTGTTCTCATAAAACAAACATATCTGTAGTTCCTAACACATAGATACACTATAGAAATTTTTTTTTTTTTTTTTTTTTTGGTTTTTGGGCCACACCCGGTGACGCTCAGGGGTTACTCCTGGCTATGTGCTCAGAAGTCGCTCCTGGCTTGGGAGACCATATGGGACACCGGGGGATCGAACCGCAGTCCGTCCGAGGCTAGCGCAGGCAAGGCAGGCACCTTACCTTTAGCACCACCGCCCGGCCCCCCTCACTATAGAAATATTTTTGTTTATTTACATTTTTTTTTTTTTTAGCACAACCTGTGATGTTCAAGACATATACTTGGCTCTCTCAGGTTAACTCCTGACAGAGCTCAGGGGTTTATGTGTGGTGCTGAGTAACGAACCTAAATTGGTCACCTATAAGGCAAGTGTTCTATCCTCTGTATTATCTCTACAGCCCCAGAAGTATCTTTTCTTTAACAATGTGTACTTATTCACTTGGCACTTAATTTTTATGGTAGTCTTAATAGGTAAGTGCTACTACTCTGCCCATATTATTTAATTTGGAAATTTTTTGGTTTTGGAGCCACATTTGCTACTCAAGGGTTATTGTTGGCTCAGTGCTCAGGGGACCAGGAGGATTGAACCAGAGCCAGCTGTGTGCAAGAAAAGTGCCTTAAAACCTGAACTATCTGCCCAGCCCATCTCTGCCTATTTTGTAGATGATGAAATAGAATCCGGGGTTGAATAAGTCACTCAGATTTGTCCTGTGGGGAACCTGGCTAGTCTCTTAGCCATTACCCCAAGCCCTGATCTCTGCCCTGCTCTCAGCTTTATGCTGAGGAGTTGTGCTGGTAGCCAGCCTGAATAAATACTCTCCCTTTGCTCTGAGCTGCCAGGCTGTGAATCTCTAATGCAAGGGCACTATTGCCATCCCCATGAGCCATGCCCAGAGCCTACTCTGCAGAGCACGAGGTACAGAGAAGCATTTGGTGTGAGGCTCAGAGCTCAAACTCCAGTTTGTCAGGTGCCCCCTCCAGCTGCTTTCTCCGCTCTGCTCCCCTACACACTTCACCACTTCACCCCTGGGACTTGGGGCACCTGGTTCATTTTTTTTCTGGGCCACACCTAGGTGGTGGCGGTGCTCAGGGGTTACTCCTGGGTCTGCACTCAGAAATCGCTCCTGGCAGGCTCATATGGAATTCCATATGGAATGCTGGGAACAGAACCCGGGTCTGACCTGGGTTGGTTGTGTGCAAAGCAAACGCCCTACCACTGTGATATCACTCTGGCCCTGGTACCTGGTTCTTAATCCTGATCACCCTGGGGCCAGGGGTGTGGTTGAGTGTGGTTGGAGCTGGGGTGGGTCTATGCGACTTGTGTGTGAAACGCTTGAGTTGGGGTTTGGAAAGTGGTTTTAGAAGAAGGGGGGCTCTGGCGTTTCTTTCTGCATTCCAGTAAAACTAAGAGTTCCCCCCACCCCACCATCCCATATCCAGTGTCCTGTCTCTGGCCAGCATCAGGAGCAGCAGTCTCTAGTCAAGTCTTGGGGCCTGGTGAACCCTTGGAAGAGTGGGGACTATCTGGGCTATGTCCTGGAGAGGAAATTGTGGTTTGTTTGTTTGTTTCTTTCTTTCTTTCTCTCTCTCTTTCTTTCTTTCTTTCTCTCGCTTTCTCTCTTTCTCTCTCTCTCTCTTTCTCTCTCTCTCTTTCTCTCTCTTTCTTTCTTTCTTTCTTTCTTTCTTTCTTTCTTTCTTTCTTTCTTTCTTTCTTTCTTTCTTTCTTTCTTTCTTTCTTTCTTTCTTTCTTTCTTTCTTTCTTTCTTTCTTTCTTTCTTTCTTTCTTTCTTTCTTCTTTTCTTCTTTTTCCTTTTTGCCTTTTCCCCTCTTTCAGTTTATGGGAAAGGGAGGCTAATGTCTCAATCGAGTCTTTGTGGCGTTGTATTACAGAGAGTCACAGAAAATGTTCTATGTAAATGACTATGTGTCCTGATTACAGCCTCAATGGCACCATTGTGCCATATTGCTATTATTGGCCATCGCTGGATACTAAATGATATTCTCATCAGGCTGAAAAAGTTCTGTGTTAGCAGCAAAACTCGGGGTTAATTATACTGCTCTGAATTAGAGCATAGAATTAAGCTTTCGGGAGGGCCAGGCTCTCTTGCTTCCTTCTCCCTCTGTCTCTCCAGGGTCATCACTGGGGGTTTGATCAGAGCCTTGTTGAACCCGGCTTCTAAATTTGTCTTCGCTGGCATTTCACTCTACATGAGATACGACCTCTTTCGGGGCCGGGGAACACAGGACCGATTTATGGGGCATTTGGAGAAGGGGAGAGAGGGTCTGTACTTAATAGCACATTCTTCTGATCAATAGTGGGGGTGGGAGGGCGGGGTTGGAGGAGAAACAAGTGGATGTTTTCTGGGACCACAAGGCCCTGGGGAGGCCTCTTTAATTTCGCTCTGCTCTCATCTGCTTGAGAGTTATTGGCAGCTCTCCTCCTGACTCACCTCTTTGAAGAAATGACATAGTGACCTACATCCTGGGCTGAGACTGATAGAAGCATCTCTCTGTCTCTCTCTCTTTCTCTTCTCTGCCCTGCTGGCATCCTCCATGCAGCCTGCAAGAGCATCTGTCTGAGGCTCTGGGCAGGTCCCCGGGCATCCAAGCCTTCTGCTTCTTGGCCTGGTTTTCAGTGGCATAGCCCTACTCCTTACTCCCAAGTCATTCCTGATCACAAACCAAACTATACTGTGCTTCATCATCAATTTCATGTCTGCACTTTCTCTGCCAGTTTCATGTTATCATAGACTGTGTAAAGCCACCTTCCTTTCCCTTCCCTTTCTCCTGTCTTTAATGTTACATTTAAAGGCTTATGATACTGTGATACAGGTAACCTTTTTTTTGGGGGGGGGGAGTGATACCTGGTAGCACTCAGGGGTTACTGCTGGCTCTACGCTCAGAAATCGCTCCTGGCAGGTTTGGTGGACCATATGGAATGCCAGGATTCGAACCATTGTCCTTCTACATGCAAGGCAAATGCCCTACCTCCATGCTATCTCTCCGGCCTTGATACAGGTAGCCTTTAAAAAAAAATCCTTGTCAAGTGAACACACACACACACACAACACACACACACACACCCCTCTCATTCTTTGAAACACTCTCTCTCCCTCTTTCTCTTTCTCCCTCTTTTCCTCCCTCCTTCCCTCCCTCCCTCCATCCCTCCTTCCCTCCCTCCCTCTCTCAATTTTTGAACCTGATTGGATGGTGACCAGGGCTTATTCTTGGTTCTGTGCTCAGGGGTCCTTATGCTGATCATGTTAAAACATGTACCTTCAAGCTAACACTCTCTCTTCAGCTCCAAGTTGAATCTTTTTAGGTTGTTCAGGTTGATTCTTCTTGTTTGTGTGTGTGTGTGTGTGTGTGTGTGTGTGTGTGTGTGTGTGTATGTGTTTTCACCCCTCCCTTTTCCCTTTGCTACAATCATTTGCAGTAAATTGGCAATTCGCCTAGGACAGATTCTTAGAAATGAGTATACCGAGCATCTATGATTCAAAGTGGAGAGAAGGTTTAACCCCGATTCCATCTGCCTTCAAATCCAAATTCAAATCTGCAGTCCCTTTTCGTGCCTGTTACATGTCCTCCCAGAGGTAGCAACACCTGCTATTCCCTGGAACTATTGACTCCTCACCTGGGTGGCCCTGAGAGACAATTCCTTCCTTTCCTTCCTCTTGCTGACCCTTTCTTAGGGAAGCTGGCTCAGAGCTCAGGGGCACCCTGTACCTGGCATGCCTCAGACTGTTGTGCACAGCACACACTCATGGCTCTGGAGCCCCCACAAATAGAACAATGTGTCCTGTATACAAGTTTTGGGACCATATTTGGAGCTGGGAAACACAGGAGCAATTTATTGGGCACTTGGAGAAGGGAAGGCACTTTTTGCTATAACTCTGTCTACTTGATTTAGATTTCTGGTTTTGCTTTTCAGTGTGTTTTTCTTCATTTCCCTTCCCTTTTTGCTACTGTGACTACTGGGGAGCCCACACACTTTGGCTGCAGTGTATGAGGGGTCATTAGTGGTGGTGCCTGGAAACTGCGCATGCGGATGTCACTTGAGATTCCATGTGACAGACAGTGCCACCGACATTGCATTTGACTTGTGGGATGGTGCTAGGGTTCGAACGTGTGGCTTTGTACCTGCAACTGCTGTACCACCGGGCATACCCTGTCAAAAATTTAAGATTTTTTGGAGTTACATCTGGTAATTCCATGAGTTCTTCTTGGCTCTGTGCTTGGGGGACCACAGAGTGCTGGGGATGGAACCTAGGCTCACTGCATGCAGATCATGTGCTCATCCCTTTGAGCATCTCTCTGGCCCCAATTTAGTTCTCTTGTAAATTGTCTCGTAGTTACTATACATATTTTTGCTTGGTTTTGTTTGGGGGCCACACCTGGTGGTGCTCAGGGCTTACTCCTGGCTCTGCATTCAGGAATCACTCCTGGCAGACTTGGGGGATCATATGGGATGCCGGGGATCAAACCCATGTTGGCTGCAGGCAAGGCAATTGCTCTACCTGCTGGATTATCTTCCTGACCTTCACAGTTGTTACTTGGTAACCTCAGTTACCATTTTCAGGCAGTATAGAAAGGAGTTTTCAATATTTATAATTAAACAAAGACTGTTGGAAGCAGACCCATGAGGTGTGGCCTCTCAGCTCAGAGGGAATATGAGGACGGGAAAGGGCTCTTTATTCCAATCCACTGGGGCAAAGCATCCTATGAGGTGCCTGAAGCAGATAAGGCTCAGGTGGCTCAGAGATGCTCCCAGGACACCTGCCTGGGTCCCATGGAGAGAACAGCAGGAGAAATGATGCTCCTCCTGGTAAGCCCCATGCAATGGTCCCAGGCTGTTTTTCTGGCTTTTGTGAGTCTCCCCTGTACCTCTACCCCCATGTACTTGGTTCCCCTTCATCCAGGGATGAACCATTGAGCCAGGTTCAGTTCAAACTTTGATTTTCGAGGTCTTTTCCCTGCCCTCCCTTCCCTTCATCATTGCTGTTGTTGCAATGATGACCAGGATTGCATATGCCTGACTGATGTGTGAGAGTGTGTGTGTGTGTGTGTGTGTGTGTGTGCGCGCGCACACGCACACGCGCGTGTGTTTGCTAGGATAGGGGTGCGACACAACATGCTGCAGAGCTCAAACACTCAGCCATGGGCTCTGCACTCCTTTTGTTTTGAAATCTGAGCTCCTTTTGTTTTGGTACCTACACACATGGGCTCACTGTGGGTTGAAGTGTTGCCCGAAACATTATGTGCTGGGAATCACAACAGCACAGCACAACACAACAGCAGAGTTGCCAGGTTGTGCTTGGTGCATGTGCAGACACGGAGGATTTGAACTGGTGACTGTGTTTGCAAGGCATTGGGTTATTCCCCTAGGTCCCTAGCTAAGCTTTCTTTGGCTTATCTATGCACTGGCTCTTGTTAATAAAGCCACTCTCTGTACCTGCCATGGGGTTCAGTTTCCTGTCTGCTATTACCCTTCTGTGAGCGCATGTCATTTTGCTAGATTTGTCTCCTTCAAGACAAGCTTAGTCATTCCTGCAGGGTTGTCACTACTGAAATATGGACCAAGAAGCTGCCTTGCCCTAAGTAAATGCTGGTGGAACAGAAGATCCACCCTTCCATGGCGGGGAAGGCCTGGCAACTGTCTAGCTAGAGCCAACCTCTGATCATTGCAGGAGTCACAGAACCTGCCTTTTCTCCCATTCAGCACCTCTAAGTGGGGAAGGGCTTTGCTTCTTGTAGTTTCTGAGCAGTTATGTGCAGACCTTTTCTCTGAGATAGCCAGCATGACCTTCTCCTATTTGAGCTCTTCTTAGAAGCCATTGCTTTATGCAGATGTTTCTTTAATCCTCACAGTTCTCCAGTGAGTTGGATTTTATTGTTTTATTGTTCAGTGAGGTTAAGTGCTAAAGCCAAAGCCTCTTAGAAATTGATGTTACTGTTACTGCATTTACAAAAGAAATTATATTAGTGACGGGAAAAATAAAAGACAAACCTGGCCTGAAAGCTTGAAAAGCTGGTGGGAGCAAGGTTCTATTTAATTCTGGTTACCAGCAATGTTGGAATCACATTCTAGGGTCCTTATACTATATTATTATATACCTGGTTTTTATTTTGGGGGGGGGCACACCCAGTTGTGCTCAGGAATTACTCCTGGTTGGTTCAGGGAACCTTATTGGATTATGGGGATGGAACCCTAGGTCAGCTGCATGTAAGGCAAGTACCCTCCCACTTTCTACCATAACTCCAGCCCATATACCCCTGTATCATATGTATGTGACTTTTTTGTTTTTGTTTTTTGGTTTTTTTTGGGTCACACCCGGCAGCGCTCAGGATTACTCCTGGCTTTACGCTCAGAAATCACTCCTGGAATGCTCGGGGGACCATATGGGATGCCAGGATTTGAACCACTCTCCTTCTGCATGCAAGGCAAATGCCCTGCCTCCATGCTATCTCTCCGGCTGTATGTGACATTTATTGATTTATAGGAATTGATCCTAGAGCCTTCTCTTCCCCTTTCTCTTTCTGTTCAACATCATTTTTCTTTTCTCTCCTGGATGTAGGATCTATGGATTTAACTAGGCATTCCAAATGTACCCAGTTTTGCACTAATTCTGCATTTAAAAATTTAAATTTTAGTATTTTGGGGGCTACCCTTGGCAATGCTTGGCACTGTTCCCTGTGACAGGAGATGGGAAATTGCTCACTGCAGTTCGTGAGCACTGTCAAATGTGGGCCCCAAAAAATTCCCCTTAATTTTTTTTTTTTTTTGAGCCATGCCCATCAAGGCTTGTTCCTGTTCTACTATCCTAAGAGGATAAGGGGACTATACAGGAGGAAGCCAGGAACAAACAAGTCAAATGCCCTACCCACTGTGCCCCTGTACCCGCCCCCCACACCCCAGGTTTATTTTCTATGCCACTGGCTATCACCACTGGAGAAATGATTCAGAAGTGCGGATCTGACCATTTTATTCCACCACTGTGGAAAACCCTTCTTGGGCTTCTGAGCTGGTCTTCTCTCTAAGCTATTTTTCTCATGTTCTACGCCGACCTTGGCCTCCCCCCAATACGTGTCTTGTTCCTGCCTCGTGGAGCTTTCCTCTTTCCTCCCTGTCTTTGTGGCCGGCTGCCTGCTCCATCTTTGCTCTCCCGTCTCTCCTGCCACCTGGCTTATCCTGTGGGTACCTTCTGGAAATCCATGCCCTGTCAAATCCATCCTGGTTCCATGCAGGTTCTGTTCTGTTTCTGGGTTTCTCCTTCCACTCGCCTGTGAAGCTGCTTGCTGTTCTGGTCTCTTTGCCTTCCCACACAGCAGGCGCTTGGAGAATTGAAGGAAGGATTAGTTTGTTAGGTGTTAGGTGTTTGATTTCCTGGGAAGAGGCAGGGAGGTGGAACCATCCGCTCTGTCCTTGTTTTTGGAGCATTCCAGGTTTTGGGTCAACACAATGATGAGTGTCACCGCTTCTTGAATGGCCTGCCTGGTGCATGCCATAAGGATTTTAGGGTCACTGTTGGTCACAGAGACATCACAACAGCAAGCCTTTTTCTTAGTTGAGGACTTGGCTCCAGGATAGATCATCCTAAGTAATGCCCCAAATTTTCTGGACTTAAAATTGGGAGGCCTCACCTCTGAGATGCAAGAAAAGATGGTGATTGGATGCGACATAGAATTTTAGGTGAGAGAGTCCTAGAGAGATAGCATAGAGGTCAAATTGGGTGCTTTCCTTGCATATAGTTGACCTGGTTTTGATCCCTGACACCCCATATGGTTCTCTTGTTCACTGCCAGGAGTGATTCCTGAGTGTCCAGTCAAGAGTAAACCCCTGGGCCTTGCTGGAGGTGTCCTTGAAACAAAATAAAATAAAAAGAATTTGGAGGGAAGAGAGAGGGAGAGAGAAAAAGAGAAAATGAGAAAGTGTGTGTGTGTGTGTGTCAGAGAGAGAGAGAGAGAGAGAGAGAGAGAGAGAGAGAGAGAGAGAGAGAGAGAGAGAGAGAAAGAGAGAGAGAGAGAGAGAGAGAGAGAGATGGTTTCTTTCTTGGTGAGACTTTTTTATTGGATCCATCAGGATAGCACAGCAGGTAGGACCTTGCATGGGGCTAACTAGGTTCAATTCCCAGCATTCCCTATGGTCCTTCAAGCATCCCCAGGAGTAATTCCTGAGCTGAGAACCAAGAGTAATCTCTAGTGTGCAACCCTCACCCCAAGACACTGGCTGGAGGGAGAACTCAGAATCTGTTGTCTCTTTTAGTCCAACCAAGGCCACCAGTGCCATTTTGCAAAGGGGCACAACAGCAGTGTGGGGTGTGGTGGTGGGGGTGTGGTGTTGAAGGCATAAGGGAGCTCAGTGTCTGCCTGGTCATATGAGTCTTATTTGCCCTGTAGGACATGACTGAGGCTCTGAATAGTCCAAGAAATCTTCACTCTGATGTTTCCCCCGTGAATAGGACACTCTGTGCTGGCCGCACGTGGTGCCTTTTTCTCCTGTTTAAGTCCAGACGCTTCCCCCTCTTCCAGGGTGGAACCCCAAGGCGAGGGATTTCTGGGTGCCTGAGTGGCAAGGGAAGCATATTTCTCCTGTCTTCTTTGTCTCTGGTGTCCCTGAGTTTGCAGTTATATTCTGAGTGATTAGTCTCAGCCTGTGTCTACCTATACTTGAATTTCATGATGAGAACTTCTGTGCTACTCTGCCTTCTCCCACAGCAAGAGTAGAGGAGCTGGGGTGTTTGTTTTTTTTTTTTTTTTTTTCAAGCAGAGACCACAGTGGAGCAGAACATGGAGACATTTGCTCGGACTTGGCTTGAGGGCAGCTGCTGCTCAGAGCCACCTGCAGGAGCCGGAAGTGGTTCAGAGTACCACAAGGAAGAGACTAAATGCCTTCCTTCTACCTCCCCAGTGGGGTGATTTTAGAATCTTGGGGGTTCTAGTAAGCTGGGCCCCTGCTACTTGGCTTTGCTGGCCTTCTGCTGGGGAAGGAAGAAGAGGGGGATGGAGGGTGAGTGCCAGATTCAGCTCCAACTGTGTCTTTCACCTGGAGTGCTGGAAACTGGGAGAAACCTTTGACTTATTCAGAAAGGCCTTTGTGCAGGCTGGGGTGTGGGGGTGTGGGGCTACCTGTGGCTTTGATGCTTAGGTGGTCAGAGAAGGTAGGAGATATTGGCTGTTTCCCCCCAGCCTTCTCAGAGTTGGGGAGGGGTGGGGGGGACAGGGTGAACCACTTGATATTTCTCAATGGGGTTTATTTTAAGACTGGAGGGCACACTTTGCCCAGCTGGATGCAGGGTTAACTTCCTCCTTGTGGACCCCCTGGGAATGGGGGGGTATGTTCTCCACTGTGGGGGCTTGTTTACAGCTGCACTGAGAGGAATTGCTTCCCCCAGGGCCAGGCTGGCTGCAGGTGTTTGATCCACTGGAACCCTCAGGGAATCCCCAAATTGGAGGTCTGGGCCCAGGGCAAACACCACTGCCCTTTATCCTGTGGCAATGTGACAGGACTGGGAAGGGGAGGCTATGGGAGAGTGGTGACACATCTACAGGGTGGGACGGGCCCATGTCAGTGACACCACACACACACACACACACACACACACACACACACACACACACACACTTAGTGACAATGTGGACTCACCCACATACCGAAGACATTTACACGAGACACACATGCTTAGTGACACTGCACACATGAACACACTCAACACCACACACCTGCACATATATACACACCCACTCACATACAGACAATATGCTTAAACACTGCATGTACACACAGATGTACATCACAGATACATGCATATACACACATCTACTCATACTTACCATGCACATACATACATACACCATATGTATGCTCACCATATACACCATACACATACCACAAACATGTACTTGCACCCACATCTCCCCATTGACACACACACACATACTTAGTGATTCCATGTACACACACAGGTCACAGATACACACATACGCACTCATCCACTCCCACTTACCGCACACACACTTAGTAACACTACGTGTGAACTCACACAATATAGCGTACAGAAACCAAAAGCATGGATATGCACACACATCTCCCCACTGACACACACACACACACACACACACACACACACACACACACACACACACACACTTTATGGTAGGGCTGTGTTCTTGCTCCCTCCCAGCTCCCAAACCAGAGCAGCTTCTCATGAGGCTTTGCTGAGAAAGGAAAGAACTTTAGTCATGGGGGATGATCTCACCCCCTTGCTTGGCGCCTTCCAGAATGTTCCCTTTCCTTTGGGAACCATCTCCTCTCCTCCCCCCCCCCCAACACACCCTAGAAGAAATGAGTGCCAGGGAGATAGCTGCCCAGTTCTTCTTTCTGCCACAAACAACAGCCTTGGGGCCTGGACTGTCCTGTGAGAGCAAGTTGCAGCTTTGAGGCCAGTGTATGTATGGGCTTGCCGGTTGCCTCTAGTTCTTTTGCTTCTCATGCAAATTGACCACTTATTTTTGTGTTGGGGGTGAAGTTGCCAGTGGATGGTGGTACCTAGGGGATGGAAATTCCTCAAGAGGGGGATCTGGATGGTTGGAGGTGGGGTGCAGAGATTGGGGGCTGGATTTGAGCCTGCTTTTCACAAATGCTGCATTGTATCTGTGTCACCCTGTTCTCTGTGTGTCTGTGCCCCTGCCACGCCAATACAGATGACCAGCCCAGTTTCTCTGTGTGCAGATTTAGGCTCAGAGGGGCTAGACAAGGGCCTGAGGTCACACAGGGCACGAACTGGTATCTGCAGAGGTTCTGAGTTGAGTTGAGATCTCTCTTCCTGCAATACCTTCATTTGGTATTTGAGGAAAGACCTGCCCAGTTGGGGGGAGGGCTGCCTCTTCATCATTCTATTAACATTTTAGAGAGCTCAACTGCATTTCAAAAAGCTCCAAATGACTTCTCAGTTAAGGTGAAGCCTGTGTGTGAGTTGGATGTGAACCTGAGCTTAGGAGTGAATTGGGGGGCAGGTAAAAGAAGCCCCCCCCCCCAATGGCTTCTACTTGCATCAGAGGGGCTCGGAGATCGCTCAGTATGAGGGTGTGAAGTGGGCATCCAAGATCTAGGCCTGGATCCACCATGGAGAAGATCTCAGCCACAAATAAACAACACTAGAGAACTTATTTTTTGGTTTTGGAGCACCCCTGCTTGTGCTCTTGGCTGACTCTGGACTCTGCTCAGGGATCAATTAGGATGTCAGGCATTAGACCTGGGTCAGCTGCTTGCAAGGCAAGTGCTCACCCAACTGTACTATCACTCCGGCCAACACTAGCGAATTAAAAACTAATCTTAAGGGCCCGGAGAGATAGCACAGTGGCATTTGCCTTGCAAGCAGCCAATCCAGGACCAAAGGTGGTTGGTTCGAATCCCGGTGTCCCATATGGTCCCCCGTGCCTGCCAGGAGCTATTTCTGAGCAGACAGCCAGGAGTAACCCCTGAGCGCCGCCGGGTGTGGCCCCCAAACAAAAAAAAAAAAACAAGGGGCCGGAGAGATAGCATGGAGGTAAGGCGTTTGCCTTTCATGCAGGAGGTCATCGGTTTGAATCCCGGCGCCCATATGGTCCCCCGTGCCTGCCAGGAGCAATTTCTGAGCCTGGAACCAGGAATAACCCCTGAGCACTGCCGGGTGTGACCCAAAAACCACAAAAAAAAAGAAAAAAAAAAAAGAAAAAAAAACATAAAAAAAATAATCTTAAAAGAAGACCTGCACTTTTATTGCCAACATCGTTTTTACTTTTATTTATTTATTTATTTATTTTCTTATGAGAGCACTTTGGCCCGCACCCTGCTGTGCTCAGAGCTCACTCCTGGTTTCTACCCAGGCATCTCTCCTGGAGCTGTTTGGGAACCATCCATGATGCTGGTGATTGAACTGGGGCCAACCCTAAGCAAGGCAATGTTGTACTGTTTCACCAGCCTCAACCAAGAGTGATTTTTCAAACCTCACTCACATGTTTAGAAAACTGACAGCTGGAACTTCCAAGCTGAGCCACCAGTATGCCCTCTGCCATGTGTGTACATGAGTGTGTCACGGATCAATGAGGACATGGCTTGGGCAGGTGCCTTGGTGGGTGTGTGAGTGGAAACAAGTTTCACCAGCAGGCTGGCCCCTCCTTGGGGACTTGGTGGGGTCTCAACTTCTGATGAGGCTCCGATCCTCATGGGCTTCACCTTGGGGAGCCTGTTTGAGCTATCAGTTGTTATTTAAGGCACAGATCAAAGTTGTGGTTCTATCTGATCTTTTATTTTTTGGAAGGGGAGGGGGTGATTTGGTGTTGGTGATCAGGAATCACTCCTGGCAGGGCTCGAGAGACCATCTGGGGCATAAGCCTTGTACCCAGGTCAGCTGTGCGCAAGGCAATTGCCCTACCTGCTATTCTACCTCTTGGGGCTCTATATATGCTCTTTCTTTAGGGTCTGCAGAAGAAGCAAATTGTCACCTGCAAGGAGAGGTCTAACCTGGGTCCCTTTCTCCTTTCTGTGTCTCTAGATATGGGGAAACCCCTTGACATAGCGGAAGGGGAGACTTCACCCGTGTCTCAGATTTCGTGCAGCTCTGTGGGAAAAAGCCTTGTGGGGAAGGCGGGGTGAACCCGAGAAGGGATTCCTATGAGCCCTGAGACCTGGGATCACAACATTCCTGTGTGCTTGCTCACGCCCCCTCTGCCCCCCCCCCCCAACCTGCTTTTCAGGTTTCCTGGGCTGCTGCAGTCAGATGCCTGGGGAGGTGCATGTTCTGTGGCGCACACACACCACCTGTGTTATTGGCTTTCACACACGTGGCAGGTCAGCCCATCATGTGTTGTCAAGTATGATTTTTTTCTCCATGTACTCGCACACATGCATGCTGCCCCCCCCCCCCCCAGGTTGTCTGTGACGTCCTGAGCCCTTATTTGGAAGTTAATGAAAGAGCAAAAGAAATCAGTTCATTGCCCAGTTGCTTTGTTTTTACGAGATTTAGAAAAACCTTACTTGGGACAGGGACATTGGAGCTCATGTATCTCTCCCACCATGACACAGGCAGGTTGTAAGTCTAGTTTTTGCTCCCAATTCTGGAAATCAGAGTTCCCCTCCTTTCAGGTCCTTCCTTCCCGCTTTTTTAGCCCTGTGACCCAAGTCCAGCCAGCTGCAACCTTGCGGGAATGTCCTTAGGACTTGTATTTTGGTTTTTTGTTTTTGTTTGCTTTGGGACCACATCTGCCGGTGCCCAAGATTTACTCCTGGTTCTGATCTCAGTGCTTATTCCTGGCAACTATATGTGATGCTGGAGATTGAACACAGCCCTCTTGCATGCAAAGCATGTGCTCAGCCCTTTGAGTCATCTCTTTGGCCCCAAGAATTCTGCTTTTTAATGTGCTGTAGGTTGGTTGTAGAGTATATTACAGCATGTATGGAAAGAGATTTCACATGATTGTTCTAGAGCATTTGGTGGTTTTAGTTGTTTCAGTGTCTCAAGGGCTTTAATGCACAGGGCTTGCCGGTTGTGTGTGTGTGTGTGTGTGTGTGTGTGTGTGTGTGTGTAGGGTGCATGCAGTTAGTTTACCCCAAGAGCATCCATGTTATGGTCCATAATGTGTAGACTTGAACTGAAAGATATTTTTCTTTTTTTGTTTTATTTTTTTTCTTTTTTTATTTTTTTTGGTTTTTTGGGCCACACCCAGCGGTGCTCAGGGGTTACTCCTGGCTGTCTGCTCAGAAATAGCTCCTGGCAGGCACGGGGGACCATATGGGACACCGGGATTCGAACCAACAACCTTTGGTCCTGGATCGGCTGCTTGCAAGGCAAACGCCGCTGTGCTATCTCTCCGGGCCCTGTTTTATTTTTTTTGAAGGGGCATACCTAGTTATGCTCAGGGGTTCTTCCTGGCTCTACACTTAGGAATTACTTCTGGTGGCACTTAGGGGACTATATGAGAAGCAGTAGATAAAACCTAGGTCAGCTGTGTGTCAGTCAAGTACGCTATCTGCTGTACTAACACTCCAGCACCTGAACTGGAAGGTTCTTACATTTGACTTCCAGGCTGAGATTTGTCCCCCTTCCTTCCTCCTCCCTTTACCCTGCCCTTCCCTTCCCTTCTCTTCTCTCTTTCTTCCTCTCCCCACTTCTTCCCTCCCCTTTCCTTCCTTCCCCTTCTTCTCCCCTCCCTTTCCTTCCCATTTCTTCTCCCTCTTTCCTCGTATTTTTTTTCCCCAGACATTACTTCTATTTATTTTTTTAAAAATAAATTATTTAGGGCTGGAGAGCTAGCACAGCAGTACGGCGTTTGCCTTGCAAGTGGCGGACCCAGGACCAAAGGTGGTTTGAATCCTGGCATCCCGTATAGTCTCCTGTGCTTGCTAGGAGCGATTTCTGAGCACAGAGCCAGGAAGTAACCCCTGAGCGCTGTCCGGTGTGACCCAAAAACTGGGAAAAAAAATTCTTTAATTGAATCACCAGGTGATATACAGTTACAAAGTTGTTGATGATTAAATCCTTCACCAGTGCACATTTCTCACCACCAATGCCTCTGTTTCCCTCCTGTCCCCCTTCCTTCTCTGCCTGCCACCGAGGCAGACATTTTTCTTCTCTCTCTCTGTCTCTGTCTCTCTGTGTGTCTCTCTCTGTTTCTGTCTCTCTCTCTCCCACCCCTTTTCTTTCCTTCTAGACCTGAAGTTTGCAATATTGTTCCTAAAGAAGGAGCATGTAGATCACTTTACTTCCTTTTAGCACCCAGTTCTTGTCCAGAGTGATCAATTCCAACTATCACTCCGCTGCTCTTTGTAGCAAGCTTTCTACCATGGACGAGTCTTCTTGGCCCTCGTATTTATTACCATTCATTTTCTTTTATTTTATGACTTGCAGTGTTTCTCAAAGAGGTTGGTACTGTCGCTCTCCCACGGGGGAGGTGCTAGAACCATCCACGGGAGAGTCAGGGCCTAGGATGCTACTGGATACTTTCTATTTGCTTAAAGAGACCACATTTCAGGGGGTACAGTGGTTTCTTTTTGAAAATCGATAACAGGCTCGCTGTGTTTGGGCACCTCTGGTCTAGGGGAAACCATGTGATCCTCTTTCTTCCATGCAGGCAGAAGGAAGATGGTATTACTAAGAGTGTGGGAAGAACCCTGCCTGCTCTGGCTTTCCAGAGAGTGTTTCCGGGTCATTGTTAGGGGTGTGTGTCTGGAGGGTCAGGGCTATTCTGCCACAGTAAGGGGGAAGCAGTGGGGTTCAGTGCTGGCTGCACTGCCTGGCCTTACTCTTACCTCCTTCTCTCCACCTGCCTGTCAGCCAGGCTGATCATCATTATGACTAAGGAATGCAATTATCTGAGGTGACATTCATGAAAATGAGTACATTTTTTTGGGTCTAATGTCACATCTTTTTTTTGTTTTTGTTTTTTTGTTTTTTTGTTTTTTGTTTTTCGGGCCACACCCTTTTGATGCTCAGGGGTTATTCCTGGCTACACACTCAGAAATTGCCCCTGGCTTGGGGGGACCATATGGGACGCCGGGGGATTGAACCGTGGTCCTTTCCTTGGCTAGCGCTTGCAAGGTAGACACCTTACCTCTAGCGCCACCTCGCCGGCCCCATGTCACATCTTTTTGACATGTATGTTATCACACCATGCCCACTCTTGAAATACCAGAATACATACCCTCTTCCCCAAGCACCCTCCCTAGCCCCCGCTGTAACTCTTCAGTTCTGCAGCCAGAATCCAGGGGTTGGATTCAATGTCATGCTGTTCTTTTTTTTTATTATTATTTTTAAGGTTTACTTATTTATTAATTGGTTGGTCTTTGGGTCATACCCGGCGATGCTCAGGGATTACTCTTGGCGCTGTGCTCAGAAATCACTCCTGGCAAACTCGGGGGACCATATGGGATGCCAGGAATCGAACCAGGTCTGTCTCAGGTCGGCCGCATGCAAGGCAAGTGCCCTACCACTGTGCTATCTCTTTGTCCCCTGCCATGCTGTTCTGAGGGCAGTCAGGGTGCTCTGGAAGGATCCCGAAGTGCACAGGGCAGCCTCCACTCTACCAAGTACTTAGCATCAGGGACTGAGAAGCTGTGCTTTGAGGGGACATTATGAAGGCAAGTGGCTTCAAGGGACTATGGGATAGACCCTTAGCTTTTCTGTCTGAGCCCAATGGCCTACGTGCTGTGGTCATTTTAGGGCTGAGTCTGAGCTTTTTCTGTCCGGAACCTTAAGCTGCTTTCTCTAACCCTGCCATGTTTTCTCACCTGTTAGAAAGGCAGATCCTGACCACAAGGCTGCAGCCTCCTGAGGGTGGCCTGCATAGTGCACAAGCCACATTCAAGAATGGAATCTTCAGGTTCCATTTCTAGCACCCCATGTGGTTCCCCTGACGACTGCCAGGGGTGGTTCCTGAGCAGAGAGCCAGGAGTCAGCCCTGAGCACTGCCTAGTGTGGTCCAAAAGTCAGGAAAAGGGGGCAAATGATCTCTGATCTGTAGTGTATCCTGGGATCCAGAAACTCAAAGGGGGCAGCTCCTGGTTCCTCTGGGCTCTCCTCCAGCGCTGGGCATAGAAAGCCACTGTGCTCAGCTATGGCTGTCCTGGGTGCTTTGATCCTTTGCCAGGGCTCTGGGAGAATGTTTTTCTCCAGGCCAACTCATTGCTGGCATATGTGGGTCCACAGACAGTGTGTTCTGGGAAGGTGTTGACGTTTGCTCTGCGGGTTGTGTTGTGTTCAGAGGAAGCGGTGGCTTTGCAGGTTGTGGTGGGTATAGGATGTGGTCTGGGGCGCTTAGCATCACCGAGGGGTTGGAGTGAACATGAATCAGAGGTTTTATTTATTTATTTATTTATTTTTTTTAGTTTTCCTCTCCCCTTTTGTACTGAAGTACAGAGGCACCTAGTGAAGCAGTGAGGATCCACCCACAACCCCACTTGGGTTTTTCACATTTGCACCCTCGCTGAACACACCCAGTGCTCCTTCTGAAGACAGGTCACATGTGAGAGCTGCATTTAGGGCTTGTCTTGGGTGCCAGTGGGTCCTTAGAACCTACATCTAACCTGGGGACCCGCATTATAAGCTCTGTGATAGCTGCTGTGAACTAGGAACACCCAAACATGGGTGCAGAGATGGGAGACATTATCCTCATTATCAGAGAACTGTCACGGCTGACGCTGGTTGGCCGGTATCCAGATTGTGTCTGTTAGTCCTTCAGGCACTGTTTGTCTCTGTGGGGGTCACGTCCTCCTCCAGTCACCTCACACCGGAGGTTCTGGTGGCACATCTGTTCTGTAGATGATAACATTCTGGCAAAGGGATGTCCTCACAGTCACCCAGCCCCGTGGTGGCATAATTGCAGGGCCCGTGGGGAAGTCTCAGTCATGAGCTGCTTTCCTCCTAGTAAAGGGGGTGCTCACCCTTTGTACCCCCTTCTTTTATCCTAGTGATGGAACTTGGGGATAGGCTTGATGTGGGACTGAATCTTCATTGCTTCTGTTCGTTTGTTTAGGGGCTACTTCCAGTGATGCTCAGGGATCATTCCTGGTGGGCTCGGGGGACCATAGGGGATACCAGGGATTGAATCCCAGTTGGCTGTGTGCAAGTCAAGTGTCTACTCACTGTGCTATTGATCTGACCCTGGGATTGGGGGAATTTCTGTAGTGCTGCCCCAGCTGCCAATTATTTCTCTGCCCTGATACAAGAAATTATTGAATCTCTGATCCTTCCATCCCTGCCCCCCTTGAGCCACAGAACCCCCTCCACAGCTCAGGGCTACTCCCCTCAGCTTGCTCATACCCCAAGTCTAGGCCACTCTGATTTAGCTCTATGAGACCCCTTGCTGGTTGTAGCCTTGTTCAGCATCTGGCCATTCCATGTGTATTTGTTCCTTCTCATTATTGCTGAGTGGATCTCCTCATGTCTACCTTTATCTCTGTCTCATTTTCTTGGGTGCTCAGAGAGTGCTCCTTATGGTGCTTCTGGGAGGCTTCTATGCTGGGTCTGGAACCTGGGCAGCCTGCACCTCGAACCTGTGCCTGGCCCTTTGAACCATCTCCTGTCTCTCATCCCAGTCAGAAATTCATGCCTGGCTTTGTGTGTACTCTGCTTCATACCTGATTCTGCTTCCTTATTTCTCTGAAGGAGGGGAAGAGAGAAAAAACCATGCTTCCCCCCCCCCCCCCAAAAGGCCCTGTCTCTGCGTCCCCACAGACTCCTTCACTGGGCCCTCTTCTTCTTCTGCTTCTACATGGTCCCTTGCCCTGCACCTGCCCGGGGCCCCACCTAATTCCCCAGCTGCAGACAACCTTCACCTTCCCCATTCCTGGGAGGACCCAGTGGCGGCCATTCCCCCAACATCCCCTCAGGGGACCCAGCTCAGGACAGCATGGGGGAGCCCCTGGAGGGTACAGCAGCTATTCCAGGCTCTTCACCAACAGTATATACCTACAGTCACTTCTTCAACCCAGTTTGGTTTATTTTGAAAATGTTTACCTGCAGCTGTCTGAGGCTCTTCACCCGGAGTATATCCCTACAGTCACTTCTTCAACCCAGTTTGGTTTATTTTGAAAATGTTTACCTGCTAGGGCTGTGGATCAGACATTCTGGCTCCTGGTTCTTGGTAGCTGCCGACCCAGGACTTTGAGGTGGGGGGGGGGGGAGAGAGAGAGAGAGAGAGAGAGAGAGAGAGAGAGAGAGAGAGAGAGAGAGAGAGAGAGAGAGAGATATCTTACCTATCAACATGCTCCAGTCTTTTCCCTGTCCCCCCCCCCCTTACTGCCAGGAGGCTCTCCTTTTGCTACTTCAGGGGTGTTCCCCCCCCCTTGTATAGTTCCCTTCCTACAGACACTTCTCAAACCCAGTTTGGTTTGTTTTGAAAATGTTCACCTGCCAGAAATGCAGACCAGGCATTCTCTAGTTCCTGGTGCCTCACCGTGAAGCCAGCCCTCCTTCCTCACCAGACATGTGCCCCCTAAATGCCACTGCCACCCTGAGACTTGTTTCGATTGGGGCTCTCAAGGGGCATGGGGTAAGGGTGTTGTCTGAAAGGCCTGTTTTGGGGAGGGAATGTTTTGTGCAGTGGAGATGCCCCCTGCTACCAATGGAATGGTAGATGTTGGTTGAAACCAGGAATGTTTTATTTCTTCTTTAAGTGACAGTAGTCCAATGAATCAAGTTTTAATAGTTTGTGTTAGATGTACTATCTAACTATCTTAAAACTATCTTGCTTCACTTAAAAAAATGCTAACTTGGGCATGGGCATAAATGTGGGGCCTAGTGCTTGCCTTACATGTGTGGCCACCCCGGGGTTGATCCTTGGAACCACATTTGGTCCCCCTGTCCCCCAAGCACCACCAGACGTGAGCACAAAGTCAGGAGTAAGCCCTGAGCACTGTCAGGTGTAGCCCGGCACTCCCCACCAATAAAAATCTCCACTCCACCTTTGGGGAGCTTAAAAGGTGGAAGTACATGATTGGCACATGTGAGGTCTCAAGTTTGAACCCCAGCATTGTACTCCCCACCTCCCCAACACGCACACCCTCCTTCACTCCAGCATTGCCAGGCCTACACAACCAGATCAAGTATCGAACTGCTAGGAGGTACCCAGCTTTGCAGAAGTAAAACCCACTAGGAGATATTGGTGTTTCTCATGCTCTTTGCTCCTGGGTCATGGGTGGGACATAGTAGGTGCTTCAGGAAATAATTGTCATGCCCAGCACCGATAGAGTGGACTGCCCTGAATATGTGTGAGAATATGTGTGTGTGTGTGTGTGAGAGAGAGAGAGAAAGAGAGAGAGAGAGAGAGAGAGAGAGAGAGAGAGAGAGAGAGAGAGAGAGAGAGAGAGAGAGAGAGAGAGAGAGAGAGAGAGAGAAAGAGAACAAGGAAGACTCCCAGATGCCAAAGGGAAGTAGCACAAAGTAGCACATTTTTCAGCTGCTTTTGCTCTGACCAATGCACTTGGCTGCCTAACAAAAAGCTCAAGCCCATGGGCTCTCACACCCTTCCCAATGCCCGCCGACCGAAGACCATTCCTCTGGTGCTGTGAAGTCACGAGCTAGTTATTTCAAGTTCACAGGAAGGTCGGAGCATGAGTGGAGGGAAGGAGGTGCCCTGGTTTATGTGAGATGGACTTTTTCCTCTTCTGTTTATTTTCCCCGATGCTTCTGTTTTTCTCCCAAGCTCAAACCTGGCCTTTGCTGTAGAAAGTTCTCAGATGATGTGTGTGTGTTCTTTCTTTTGCTCTGAAATACGTGGGTGTCTTCAGCTCACTTTCAGTTTTAGAGGTGACTTCAAAGCTATTTTCCTCCTCAAGCTCTTGAGGGCTGCAGGTAACTTATTTCTTTACTTTTTTTTGGGGGGGGGTCACACCTGATGACACTCAGGGGTTACTCTTGGCTATGAACTCAGAAATCACTTCTGGCTTGGGGGACCGTATGGGATGCTGGGGGATGAAACCGCAGTCTGTCCTGGGTCAGCCGTGTGCAAGGCAAACGCCCTACTGCTGTACCAGTAAATTTTTTTTTGGGGGTCACACCCGGCAGTGCTCAGGGGTTACTCCTGGCTCCATGCTCAGAAATCACACCTGGCAGGCTCGAGGGACCATATGGGATGCCAGAATTTGAACCAATGATCCTCAGCATGAAAGGCAAATGCCTTACCTCCATTCTATTTCTCCAGCCCTGTCTTTCTTATTTTTGATGAACTTAATAGTGATGCCCAACTGCATAAGGTCCCTCTTCCCCAGATCTTCCACTCCTGCTTAGTTGCCTCCTCACTTCCTACTCCTGGATGATATTGTTGCGATGACGGCGGGTGGTGGCCCCCATGTGGATGTGGTATTGTTTGTGTGCCCTTGAGGTCTGTGTCACTTGCACACTTAGACAACATTTGGGTGGGGAAGAGCACTTCGGTGCCTGCACAGGGCCTCCAGTGGTGGTGGGGCTCTATCCTGGCTAGATAGGATAGATAACTTTTTGCCTGTGAAGCTCTGATGGTGGTGGGTGCATCATACCCTTTCCTAGCAATGCTCACATGTGTCTGTTTGTGGAGGTAACTGGAAATTACTTGCAATTCTGGGGACTAGGAATGGCAAAGGTGCCAGGCACAAGTAGTAGAACTATCAGCACTGTGTTTTGTGCATGCTGGAGGACTGGGCATGGAACTCGTGACCTCATACCTACATGATAGCTTTTTTGTTTGCTCGTTTGTTTTTGGACCACACCTGGTGACTCTCAGAGGTTACTCCTGGCTATGCACTCAGAAATTGCTCCTGGCTTGGGGGACCATATGAGATGCTTGGGGATCAAACCACAGTTCGTCCTAGGTTAGCGCGTGCAAGGCAGATGCCCTACAGCTTGCACCACCGCTCTGCCCAGGTATGTTAGCTATTTTAATCACTGAACCACTTCTCACCCACCTCCTACTTTATTTACATACTTATCAGTGCTTCAACCGTACCTGATGGTGCTCAGGGTTTACTCTGGGTTCTGTGCTCATTAGTCACTCAGTGCTTGGGGGACCATGTGCAGTGCTGGGGATTGAATTGAGGTCTGTTGAATGCAAGGCGTTGTCTTAACCCTTGTACCATCTTTTTGACCTTCTGTTTTACTTTTCATGACTAGGAAATGAATGAGTTCCTTTCTCATTTTTACCCCCTAATTTTTTATCGTAACACTATGATTTTATTCAGTTGTTTATAAAACAGTCAAACCCCAATCCTACCACCAGTGTGGCCTCTTCTTCGGTGTCCCCAATTTCCCATCCACCACCATAGTCTATACAAACAAATGTACTTCATATGTTTGTTTGTACTTCAATGTACTTGTTCATTGTACTTCAATGTTGTTTGTTACAATACACAGGCAAATGGAATTATGAAAACTTAGATCCACATGGGTCAGGTTGAAACGATTGTTTTATTTTTCCATGGTATAACTGAAGTCAGTGTTTGAGGATTTACTGGGCTGCGGTGGTACTAGCTGAGCCTTCTGTGTTATTGTTTAGACTCACTGAGCTTGGTAGATTCCTATGGAACTTTTCCTGTGTCTCAGGTTTCCTCTAATAATACACACTATATTGAGGTGTTCAGGATCTATAGATCTGAAACAAATTGGGTGACTTGGAAATTCAATAATGTTACGTTGTGAAGTTGGGCCATCTCTGTTGGCAGGTTAGGGTATAGCGCTGGGCTGCCGTGGGGAAGATCTGCAACCCCCCACAACCTTTCACTTCTTCTGAGCAGGCCACAAAGGTATCAACCTTGACCAAGTTACTTGGAAAGTATGACAATCATTATTTTCTTTTTCTTCTCTTTCTCTTTCATATGGAATTTTTTGGGGAGGGGATGGATCTTAGGAAATAAATGCCTTTGATCCTGGCTTTGTTTCAATTCTCCCAGGAACCAACTATTGGAACATTTCTTCCCAAGAGCAGTGCCCTGTAAGAGGGGTTAGAAACTAAGGATGCAGGGGCTGGAGTGATAGCACAGCAGTAGGGCGTTTGCCTTGCATGCAGCTGAACCAGGACAGACCTGGATTTGATTCCCGGTGTCCCATATGGTTCCCTGAGCTGTCAGGAATGATCCCTGAGTGTCACTGGGTGTGACACCCCCCCCCCAAAAAAAAGGGAAACTAAGGATGGAGGGAGAAATAATGGAGCTGTGGCCCAGCTATGGGCCAAAATGCTGCCACCTCAGGAGTGGATGAGGTTACCCCACTCTGCCTGCAGCTGAAGAGGTGCTTGGGGTGGGTTTCAGCCTAGACCTGCCTCTCCTGGCAGATTTTCTTCTTCTTCTTCTTCTTCTTCTTTTTTTTTTTTTTAATCCACACCTGGAGAATTTTCAGGACTTATTCCTGGCAGGGCTCAGGGCAATGAAAAGGGTGCTGAGGATTGAACCCAGGTTGATTGCTGCAAGGTAAACTCCCTTCCCCAATGTACAAACCTTTTGGCCCTAAGATCTTGGTCCTTGTCAATGCTCAGACACTTCCAGGACCTCACTCCCCAAATGGCTCATTCTCCCTGTGAGAGAGGCATCCACCTCTCGCCCTTGCTCAGATCAGCCTTGGCACACACTGGCAGCACCTGTGCGTCCTTCGCCTGCTCCCTTGTTGATCTTGTGTTGGCATCTCAGCTTACACGTCACAGAATACGTACTTCCCTCATACATGGGAACTGTGGCTGAGACAGCCCCAAGTCCGCTGAGCCAGACAGCTCTGAGCACTTCCGAATAGCCTGCTCACTTTTTGATGGGTGCCAGCCAGCCTCACCACGCACTGCGTGGTTATCGCTCCTGGCATGTATAGGGGCAGAAGCAAGGCAGAGAGGTGCCAGGCCTGACCCACGGCTGTAGAAATCTAGGGTTGAACCCATCAGCTGGCCTCCCAATGAGATCGGGAGCTTTCTGTTTATTTCTCTGCATTGAAAGCCCTGCACTGCAAAAAATTACAAAGTCAGGCCCTAGAATGCAGAAGCATAACAGAAAACTGCCCTCTCTTAGAATTTTGAGATAAGCACTGTTTACTTTTTCTTTTCTTTTTCTGATTTGTTGTTTGGGCCAGTGGTGCTCAGGGCTTACTCCGGACTCTGCCCAGATCACTCCTAGTAGACTTAGGGGACCCTGGATTGTTGCTAGAGATTGAATTCAGGTTGGCTGTGTGCAAGGCAATTGGCTAACGTGTTGCACTATCTCTTGGGGCCCCATATTTTTTTATTTTTTATTTTTTCAGTCCTGCTCAGGGAACAGAACTTAAAGTGAAGATCAGTCACAAACCCTGGACCTGTTTTATTCTTTCTCCTCCTGGCAAGGGTCTGCCACTCTTAACATTCATTTTGTGGGACCCATTTTACTTTTCTTTTCCTTCCAGCTCAACATTGTCTAATATTGATGTCTTATTACTTTTTTTTTTAAAAAAAAATAGTATCTTTATTTAAGCACCATGATTACAAACATGTTTGTAGTTGGGTTTCTTGGCCCCCTTCTTTTTATTTTAGATTACACCTTTATTTATTTGATTTCCTCCCCCTTCCCCTTCTGTATATTGTTGTTGTAATGTTGTGATCACCGGTGTGTGTGTGTGTGTGTGTGTGTGTGTGTGTGTGTGTGTGTGTGTGTGTGTGTGTGATAGTCTGACAGTAATGTGACTGGAAACAGCTTGCAGAACTGTGGATCTCAGATGTCAGAGCTGCCTGGGTCGTGCTGGGCACATGTGATGACTCAAGGGATTTGTACTCAATACCAGGGATGCCCTCCTTACCCTGCCTTTGTGCCCTTGTGTGCCCTGTGACTCGGGTGTCCCTCTCATCTGCACTGGCTGGGGGTTCATACTCAGTCTTCCCCAGGGTGTGTTAGTGTCGAGAAAGAGGCTGAACTTGATTCTGGCTTCTTTTCTCTGTTAGATCTTCCCTCCTAGGATACTGGTCAGGGCAGCTTTAGTCGAATCCTCTGCAGACTGTTGGTAGGTGATCCTTAGGTCCCTGCAGGCATCCTCCAAGCTCATCATCAATATTCAGGGGGCTGGGAGATGGCTCTGTGAGTAAGGCACAAATGCAAGTCCTTGGGTTGGGTCCCTGGCTGCTATAGGATGTACTGAACACAATCCTGGGATCTCTTGCATCACAAAGATTTGTGCTCACAGCACAAGAAATGTGTGTGTGTGTGTGTGTGTGTGTGTGTGTGTGTGTGTGAGAGAGAGAGAGAGAGAGAGAGAGAGAGAGAGAGAGAGAGAGAGAGAGAGAGAGAGAGAGAGAGAGAGAGAATGAACACTCTTCGTGCTCATTGCAACTACTTTAACAGAGGCAAGGGAAGGAAGGAGGACAGAGAAGAAAGAACAGAACTTAATCAGAGCCCTAATAATGCTGCTTTCATGGTCATAATTCTGAATTTCAGATTCAGAGAAGCTGAAATTGGCAGTGGGGAGAGTGAAAAGAAGGGGAGTCCAAGGGTTACCCTTTTCTTTCAGAGAATCAGGAGAAAAGTCAGAAACCCAGGTAGAGGAAGAGGACAGGCTGGTTTGTTGTGGGGATGAGGGGGACACCTGACTTCCTCTGTGCCAGCCCTGGCCTTGCACCCTGAAAATACTCTCTTGGAGGTCTCCCTGGCCAGATGTACTTGAGGATTTGCTTTCCCTCTCCACATCCGATTGTCCAGGTAATCAAACTTGGTCCTGCTGGGCTGGCCCCTCTCAATCTGCCTGCCTGTAACTTGGCCTGAAGAGTGGAAAGCAGAGAGGGAACTTGATCTTTCTTGATTCTGATTCCGCTGGGCCTGGGCCTGCAGCAGCACAGACCACAGCCTTCCAGACCACCCCGCAGATCCACACCTAGTGGCAAACCACTAGGAAAAGGAATCTGAGCCAGCAGTGAGAATGGGGCCCTCCAAGTGGGCATGGCTGCTTTTTCATTTTTAAAAACAAAACCAAAAAAAAAAAAACTTGAGACTAGTTTAGTTTGGTCGTGTGGCCCCCTAGCAGGATGGGGGGAGGCTGAGTGGGGAGAAGGGAGTTGGAAGGGGACAGGTACCTGCAGCTCCTGGAGCCCTTTGGAGCTGAGCATCTAAGAAACCTGCAGAAATACTATATACCTATAGGTCCAGAAGGCCCCCCTACCATATGTACATACAAGGACTGGATGAGGCCAGGCACCAGGCTTTTGTTTTTTATTGGGGGTCACACCAGTGATGCTCAGGGGTTACTCCTGGAATCAATCCTGGCATGTTTCGGATTCTGGGAATTGAATTCGATTTGGCTGTGTGCAAGGCAAGCACTGTATCATCTCTTTCTTTCTTTCTTTCTTTCTTTCTTTCTTTCTTTCTTTCTTTCTTTCTTTCTTTCTTTCTTTCTTTCTTTCTTTCTTTCTTTCTTTCTTTCTTTCTTTCTTTCTTTCTTTCTTTCTTTTCTTTCTCTCTCTCTCTCTCTCTCTCTCTCTCTCTCTTTCTCTCTTTCTCTCTTTCTTTTCTTCCCATACCCGTTTGACACTCAGGGGTTACTCCTGGCTATGCGCTCAGAAATCGCCCCTGGCTTGGGGGGACCATATGGCCCCATATCATCATTTCAACCCTGGGAAGTGCTTTGGTTTTTGTACTGAGATCACCATGGAATTAGTCTAGAGGAATCAGGCCTCAGGTAGACAAGGACTGGAATAGAAATTTGTGTGGACCAATGATTTTCTCTTTTTTCTTTTTTGGTTTTTGGGTCTTAACCAGATATGCTCAAGGATCACGCCAAGCATAGCTTGGAAGGCCATATAGGATGCTGGGCATCAGATCTGAGTCTGATGTGTGCAAGGGGAGTGTTCTACCCATGGTAATATCTCTCCAGTCCCTGGTTTCATGATTTTCAACCTCAGATTTGTAGATCAGAGCTGATACACAAGGTGTGAAAATCATCGTCTGTTATAGGGGTGCCCCATTGTATCAGAAGAACAGTGCTCAGATGGGTACTGGTTTCTGGGTGCTGATAGTGTGAAGACCACTGACCCAGTAAAGTCATGAGTGGCAATCAACCCTCAAACCACATCCTACAACATGTCCAAGGCACTCTTCTGGGAAAGGGGGGGCACATGCCATCTCACAGAAAGCCCCCACCCAGCTAGTGATTCCTTCGAGCTTGAAACAGGGGCCATCTTTGGTGACAAGAGAGATTATATTTCGGGCTCCCTGGGTTGAATATCTGTATTTTTTTTAAATTTTGATTTCATTGAAACAATTTTGATCAACAGAATCCTTCATAGTTGAATTTGAGATATACATTGAATCAGGGCCCTTCCCACCACCAGTGTCATCCTCCCTCCATTATCTATATTCTTTTTTTTTGGGGGGGGCCACACCCAGCGGCACTCAGGGGTTACTCCTGGCTATCTGCTCAGAAATAGCTCCTGGTAGGCACGGGGGACCATATGGGATGCCAGGATTTGAACCAACCACCTTAGGTCCTGGATCAGCTGCTTGCAAGGTAAATGCCGCTGTGCTATCTCTCTGGCCCCTCATTATCTGTATTCTTCAATGTCCTGTCCACCTGGAGAGGAGTCCAGGGAAGCAGGTTCCAAGATGGTTTAGCATTGGGTCTCCCAACATGTACTTGCTCAGAAGGGTGGAGAGAATAACTAGAACTTATTTATTTTTGGGGGGGTGCCTTTGAAGTTGTGCTCAGGGGTCCCTGCAGCCATTGCCAGTGATACTGAGCCACTTTGCCAGATGCTTCCATGAAGGGTCCTGTGATGTGGTGCTACTCAGGCCTGTGGTGTTGGGGATCACTAGGCTGCCACATAATGCATGTGGGGGGGGGGTGTATATTTCAGAGCCATACCTGAACCTGGTGGTTCAATGGGACCAGGGGAAATGTGGGATCAAGTAGATGGAACCCACAGGTATAGGTAGACCTGAACCTCGACCCTTATCTTCCAGCCTCATAGAGCCAACATTTATTGAAAAAACTTTTTTTTTTTCTTTTATCTCTGCCTTTGAGCAAGTCTAATTCACCTCAGTGTTAGTCTCAAATGATGCAACCTCATAGTCCTATGATTTTTTTGCGGGTTTGTTCCTGCTGGTGAGCCAATGTTAAATTATAAATATACCATGGTTAAGAGTTCATTTTATGATTTGTTCCGGGAGGAGGCATTCATAATGTTAAACTTCCTTGTTTCTCCTCTGGCGGTTTAGCAATGGCAGCAAATATCATTTATTATGCTTTGGAGGGCAGGCTGTTTTCCACAGTCTTTCAATTTAACATCACGCTGACTTTTTCAGCCCTGGAGGGGAATGTTATCATTTGGAGTTATTCGATAGCGGGTTTCACTGCCACATGACTGTGCCCGTGGCATGAAGGTATGCTGCTAGCTGGTTTCTGTGGGAGAGAGGGACGTGGTTTTCCCAGGATTGCCTCATTCTCTATTCATGAGAACTGCAGACAAGTTAAAAGAAACTTCAGCAAGGTTTCAAACCTTCTCCATGGTTCAGAAAGCTCCATTAGCTCAGAAGAAGTGACCACTGAGTCCTTCCTCCCAGATCATGTGAGAAATTACAAAGTGTTTCTCAGATATCGGAAAGAGCCAACTCCAGTTCTTGGTTTTGAACTTGGTTTGGGGTATATTTTTTTCAGCCACCTGTGAATCATTCTACTAGAAATAACCTATTACCATCTCTTCCTGCAGGCGAGGAGCTGCAGAACCAAAATCTTACCCTAGAATCGTCTCATTCCAAAGCTGGTGATTGAGGCCCAGAATATGGCTCTGAGACAAAGCTTAGGCCTTGCAGACCTGAGACTAGAACCTCAAAAGATACCCAAAGTCATAAAGCCTGTGAGAGGCTTTGCCCGACATTTTCTGATTCATGATTCCCAATGCAGTGTCCATCTAAATGGGTGGGAGAGGTAATTTCAGAGGTCACATGGATGCAGCTTTAGTTTAATGATCATTGTATTATTAGTATGTATTAGGGGAAAAGGCAGAGTGGAATGAACCCCACAGATCCTGGGATAGGTCTGCATGAGGTAAAGCAGAATTCATGGCATTTGAGGATATGATTCTGCTTCTAGAAAAAGGCCTAGAAGGAAGAGGTGCCTGGTGCCTGGCTTGAGCCAAGGTGGTGCTGGAATGACGTGTGAACTCAGTGCCACATCTATTCATGGGTCCACTGGAACCAGGGAACCTTGGGCATCCTGCTCATCCCCTTTAGGATCTTTTCTTGGGATTGCACCCCCAGCTTTCTCCATCCTTCTCACGTGTGCACCCTCAGTTCTTGCTCCAGTCATTCCTTCTCTTGGGTGGTCACCGCTCCTGAGGATGAGGTTGGATTTTCTCCCAGGCACTCTGGCAATGCTTCTGCTGTGACAGGACCTTCCCGATGATGCCCTAGGACTTGACCACCCACCCATTGGTCCACATCGTCAAAATAATATATTGGTTAAAAAAAATGATTTCTTTATCTTGATTCCTCTCCTGGTCTTCTTTCCTTCACTGTTGTCATTGCAGTGATGGGTGGTGCTGTGCACTGGTGTGTGTGTGTGTTTGTGTGTGTGTGTGTGTGTGTGTGTATGTGTGTGTGTGTGTGTGCACATACCTGGTTGGGTTGCCAGAACATTCAGCAGTGGTGCCTGTTGGGATACTCATATACTCGGGCATGGCACTCACCCATGTTTCTGCTCTTACACACATGTTCACCAGGGGTCATGTTCACTCTTGGTTTAGGGGAACACTTTAGGATTGGGGTTCTTGCTGGGACTACTGGGATGTCACACTTGCTCTCTAGAGCTGGCATTTCCTGGCCATGGTACTCTCACATCTTTTTCATTGTGGTATTTGTTGAGGGGTCACACCCCTTTGGGACTCACACATCTGTCAGTGGTGTGGCCTGAATTTGCCTGTGGTGGTGGATGGGTGGGGGCACCATGGACAGCAGAGTTCCAAAATGAGGTGTGGTTCCATGGGACACCGAGCATTTGACCATATGTATGAAAAGCAGATGCTTTAATCTCCAGCACTATTCTTCGGGGCCCAAGAGTTCCACCTCTTGTCTTTTTCCATGGGCTCCACCTCAGTGTTCCTGTCTGTAAGATGGCACAGTGATGCAATGGAAGGTGCCTGTAGCATGTTTACAATACATGGAACCTTGCTGCCAGCCTATGCCATCTTAAAGGTCCTTCTTCTTTGAGTGGGCACATGGGCAGAGTTCACAGGGACCCCAAGGGCCCTTTCCTATTTCACTCTGTCAGTTTTTCTCTTTCAAATAAAAAAGCAACCAGAAAAAGGCTCCTTATTAGCATATTTTCACTTCCAAGTTTAGTTTCTTTCTTCTCTTTTTTACATTTTTTTTTCTGGATGATAGCTCTCTTGAACTCATAGAGCCACACATGTGCTTTTCATTGACCCATTTTACAGACACTTGTTACATATTAAACATCTTAAAACCTTAGAGGAGGGAATTAAAAACCCTAACATTTACAAACAAAAATTGCTCTTAAAACCTTCTAGAACTTAAAAATCTTTTCACACGTTTCATGTTCCCACTTTAATTTTGCAGCACCAATTAACTTCAATTTTATTTACCACTAGCCTGTGAAACATGGAACCAATTTGTGCTTGAATGTATTTGGAACTTTTTACTCAGTACAGATCATGTAGTCAGTACCAAGGGAAGTAGTACAAGTGGTACAAAGGCTGAACACATGCTTGGCATGCAGGAGGCCTGGGGTCTATCCCCAGTACCTTGTGATTCCCTGAACACAGAGCTGAGAGTAGCCTCTGAGCACTGCCAGGCATGGCCCAAACCTGTCCTCTCCTCCAAATCATGTAGTCACCCCTGAATTTGTAGTTACCTGGCACTGGGCCCATATTTGTATGTTGGCATCCAGGTTCTAGACAATAAAGCTTCTGTACGGTGTTCACAGTGGCACTATGTAAATAGTTGCAGGCTCTTCCGGCCTGGTTTGCAGACACAGACAAGGCAACATGACCTTTCTTTATCTTCATCCCCTTGTGGATCAAATAGGATGAGTTTGACTCTTCCTCCTGTCTTGTTGGGAAAGATGGTGGAAAGAGAATCAGCTTTGGCACTCACACACTGGTGAGAAACCATCCAGTGCAGTAGCAAAGTGTTTCCTGCAGGGACTTTCAAAGCAGAGGGTCCCAAACAGATCTGTTCTATTGTCCCATTTTCAGAAATATAAACCGGGCACTGCTGTCTGCCCTGAACAACTACCTTTTTATTTTTATTTATTTATTTATTTATTTATTTATTTATTTATTTATTTATTTATTTATTTATTTTTGTTTTTTTGGGCCACATCTGGTGATGCTCAGGGGTTACTCCTGGCTATGTACTCAGAAGTCGCTCCTGGCTTGGGGGACCATATGGGATGCTGGGGGATTGAACTGTGGTTCGTCCTAGGCTAGTGCTGGCAAGGCAGACACTTTACCTCTAGTGCCACCGCGCCGGCCCTGACAACTACTTTTTTAAACTCAACAACGTGTCCCCTCATTGCACCTGACACTATCGATGTCCCAGGTTGATTCAGGTATGACTTTTTTTAGGTGCTTTGCAAGCATTCAAATATTTTCTGGAATAATCAACAGGAGCGGCTTCACTCCCGTTAGTCTTTCTGTCAACACCAAAACACATGCTGCATGCTGTGTTTGCACACTTAGTGAGCAGTGAGGGTTCTGGGGTTTGCTATCAGGTCTGGGTTTTCTTTGCACTCTGGAAGTCTCTGAGAGGAGCATTTAGCTAAGTGAATGAAACAGGTATCTGAGATTCTAGAATCTTGTGGCAGTGGTTGGTCATCTGGTCCATAAGCATGAGAGAGGTTGAAAACCAAAACTTGTCAATTTCTCCTGCCTCTGCTGACTTGCCTTGCAAACTTTCCGGGCATCTCACCCCCTCTCCCCTTTTCACAGCAGAGCCCTTGCTGACTGCCACTTTCTTCCATGAATCACCCTGGCATTTTGTCCCCTCCCTCCTAAGCCCTGCTGTGGCCTTGCTCTCTGATAAAGGCTTGCACTTTCATACAAATGACCAGTCTTGCTCACTTTTTTTTCTCCTGGTGCTGTGAATGTTGGCACCATTGGCATGGAATGCTGTGCCTGCCCAGGGTTGCCCAAGGCAGATCGGTCATCCAGACTTCATCTGGTCCAGGATTTCTTTCCTGCTCTGTCACCCTCCCAAGTGGGCTCACTTCTCTAAGACCCTATTCCTGGTTTCTTGGTGAATACTGGGTCATACCCATTCTTGGCATCTAAAAAAACCTGATTTCCAGGAGCTGGAGTGATACCACAGTGGTAGGGCATTTTCTTTTTCATTTTTTGTTTTTGTTTTTGGGCCACACCCGGTAGTGCTTAGGGGTTACTCTTGGCTATCTGCCCAGAAATAGCTCCTGGCAGGCACAGGGGACCATATGGGACGCCGGGATTCAAACCAACCACCTTAGGTCCTGGGTCGGCTGCTTGCAATGCAAACGCCGCTGTGCTATCTCTCCTGTCCCAGTGGTAGGGCATTTTCCTTGCTCATGGCTGAACTGGGACAGACCCAGGTTTGATCCCTGGCATCCCAGATGGTCTCCCCGAGCCTGCCAGTAGCTATTTCTGAGCACAGAGCCAGGAGTAACCCCTGAGTGCCGCTAGGTGTAGTCCAAAAACCAAAAAAGAAGAAAAAATAAAGAAGACCTGATTTTCGTGAGACTGTTCACAGAGGCCCTTCAGTGAACTCAACTACCTCCTCCCTCTCTCCCTGCCTCAGAGTCTAAACTCTTGCACACCCTCTAGGCAGTCTTATGTCAGCTGTTTCATAGTTAGTTTGGATGTATATCAGGATGTTATTTAATACATCTTCATCACACGAAAGAAGATGCTGCCATTTTGATCTCCATGGGTGCCACACTTTGTCTGTAAATAGGCACTTTTGCCAACGTCTACAGACTCCAGTTGGCCTGGGGTTATTTTATTTTTGGAGTTGTGGGCATGGAATGAGGCATGCTGACAGATTCAAAAGGGCCTTATTTCCCCTTTTTCATCCTTGTGTTTCGGTCTCCCCTCCACCCCTCATCTTCAGGCTTCCATTTTTACTTTCTTTCTACTGAGAAAGCTTCAAGCTCACTTCAAAGAGTTGACTTCAAAGTCTCTTTGGCCGAGAATTGCTGACCACTGGGGCCTCCAGGAGTTGGCGTCAATGGAAGACCTTGTGTTGGTTGCATTGAAGGGTTTTGGGATTCCTATTTTTACAGTCTTATTAAACGAGATGGGGGCGGGTGTGGAACAATACAAAAACATCTGCTCCTTTGAAAAATAAAAATCAGATATCAGCCACTGTAATTCCATAAGTACTCTAGATATCTCAAAGAAAGAGGAGAAAGAAAGAAAAGAAAGCAGTTTTTCAATTGGTGAAAAAAACATCATTAAAAAAAGCTTATATGGGGGTTGAAGAGATAGCACAGCAGTGTTTGCCTTGCAAGCAGCCGACCCAGGACCTAAGGTTGTTGGTTCGAATCCCAGCATCCCATATGGTCCCCTGTGCCTGCCAGGAACTATTTCTGAGCAGATAGCTAGGAGTAACCCCTGAGTGCTGCCGGGTTTGGCCCAAAAACCAAAAAAACCAAAAACCAAACAAACAAAAAAAAAAACCCAAAACAAACAAACAAAAAAACCAAAAATAAAAAAAATAAAAAAAGCTTATATGTGGTCATGCCTTTTTTGTTTGTTTTTGAGCCATGCCTATTGGAGTTCAGTGATTACTTCTGACTCTACACCCAGGAATCACTCCTGGTGGGCTCTGGGGACCATATGGGATGCTGGGGACTGAATCCAGGTCAGTCACATGCCAGGCAAGTGTTCTACCTGCTGTACTATTGATCTGTCCCTATAATGTCTTTGTTACAGAATTGGGATGGGTCTCAGGTCTCAGGGACAATATTTTTCAAGATGGCCAGGTCAGGTTGAATGTCACAGCAGAGAGAAGAGTCCAAGTTACGTAGGTCTTATACTCAGCTTCCCTTAGCACCTTGGGTATGAGCTGAGAGAGGAGATGGAAGATGGAAGGATACGGAGCCTATGCTATGAACCCTTGGATACTTCTCATCTGGGAGTGAGGAAAAAACATCTTCCTGCTTCCTGTGAGGGCCAAAAAGACCTATAGTGGGGTCAGTCTTCTTTCTATCTGTCAGTGTCACCCAACACTCTGCAGCCACCATGCTGAGAGTACCATAGGATAGGGATGAAACTGAGAGCCCCATTCCACTCCCAGTTTATGGATGGTTTTAGGGGATGCCAATATCCTTCCAGAAGGCAGACAGAGAGGCCTGGAGGCGGCCTTCTGCTCGCCACAACTTCTCCTGGCTGTGCTGCTGGGGCAGCTGGCAGGCAGCCCAGCTGCCTCTTTCTCCTGCTTTCAGGGAGAGAGGAAGTAGATGACCCCCTTTAGCCCTGAGCAAGGAATAGCCAGGGACCCACTTCCCTACTGTCCAGTGCCTGCTGAGGGTGTCACCCACAGAACTCTCGGAGTATGAAAAAAATATCAAAAAAGGGTGCCAGAGCTATGGGACAGCAGGAAGGGCACTTGCCTGGCATGCAGCAGATAAGGATTTGATCCCTGGCATCCCCTATGGTTTGCTGAGCACTGCCGGGAATGAACCCTGAGCACAACTGGGTGTAGCCCCCAAACCTACTCAATCCTCTTTCTTGATTGGCAGTGGGTACCCAGATGCCAGCTTTTCTCAGACCACTCAGATGTGGGGGGTCCTCTGTCCCCCCAAATTCTACTGATCTAGGATGGTTAGCAGGCATGCCTTCTGGAATGAGGACAGAAATTCATTAGTTAAAAAAAAAGCCCGTGTTCATTTGTGGTGCTGAGTGTCCAGGCTCCCCCAGGCAGTGACCCCATCTGCTTGTGGGCACTTCTTAGTCCTGGGGAAATGGACTGTATCTCCTCCTGGTGCCCGGAACAGTCTGAGTCAGTGGACTCTCCCGCCTGCCTGCCTGGCAGAAGGAAGCTTCTTCGTTCATTTTGAAACCTTGATGGGAACCGTGTGGCTCAGCAAAATGGAATGGAGGAAGCTCTTCACATGAGGTGCAGGGTTGGCTGGACTTTGGCCACCGAAGGCCTTGGCTATCGCTGCCCGTTCTTCTTGAAATAGCCACTTTTCCGGCTGGGGTGCACACTGGGCAGCCACCACTACCACCACCACATGGCTGTGCTCCTTGGAGGCCTCTGGGATGGTCCCTGGAGACACGTAGGAGGGCTGTGGAGGAAGATTAGGGAGTTGGCTTTTGCCCCTGTCCCAGCATTGAATATTGTCACATTTGGAGCGAGTGACTTGGGGAACCCAGGTTTTTCCACATCTGTAAAATGGTGGATGCATCTGTGGGCCAATGAAGAAAGTCATTGGCTCTTCCTGAAAGGGTCACTTTGAGTTTCAGATTGAACAAACCATGGATAGTTTGATGTGACTGAGGAAGGCTCTAGAAGTTTGGATTTTGGACCTTAACTCTTAGAAGAGGCTGTGAACAGCATCTCCTACTCCCTTACGTGCTGGTGCCAGTACTGTAGGGACTATGATTTTCTTCTTCCACCACTGAGTCTGCTCATGGTACTGGGATCATGACACTGGTGGGCTCCCAAGGTCTCCTGATAGTGCTCACAGCTCTAATTACCAGGACTTCCTATACCTCGGATCCCATCACTTTTATTATTTTATTTTATTTATTTTTTGGGGGGCACACCCAGTGGCACTCAGGTGTTAGGTCTGGCTCTGCGCTCAGAAATCACTCCTGGTAGGCTTGGGGACAATTGGGATGCTGGGGATTGAACATGGGTCTGTTCTGTGTCAGCTGCATGCAAGGCAAACACCCTACTGCTATGCTATTGCTCTGGCCCCAATTTTATTTTAGGTTTTAAGGGCCATACCCAGCAATGTTCATGGGTTACTCCTGGCTCTGTACTCAGGAATCACTCCTGGCCAGACTCAGAGGGGACCAGATGGGATTGCCCTGTTTGGCCACATGCAAAGCACACACCCTACCTATTGTACTATCTTTCTGGCTCCTTGCCCGCATCACTCCCATCTTCTTTATGGAGTTAACTTCCTGTTTGGGAAGGGCAGGTGAGAGGTGCCAGAAAGATTTGGAAGGAAGAAAGAAAATTTCTGATTCAAACTTCCTCAGGCAGGCCTGACTCAGGTGCTCAGTCACCTGGGCAGAGAGAAGGTGATGCCAATGCTGACAGCCTTTTGTGGGACTGTATCTGGGTGGTGAGGGTGGGTCTAAGTAGGGTGACTTCTAAGTATCCCCACTTCAGGAGCAGCTGAAGAGGAAGTTAACAGGGTGGGGAGTTCGTAGCTCTTCTAAGCCATTCACCCCATTTCCCTTGCCCTTGTTCACAAGTGTTTCACTATTTAAAAAAATTCAATTAGAGCTGGATCAATAGTACAGTGAGTGGGTAAGGCATTCACCTTGCATGTGTGGGCCTGGGTTCGATCTCTGGCACCCCATATGGTCCTGTGAACACTGCCAGATTGATCATTAAATGCAGAGTCAGGAGTAACTCCTGAGCACTGCAGTAGGGTGAAACCAAATGAAACGAATGGGCCAGAGTGATAGCATAGAAGTAGAGTGTTTGCCTTGCACGCTGCTGACCTAGGACAGACCTGAGTTCAATCCCTGACATCCTATATGTTATTCTGAGCCTGCCAGGAGTGATTTCTAAGGGCAGACCCAGGAGTAACCCCTGAGCACTGCTAAATTTTCTCCTCCCCCCAAATAAACAAACAAAAATTTCACAGTATTTTATTGGGAATCTCAGGCGTTGACAAAGTTTGGTTTCCAGGGACACCACAGGGCCATGTCCAAGAGTTTCATGCCAACCCTTATGGGTGCCTTGGCACTTGCCACCCCTTGACCTTGCTATGCACACTGGCTTTTTCTTTGGGGTGCGCTTTGCATCCTCCATGAGAATGGCAGCCACAGAAGGGCCAGGTGTTAGTGATTGGCATCTAGTGGGCACCTCGGGACTATTGGAATGCAGGAGTGGATGGGCTTAGAATGTCTCCACCCCCATCTGGAACCTAATTGCTTAAACGTGGCTCACCACCACTTCAAGTGGGATCATATCTTTGAATGTGGGGGGGGGCAGGTCATAAAAATTGGTTGTAAGATAAATTTGTGATTTACGTTTAGAGTTTGGTCAGTCTGAGCAATTTCTGAGCGCAATTTCTGAGGGCAATTTCTGAGCGATTAGTCAGGAGGAACCCTTGAGCATCAAACGGGTGTGGCCCGAAAAAACAAAAAACAAACAAACAAAGAAAGTATATACTATATACTATACTGGGAGGTACTCAGGGGCTACTCCTGGCTTTGTGCTCAAGAATTGCTCCTGGTGGAACTTGGGGACCATAGTGATGCTGGGGATTTGAAATGAGATCAGCTGCATGTAGGGTAAGCACCTTGTTCTCTCTGAGCTCTTTGACCTATATTCCTATTTTAGATATGTGGGTTGCATAAAATTTCAGGGGCATAAGGGTTATGACTTGAAAAAGGTTAGAAGCCCAGGCTTTGAGCAAGGGCTCTCAAAGAGAGGTCCTGGGTTCTCTGAAGGGCCCTGAGACCCTTTAGGGAGTTGGTGCAGTTAGAACTCTTTCAGGAATATTGCATTGCCATTTTGCTTTCATTCTCTTGTGAGTGCAAATCTCAGTGAAGTGACATTTCCCCCAAGAACCTGTTCATTCATGGCAGCTCAAAGCCATGGGGGGTGGAAAGCCACTCAAAGGACAATTAATGCCAAGATTCAGGGTTTTCCCTAAAGGAGAAAATGAAGAGTGGACGGGCTTATTTTCCAAGTCCACAGTGCTGCAAGTAGTTCCAAACCACCTCTCTTAGTTTTTGATGTAGTATCAAAGAAAATGATCTTTCTCTCTCAACTTTTTCTTGTGTGTGAGACTCGGGTTTCTTCCTTTCCTTGCGGCCTCCTGTCCGTGTTGTAACATCGAATGCAGAGGCCCCTGGGAGGATCCAGCTGTCTCTGATTAAGCCAGACATAAAAGAAACGTTGGGAAAATCTAAAGAAAGGCGATTCGTCTTATTAAGGCATTTCCCCCGTGTACTGGAAAATAAAGTTTTTCCTAAAGATGCTCTTCTTGTTATTATGACCAAAAGCTCTTTGGTGTCCTGGGTAATTGTGAAGAGCATAGCAGGATCCTGAGAGCTGGACAGAGTCCATGGACTGGTGGAACAGCAGTGACCCTGTAGAAAGGTCTCCCGATTTTTTTCCAGTGACCTGCAGTTGTCGAACACTTCTTCTTTGCCTGCCTGTCCTGGGGATGCGCTGGTCTTTCCAGATGCCAGGCAAGCACGGGGCATCTTCCTGGACCTTGCTGCTTTTTGTTGTTGTAGTTGTTGAGAGCAGGGCTGGACGGGGTGATCAGATGTGTGTGTGGTCTCCTCCAACTCTCCCATCTAACTAGTTAATTTTGGGAAATTTCTCCAGTGTTAACTCTGTCCACTCCATCCAGAGAGACTAAGTGGCTGTGATTTTTAATGAACTTTAGCGATTCTGCACTTAGATAGGCCCAGGATCACTTCTGTCTCCACGAGGTTTTTGTTAACATTTTTACGTTTTGTTTTGTTTTGTTTTTAGTTTTTGGGTCACACCCGGCAGCGCTCAGTGGCTACTCCTGGCTCTACGCTCAGAAATCGCCCCCAGCAGACTCAGGGGACCCTATGGGATGCTGGGATTCGAACCACCATCCTTCTGCATGCAAGGCAAATGCACTACCCCTGTGCTATCTCTCTGACCCCCTTGGTAGTATTTTTGGAGCAACTGGCCCTGGTCCTTCCACTGACCTGCAGGAAACTCCGGTGTCTGTGGTATAACTTCCTGCTGTTCTTCTCTCCTGACAAATGAGCATATACCCTGACACACCTGCAACTTGTTCCCACATTCTTGTGCCCCTGGAGAACTACAGGGCTTGACTTAAAACAGATGGGTTGCGTGGAACAGAAGCTGGATATGGAGAAGTCAGCGAACATGCTCCAACCCTTATATGAGTAGTTCATTGATCTCATCGGAGTTGTCTAGCCATTCACCCCAGTTTTGGGTCCTTGGACAGAGGGAAAAAGGGTTTGCTCTTTTCCTTATTGTGCATATTTTTCCCTTTCTAGAGGGGGATTTTTTTTCTAGAAATAAATTCTTTCTAGTGCTGCCCTTTCTGCTTCCCTCTTGGAAAATCCCCAAATGACCCAATGGCTGACGAGCATTTTTGGGGGTTGGGGGAGGCTGGGAATTTGGGTCACACTTGGCTGTGCTCCTGGCAGGCTCTGGGGAATCATACAGGATGTGCAGGATTGAACCTGGCTTGGCCATGTGCAAGGCCTTACCCTCGCGTTATCTCGATCTTTCGGGTCTCTTTTCCCTCCCTGGAGACATCCAGATGTGACTTTCTAACTGAGATGCACGGAAATCCTTAGACATACTGTTGTGCCAAAAGACCAGAGACCACCCGCACTTCCTTCCTCTTGGCACTGTGTCACACTGCCAGACCAGCTGTGGACAGGGAATGACCTGTGGGCTGTGTTCTCCCAGGGATGCTTAGCGACTCTGTGTGCTCACACGTGAAGGAAGCCCTGGCACGTGGCAGGTGACCCCAGGATTGCCCTAGAGACCTGCGCAATAGGAAGACAAGTTCCTCACCCCATTCCTCCCCACCCCATTCTTGGCATTCAGCAAGACCTCTCACAGTGCAGGGATTCCTGGCCCCAAAGTCCTTAGCGCTGGAGTTGCTTCCTATGCAGGACGGAATTTGCTGTGGGGACTAAAAGCATCTGTGCACCAGGCATTCGTGCTCCTCTGTGGAGGCTTGTTGTACTTGGCCCAGGGCGATCCCAGCTACTCTCCAGCCTGGTGTGTCATATTAAGAAAATTGATGTTGCCCCGGCTGTAGCCAAGTGAGCAGACATACTTTGCTTTAGTAACTGTTCCGAGAGTTTATTATCTGCACTTACTTACTGTGAATAATGTCTCGTCTGTACTTCCATCTCCTGATTCCAGGAACAAACCCTGAGCCTTTTAATCTTGTACTTGTCTGTTTGCCACGCTTGGTCCTGAAGTGGCTTGTATGTCTATGTTTGAGACCCAACCTGAAGTTTTTGTTTCAGTTGTCACTCTCGAATGTGTCACATGGAGTGAAAGGATGCTGTTATTTTGTATGTGAAGAGAAGCCTGGAACTCTGTGAAGTTTATGGCAAGCCTGGGAGAAAACTGCTGTTGACTTAAGTCATTCGTGTGTGTCTATTTTGGGGTGTGTGAGTCTTTGGGCCATTCCTGGCAGTGCTCAGAGCTTATTCCTGGCTCTGTGCTTAGGGATCACTTCTGGTGGAACCCGGGGGAATCATGGAGTACCAGGCATCAAACCAAAAGTTGGCTGCATGCAAGGCAACTACCTTCCCCACTGTACTATCTCCCTGGTCATGGATATATAATATTATATATTATTAATATATATAAATATATAATATATTAATATATTATACGTTAATAATATATTAATGTATTAAGACAGTGGTTGTCTTGGTAGACTACATTCCTTTCCTTTCCTTTGTGGCTGTGATGGTGGGTGAGGGTGGTGGTCTGCACTATGAAGAATTTACACAGGTCATCTGTGGAGCTTATCAGGGCTGATTTTTTTTGTGCTGCCCTTGGGCATCCTACATGACAGTATTGCTGAAGTTGGGGACAGGTGTCATACTGGGCTTATGGGGTGGTACTAAACATTGAAGTCATGTCCTCATGCCGGCTGGGCAGGCTCAAACACATGGGCCTCAGGCAAGTAGGTGAGAATAGAGACTCGAGAGGACCCTTTTAAGATAGGTGAGAATAAAGATTCCAGAGGGCCCTTTTGAGATAATGTGGAAGATACTCAGCACAGGGCTGGCCCTAAGGGATGTTCCATGCACCGAGGGTGTGTCTATGGGGCTGAGCAGAGGCAGCTCCTTGCTGGAACCTACCTCCAGAGCACCATACCTTTACCTTCCCATCTTGAAATGGAGCTGAAGGAGAAGCACATTGAAACACTATATTATTGATTTTTGGACTACACCTGTGGTGTTCAGGTTTTACTCCTGGTGGCTCTGCAATCAGGACTCAGGAAACTATATGGGACACCATGGATCGAGTCCAGGTTGGCCACATGCAAGACAAGTGCCTGCTCCACTGTATTCAGTTGCTCCAGCCCTTCGAAACTCGTTTTTTTTTTTTTTTTTTTTTTTTTGGTTTTTGGGTCACACCTGGCAGTGCTCAGGGGTTATTCCTGGCTCCAGGCTCAGAAATTGCTCCTGGCAGGCACAGGGGACCATATGGGGCGCCGGGATTCGAACCGATGACCTCCTGCATGAAAGGCAAACGCCTTACCTCCATGCTATCTCTCCGGCCCCTCGAAACTCGTTTTTTAAAACAAAGCAGGGCTTCATTCTCCACCCTCCTCCCTGGCTATCATCAGGGATTAGGTGAAATGTTCTCACTGAATCAACAGCCCGTGGGGAAACCCAGTGTTGGCCCCAGCCATGGTTGGGAGTCACGTGGCATTTGAACCTCTATCTTCAGCCAATGACGTCAGGCCCTGTAGCCTGTTGAATCTTCTTCCTCCCATGCACTCTGATTTCTCACTCCATCCACTTGAGGCTGAGCTTAAGGAGGACACGAGACCTTTTCTCCTGCCCAAACACTTCAGCTCACACTGGCATTGTCCTTTCTCAGCTCCTGTCAGCCATGGGCTGACTTCCTGTCTTCTTGGGCCCTCCAGCTCACTTCTGAAGGAGTCTCACTGTCCTGCCCCAGCAGAACCCAGCATGAGAATGAGCACACCTTTGCCCTCACAGAACACAGGGGCTGTCACTGTCCTTACTGATACACCACCTACTGGCATCCTTCCTGGGGCCAGAATAATGTTTTCTTTCCTGTGGAGGGCCTTGAGTGGATGTGGTCTGGACTTTCCCAACCACAGGATTTTTGGGGTGTCTGCATCCCAGTGCTGAGATCCTGTTTGTACTGCTCTTTTTGCTGTGCATTCTTTGGTTGTTTTAGGGCCACACCTGGTAGTACTCAGGGGTTACTCCTAACTCTGCACTTAGGAATCACTCATGGCAGGCCCAGGGGACCCTATGGGATGCCCACCCCATCGCTCCATCCCTATCCTGAGGCTTTTTTACTGTGTAGTCAAGCTGAACCCCCTGTGGCAGCTGTGTTGGTGGAAGCCACAGGCTGTGGAACTCCCCAGTGTGGTCTCAAGCCATGTCTAGCTGCATGGACTCAATTTACCTGAGTGTGGCCTTCGAGAACAACCTCTGCTCAGGGTGTTCCTAAGATCACTTAGGGTGTAGGTTAAAAGGTTTCCAGGCTTATAGGTAAAGTGCAGGAAGTGACAGTTGGTGCCATAATATTATTATCTGGTATTATCATAAATTTGCATCTTGGTTCCTTTGCTGGAGGAGACTTGTCAATGATCTGTGCACACCAGGTAAGACTTCAAAAATCTAGCTCCTCATCCAGAGATCAAGGGCAGGGCTAGTTTGGTTTGGTTTCTGGAGCCTTCCATTCCAGCAGGCTGACTAGCAGAGTGAACCCCACTTCACTTCCCCTTTTTGCAGCCAGGTCCCCTTGCTGCTCCCCATAAAAATATGCAGTTGTTTATGCTGTGTGCCTTGCCCTTTTTGTTATGAGCTCACCTTTTGTTCCTACTGACACCTTCATCCTCAGGGTCCAGGCCAAACAAAGGCCTGGGCAGAGGTGCTGAGCCAGTTTACAGATGGGAAAAGCTCTCCAGCTAGAGGGACTCCTGCAGCATGTCCCCAGCACCTTGGGGGGAAGGAGAGTAGCAGAGTGTCTGTATTGTACATGGGGAGAGAGATTGGTGTGAAGTCTGGCAGCAGTAGCAGCCTTGTTTTTAGATGCTTCTGGATGCTTCAGGTGGTTTCGGATGCCTGGTAGCACTGCAGGTGCTTTTGAGCCGCTGCTGTTGAGAGTGAGAGGTTGTTTCTGAGCTGATAAGAGGAGCCGCTGTGTCTGAGAAGCTCTTAACTACATGCCTTTGCAGATAGGAATATTTGGTTTGCTTCCTATCAGGAAAGTGAGGTTGGCCATGGGCCGGCGCCGGCTTTCTTCTCAGACCTTGAAGACCTATGTAAAGTTAGGAGACAGGAATGAGTTGTATCTGTGGGTCAAAAGCAGACGAGTCCAAACACGGAGTGGAGGGCCAGAGAACATGCTCAGTGGTCTGCGGGTCTGCACTTAGCCTGTCTGTCATAAGCAAGGCCTGGTTTCCATCCTTTGCACTGGATGGTTCCTCTTCCCCGTCCCCCAGCTCAGAGTTGCAAGTAGTCCCTGAGCACAACCCCCCTCCCCCCCTGCATGCCCAAAATCAAACAAAAAATACCCCAGACAAAACCCAAAAAATCCAAACATGGTGAGACATTTGAAGCCGTAGAAATAGTCCCACTTTTCTTTTCCTTTTCATTTCCACTGTGACTGGGGAACCTTTGGTGTGGCTTTTCCCATAGAGACCTTACCAGGTGACCTAATCTAACCCAGAATTTCTTAAACTGTGGTGCTATTTGATATTACATAACTTAAAATATTTTTTTTTCTTTTGTTTCACTGACCCCTCTGCACCGAAACAGAATTTCAAAGTCTTGCCCCTTGCATGCTAGAGATCTGGATTTGTTTATGGACAAATATATCTGGGGTCATGGAGACCAAGAGATGGTAAGTGGCTAGGACACATGCTTCCCAGGCACCTGACCCAGTTTTGATTCTCAGCACCATGTGATCCTTTGGGCATTGCTGGGTGTAGCCCTGCCTGGACTGGATATCCCCAGCACCATATGGCCAAATCAGCATCATATCCTTGGGCCCTTGCACTGAAATGCTGCCCAGATGACCATGAATCATCAGTGGGTTCCCAGAGCTTTCTGAGCACTTCTTAGGAGAGATTCCCCCTCCATTTTTTTTTCCTGTTGTTGGGTGAAAAGGCATCACAAGTGAAAAAAAACTATAGGAAGCTCAGAGGCTCTGGCCTTTTTTGAGGGTGGGGTCACATTCCTGGTTCTGTGCTCAGGAATCAGTCCTAGAAAGCTGGGGGGAACCATATGGGATGCCAGTGTTGAATCTGGGTCCGTCCTGGGGGGCCGCATGCAAGACAAACGCCCTACTGTGGTGCTATCACTCCAGCCCCTGGATGGAGCCTTTTTTTTTTTTTTTTTGGGCCACACCCGGCGGTGCTTAGGGTTGCTCAGAAATAGCTCCTGGCAGGCACGGGGGACCATATGGGACACCGGGATTCGAACCAACCACCTTTGGTCCTGGATCGGCTGCTTGCAAGGCAAGCGCCGCTGTGCTATCTCTCTGGGCCATGGATCCTTTTTTTTTTTTTATCTTTAAAAAAAGGCTCATTGATGGGACCGGATGACGTCCAGAGGGTAGATTGCATGAGATTCACAAGGCTTCTATCTCAAACATTCCATATTGTCTTCTGTGCACTACCAGGAGTGATCCCTGAGCACAGAGCTTGGGAGTTAGCCTTGAGCACTGCTGGATGTGGCTGAAAACCAAAAAATAGGGAAAAACACCAGATCATTCCCTCCCCCCCAAACCCCTATGAACATATTTCTAACAAATCATAGACAGGTCCTCTCCTGGCCCACACAGCCAGCTTTTCTGTTGCTGTTCTATCACGAAGAATCACCTTTATAGAAGTAAACCAGGGCTACTAAGTCAGACTGAGCTGCTAGTTCTGTATGTCCATGGAAGTATATCAGATAGGCTTCACCTGTGCGTTCGGCCTTTGGGTACTTACTGCATATCTGCTGTGTGCCAGGCTCTCCAAGGGCACAGAAGATGCAGGCCAGGTGTATTCGTTGCCTTGTGGTGTGATTGGGGAAAAGAGGCTAATAATGATGGCTCCAATAAGCTGTGACCCTTGAGACCTGCTGAGTGCCCCTAGGAAGGAGCCCTGGCTGGAGGGGAGGTCTGGATTTCTTGCCTGCCCACCTGGCTGTGCTCTGCTGGGTGAATCCCTATTCGCTTTAGTTTTTCATCAATGCAATTAGTGCTTTGTCTGGCATCGAGTGATCAAAGTTAGCGCTGTCTTAGCTTCTGATGATGATGATGATAATTGATTGTGCTTGTGGTTGAAGCATTTTCTCCTGTAGTGAAAGTCAAGGATTTACAAGTACAATCCTGATGTACTCCCCTGTGACCTTCACAATGATTTCACTGGCCTACATTTCTTTTTGGTCTGTTCTTTGTCTACCTTCTACCCGATCATGGCCATTTGGAATTGTGCTTATCACTTCTCAATGTCAAAAGACTTAGAAGGGGGCTGAATACGTGCTTTGCAGGCAGGAGCCCCAGGTTCATTTGTGGCACCACATAGTCTCCCCCCCCCCCCCCCAGCACTTGTGGGAGTGAGCACTGCACACCTTGGGTGTGACCCATAAACAGAAAGAAATGAGCAAGTTAAAAAACAACATAGGCTAGAGGGATAGCTCAGCTCCGTGGTAGGGCATTTGCCTTGCATGCGGCTGACCTGGGATGGACCCAGGTTCGATCTCCAGCATTCTATATAGTTCCCCCAAGCCTCCTATTAGAAATAGGAGAAATTTTTTTAGTGTAGAGCCAGGAGTAACCCCTGAACATGGCCGATGTGCCCCCCAAACAAACAAACAAACACCTGTGAAATAAAAGAGATAGTACAGAAGGTAGCTACTTTTATTGCACACAGCTGACCCTGGATTGACCTCTGGAATCCCATATGCTCTCCTGAGCACAAATCCCAGAATGATTTCTGAGCATGAAACCAGGAGTAAGCTCTGCGAATCATTGATTCTCTCTCCACACACTGTCTCCTTCCCTTTCTCTTTCCATATACATGTGTAAATATAAACTCATACATATACAAATATATATATTAATGTACCTGTACACATAGCTAAGCAAAGGAGTGCTTTGCTTATTGGGTGTGTCTCACACAGCTTTGTACTGACTTTTTTCACTTAACGTTTTGCTTGTGCTCAGCCATGTTTAGTTCTCCATCAGTTTGGACTGGAAAGCTCTTGAAATT